>NC_143567.1:49295833-49621666 GCF_054136105.1 Typopeltis vanoorti
GGGAGTAAGAAGTAAGAGAGAGAGTAGAGGCGAAAGAAGAGTAGAAGACCACTCTCCAGATATGATATACCAAGTGTATATTGTATGAAGTAAGATCAGGTCTAGCTTGGGTATCTCGGGTTTGCCATGCCCTTACTCACCAATGTGAGCCCCTGAGAGCAAACTATTTATTTATTAATATAATATATTTATAAGAAAAATTAAAATGATTATTTTTTGTTATTTTAATTATATTCCATTATATACACCTGAATATTTTATTCATAATAAGAATATGTAAAAAAGCTAGAACGAAATATTTGTTGTTAAGGTTGATGGAAAGAAAAATTCAGAGGGTAACGGATAGCAATATGTCAATGAAGTTTTAACTGAGGCTCGGCTATTGCCATTACCCTCGCCATGACCAGAGCTTATAGCTCAATAACACCTTATCCATACATTTTCTTTTACAGATAACGGGGAACATGAAAAGCATTCTTGCTTCATCCATCCATCTAGCCAAAAGAAAAAAAAACGTTGTTAACATTGGTAAACCATGGAGGGAAACCATCGTCCAGCAGTAAACAGTATCAAAAGGTTGAAGAAGAAGAGAATATTTAAATATCGTTAATAAAACACTGTCGGTTATTATAATAATTAGCGTATCCATAGTGCAGTTGTATTCACGATGGGACAGTAAGTTCTTCGATTGGGAAAGGTCTCGGTTCAATTCGAATCAATCAATCTCATCTTTATATTCTTCTTTATATAGAGATATTCAAATAGCGGTTAGTTCACAGGCATCATGGAGTTTTTTTATCTGAAAAAACGTGTTTTTCAGCAGGCAACTAGGCAAAGAGGAAAGGAAGTTTACACGTAGTGTAAACAAAAATATATTTGGGTATAACATTACAATGAAATGAAATGATAATGATTACTAATTTTGTAATAATATGTCGTTCGATAAGAATAATATTTTGGTTAATGCCCACGAAGGTTAAATACAGTTAGCGTTTGCCACATGGTGGAGTGCACAGAAGGTTGAATGTGTAGTGGAGTGGTGAATGGCATGAGGATGGACGGTCGATTATGTAGAGTGTGAGTGTTGTAGAGTACCCTGCTGCAAGATGTCCTTGGCCTCTCTATGGAAGTGGCACTTAAATGACTGAATAAGTACTTCGAATCCTATTTGAAGTACTTTATTTACGTAATTTTCGCGTATCTGTCCGGATCGGCAATCATTAGTTTGAATTGATCAATTTATCTAACCTGAAACTGAAAGCAGAGTTTAAAGTTTAAAGTTTTAAAGTTTAAAAGTTCACTGCATATGTATGTTTGATGGCATGAATTCGCTGCGTTTTGCTGAATCAGTAAGATAGGTTTAGATTCTTTGGTGGCTGAAAAATATATAAATGCAGCAGGACATATTAAAATTTAAGAATAATGATTATCAAATTTGACATTGTCAAACATGTCAGTATTTTTTAGTGTTTGTATATTAAATAAGCTGGGTGAATTTAGGTGGAGTTATTCTTGGAAGGCGTTGGTTAATCATTACTTTGGTTTGGCCTCAGTAATGATTAACCAGTAATATGATTCATGAGGTGTCATCCCCTCCCCCCCTCCCAGCACTGAATTAGTCGGTCTCATACTGTGGAATGAGGGCATAGAGGTCTTCTGGATTCTCCGGGCTCTCACACATAAAACGATGAATTCGAGTTGAGCTCTATTTTAGTTAGGTGTACACATTGGTATAAAATAATAATTTGGGTCTATTGCAGGTCATCCAATGGTCATCTTAGATGAACATAAATCTTCTGGTGGAAGCCCAATAATGACGATGATGATGATGATGATAACAACAACAATAATGAATTGAATGAAACGTAATAAAATAAATTAATATTTATCTTATCTTCCTATCACCTTCCGAACAGCAATTTTGTAAGTCATTAAAGTGATATTAACATAAATGTTAACTTTCTTTTTTTTTTTTAATTTTTCTTATTTTTTTAAGAATGGTTCATTCATAATAAAATCAAATCCGTCTGGATCATAATGCTGTTAAATCAGTGTTAAAAGATGCAGCCTCAATATTACGAAAACTTAACCGTATATCTTAAACATTATCTAAAACGAAACAGAAATAACAACAAAAATTATTTCAGAGATTGCAACTATACGAATTTATTTATTTATTTTTAATACAGTCATTATTCAGGTAAGTAGAGTCATTGACGTGACAATTCCTCGATTACGGTAAACAGAGAAATCCATTGAGCTTCGTACAGAAGAGCAGTTTAGAGATTGCGCGTAAGGTAGAACTAGGGGGGAGGGGGCTAATTCAATCATTAATTATGTTGATGCTAACGATGACCAATCCACTACATCCCAAGTGAACTAGAACAGAAAGGAGAAATCGGGTAAAGATGCTATGATGAGCTTGAAAGGAAAATTTTAGAGAAATTTACAAAAATATTACAAAAATTTCTGTTTACTTCTTAACTCAAAGAAGACTGAAAATTTTCAGTCTTCTTTGAGTTAAAGTTTCCTTTCTCGGCGATTATTGAAAATCTCGAGTTATGTTTCTAAATAATTCATTTCTAAAATTGCATACATACATACATATATTTGCCTCTTTATGTGAGTTCTAAATAATAACTTTAATTACTAGACTTAAATTAATTTATATTTAAGATGATATTTATAAGTATAGTTATAATTTAATTTGATTTCAAAGACATTATTTGAATTCTTGATTAATTCTAGATAAAAATGAATCAGTATATAATATTATTTGAATCATAATTAAGTTCCTATTTTTTTAAAAAAATTATTTACTTAAAAAATTACTGATTTAATTTGTAATATTTAAATACTCCTTTATGATTTTTGCATGAATTAGTTAATCATCAGATTCAGTAAAATGTTATGCAAATGTTCTAGCTGACTGCAACAACTTCAATGAAAGCATAGGAAGTTTGTGGAAAACACTGACATTTTGAGAAAGCATTTCTCTCAACTTTGTTTAACATAACTCATTATCGAGTTTTTCTGTATGCTAGTAAACATATATATCAGTTTCAATGCACAATCATCGTTTTAAAAACAGCAGACTGCAAAATAAGTTTTTATCCATTTGCTCAATGATATACAATTATTAAAAATACGAAGTGTAGTACATTAAAATGAACAAGTAGAGAAATCGGTGTACATAAAGTGTAATTTTAATGGTAATTTATGGTATAGTTATAGTGTTATGCATAAATCATATCTTGATATAAGTAAATGACCAAAATTAAAATACGACACTAGATAAAAAACAATTGGCATATAATATTATTTAAATTAAAATTCTAATTTGTAGTTTATAAAAGTATTTATATATTTAAAAATTATTGATTTAATTTGTAATTTTTAAATACACCTTTATAATTTTTGCATGAGTTAATTATAATAGAAAATCTCCGCAATGTTGATATGGTGTTATCTGAATATCTGTTATAAATTTGAATATCTGTTATAAATTAAATATATAAATTAAATATCTGTTATATTTCTAGCTTTATAACATGTAAACTGCCAGTTTAATTACCGTATTTTTCGGACATAAGACGCACCCAAAATTTATGAGATTTTTAGAAAAAAATATTTTATTATATAAAAATATTTACAAATTCTTACTTAATTTTTATATTTATTGTTACAATCATTTATATTAGTAATATTCAGTTCATCTTCACTTTTGATACTATCACTGGTCTCGTTAATGTCACCGTTCGTATTACTTTCGTCTGAACTATTGTTCTCACTCCCTTCAAAAACTGCGTCATTTTCGGTACCATTCATCGCATTACTTTTCCCGCATGTCTTAAATGACTTTATAATCGTCTCTTCTTTCACAGCTTCCCATGAATTTTTCACCCAGGTACATACTTTTGAAATTGTTGGCCGTTTCATACGTCCTGTTGCTGTAACATCGTGATTTGTCTTTGCCATCCATTTGTTCCACTCTTCCAGCATAAACGTTTTGAATAGTTTATTAATAGATCCATCCAAGGGTTGTAATTGACTTGTAAGCCTCCAGGAATGACAGCTAACTCTGTATTCATTTCTTTTAGAAGCTTCTTGGATGATTCTGTTTTATGCGCTCTGAATTGATCCCACACTAGCATCTCAGGCTTTTTAAACAACGCACCTGGACGTTTTGCCCATATCTTTTGTATCCATAATTTCATTCCTGTTTCGTCTATCCAGCCTTTATCTTGAACGTAAATAATAATGCCACGAGTAATTTCATCTCTCGATAATGTTTATCCATTGAAGATTAACATTGGGGTGGGGCGGGGGTAGTTTTGTTCCGTCCGCGCAACAAGCTAAAACTACAGTGTAGTGAGTTTTTTCGTGACCTGTTGTTTTGATCACTATTGATTTGATGCCTTTTGAATCTACTGTCCGATCTGAAGGAACATCAAAAGTTAGAGGCACTTCATCCATGTTCGCAATTTGATTAAGCTCAAAGTTAAATTTCCTTCTCTGATATAACAAATCTATGGAATTCTATAATTTTAGCTTCATAGTTTGCCGGCATTTTTTGGGCTAGAGTGGTTTGTATACGCATGCATAACACGTGTCTTTTCATAAATCTAAAGCACTAAGACGGTGATCCGGTAAAATCTAAAATTCCATTTGCAGTTGCCCATCGTTTCGCTTCAAAAATTATCATTTTCGTAGAAACAGATATTCCCATGTTTCGATGATTTGTTACCCAATTTTTCATTTGTACTTCTAATTCTGGCCATTTTTCTAGCTGCGAAAGGAATGTTTTCTTGTGTTTACATAGCAGTTTTAATTGTTCCTCTTGTTTTCTCCACGCGCGAACCATTTTTTCTGTTGGTGGTGGACCAAAATGTCTTTCTGCTGCTCTGTTTCCATATTGTTTTGCATAATTTATCACATTTAATTTATAACTCACGTTATATGAAAGTCTTTTTTTGTTTTACACTCATTTGTTCTAATTTTAAGATAAAACTTTTAACGACTTATAAAAAATAATTCAAATGAACCGTACAAAAGTGCACATGTTTACACACTGACTATTGACGCTCTAAATCGGTGATTCATCCACATGCAGCGAGATAACTTAGGTACCTATCTTCAGTGGCGTACTTACTAATTTTATTAACATATTGCGCCAGTAATTGAACTTCGCTAACAGCTTCGGTACAGTGTAAAGATTCGTATTTTAATGTTACCTTCGGACCATAAGACGCATCCCAATTTTAAGTCGATTTTTCTATGTAAAATGGTGCGTCTTATGGTCCGAAAAATACGGTATTTTTTTTATTTTGCAACTAATTGCACTCTTTCCAGCTCTACCATGTATTTCGTTTTCTGTCACGATACTAAAATGTTTGGAAATATATTTCACTAGCTGCAAAAGGTTACGATTTTTTGGGGGGGGGGGGGAGGCGAGTATTTCAAAGCTTTTTTTTTTTTTAAAAAGTGTATGCAACAAAATCAATACTTCCAAGCACAATCGTTTCTTTTTATCGATAATTCATGTAGTCAGGAAGATCACAAACTAAACTCCAATAAGTACTTTGAGAAAAGCGTTGAAGAATATGCCAGTAATGTGTTTCATTGATTTCTGTTATCATGATTGGATTTTGCTGAAAAATAGCCAGAGTGGAAATAAACATCTACATTGATGTTTAGACGATAGGTAAGCTATGGGAGCTTAGAGTGCAGCGCAGTCTAAAATTTGGAACGCTTATTAATGTTCCATGCAAAGTTTAATAATATTTCAACTTAATATTCAATTTAATATTTCAACCAGGCGAAGAACCTTAACGTATCCACATCTCTGTTACCAGCTAAACACACCTTAAGATCAAAATCCTTTATAAATGTTGGCATCCTAAACGAGATTCCGTCGCTGTTTAGGCCGGAGTACAGGTTTTTGCAAGACGACATCCTTTCGTAATGTATGTAATGCGCTATAATACGGTCATCCCTCGACTTAGTCCGCTCGAGTTACGTCCTGATCCGATAAGGGAATAAATAACATTTTCTACTAGACTTTCAAACAAGACGCAAGCGATCGTAAAGTAAAAAAAGGTTTCTATTTAACAACAATGCATCCTGTGCAACAGCGCATTCAGGGGCAACCTCCCTCGGCAAACGGCATGTGTCTTCAACAGTTCCTCTATTGATGTTGTGTTTGAGATATAGGTTATTTGCGTATTTATCGTTAAATATTTCGCGATATTTTGTGCAACATGGCTCCCTACACCCCAATCAAAAACCCTAGTGAAGAATCACAGAAAAAGAAGCGAGCAATTGATCTTGAAACGAAGTTGCAAGTTAAAAAGCAACATGAAACTCGTAAGCACGTCAGTGTCATCGCACATGACTTCGGATTCTATAGTGACAACCATCTTGATAAATAGGGATAAAATCGTAGAGGCTGTGAAAGGATCTGCTTCCATTAAATCGACGATAGTGACAAGGTCCTATTGGTGATATAGAAAAGCTACTTGCATCATGGGTAGAGGATGTGAACCAAAAATGCATATTCCTTAGCTGTAGGACCATAACAGCTAAGGCACTAGGTCTCTTCAACATGTTGAAGGAGGAAGCAGGGTCCGATTACGACTACGAATTCAACGCTTCTTGCGGTTGGTTCATAAGATTCAAGCAACGTTTTGCGCTGTATAATGTGAAAATGTATGGTGAATCTGCAAGTGCCGATGAGAAAGCTGCCAAGGAGTTTGTGGAGAAATTGAATAAAATTATTCGCCACAGTAAACATTTAATATGGATGAGACCTCCTTGTTTTGGAAAAAAATGCCCGTGCTGACATTCGTCCACTAAAAGCAAAAATCGATGCCTGGTTTCAAAGTTCTTAAAGAACGTATTACGATTCTGTCAAAGCGTAATGTGAACTAAATATAAACTGAAACTTTTTGTGATATGGCACATTGAGAATCCACAAGCATTCAAAAGCATTAGGAAGCATACTCATCCAATTCATTATTGGCGCAATAAGAAGTCGTGGATAGCTCAAAAATTGTTTGCGGATGCCTTAATCAACTGTTATGCGAGTGAAATGGAAAGCAGTTGTGTGAAAGAAAATGTAGAATTTTTAATTTTATTAATTCTAGCTAATGCTCCAGATGATCCACCTTACATTGGTGATCTTCACCCAAAGAATATGTTTCTCCCTCTAAACACTGCTTCATCGATCCAACCGATGGATCAGGAAGTTCTTTCAGTGTTTAAGGCTTATTATCTATGGAGAAATTTTTCACAAGCCATTTCTGCCACTGAAGGAAATGATCAGACTCTCATGCAATTCTGCAAAGCATTCAATATTTATCATTCTATTAAAAATATTGCTGTGACTTGGGACGAAGTGACCTCTCAATGTATGAGTGGCATAAGGAAAAAGACATTAAAAAGGTTTGTGCACGATTTTGGAAGTTTTGAAAAAAAAATGAAACCTTTTAAATTAAGTGAAGAAATAGTGGGCCTATCAAACAATCTGAACTGAATCTCGAAGTGAATGATGACGACATAGTTCAACTCATAGAAAGCGCCTGAAGAGTTGACCATCGAAGAATTGGTCGAACTAGGAACAACGTGTTGCGGAAGAGGAAGAATAAGAAAAGGAAGAGCGAGCGAAAAAGAGAAACAGAAGAAGATAGTTAAACAATTCACAGTGGAGGAGTTTGCAGAAATGTTCTCTGCAGTTAGCGATGTTCTCAAAATGGCTGAAGACATGGACCCCAATGTGGAACGCTCTTAATAGTAGAAAGGAGAGTACATGATGCGTTTACTTGCTATAAACAAATTTATCATGAAAATAAGAAGAGAAATAAACAAAGCTCGTTGGACATTTTCATAAAAAAAGGAAATTACACTAGAAGAGCCACAGCCTGATCCTTTACCTATGTAAAGGATCAGGCTGCGGTCCTTTACCAATGAAAGGTAATAAAGATATGATTGTGGAGGAAGATTTGGGTGATTATTCTCCTGTTTTTAGTGGCAGTAACGCACAGTATAGTTTAATAGTACGGTTTAAATATTAAAATGACAGTTTGCTTATTACGGCTAAATGGGGAAATTATTGATGCTATTTCAGATGAAAATTTGCCATCGAAATATTTATAGAATACACCAGTTGCAGAAACCAAACGTCTGAGTGAAATTGGGGGACTGAGTTAGCAAGAGATGGGACGTTTATCAATCTAATTGATCTCTCCTCTGTAATGAGTAAAGAATTTTGAGGGAGCTTTTGGGGAGCTATCACTCTAAATGTGAGAACAGTATTCAATAGCTGGGCGGATTTGTGATTTGTATAAGGTTAACAGCTGGTCAGAGGTGAAGTAACGTCTTGAGCGAAAGAGAAATCCTAGTTTTTTAGAAACTGAGGATGCAATGGTTGTGATGTGTTTATGACAGGAGAGGCTTGATGTCAGTGTGATTCCAAGAAGAGTGATCTCATCTTTTCTGGAAATTTGGGTGTTATCGAAATTAATGCTTCGGGGGAGGTTCTTTTTTTGTGAGAAATAAGACGGAACTGGGTTTTATTAGCATTGAAATTGATGAGGATATCTGAACCCTATTGGAGGATGGCTTGGAGATCAGAATTGAGGGCGTGATAGTTGTTCTGTAGGTTGAGGTGAGTTGTGTAGAGTAAGGTTTATCAAATGGAAGGGAGGGGTGCAATGTGCTGTCATCTGCAAAACTGTGTATTGGGATGGAGGTCAACTGAAATAGGTCATTGATATACAGCAGGAAGAGAGTTGGTGAGAGGACAGAACCATGTGGAACCCCAGCATTACTTGAATGGTGAGAGGATAAGGAAGACAGAAAGCTGGCAATCAAATCACAGAACTCCTGAGGCAGATCAAAGCTTACTAAGCAAACGATGGAAGTTTGCTCAGTAAGCTTTTGTGCCGTACCCGCTAAAACGTGTTGGAGATATCAGGTGCAACCACTTGAGATTAGCCCGACTTCTCTATGGCATTTGTTCAGAGATGGATGATATATATATGAGCAGATCTCCTGTCGATCGGTAAGGACGGAATCCATACTGATGGTCGTTTATTAGATGTGTGGCTTCAAGATAGTGTAGGAGTTGCGAATCGATGGTTAAGACAATACTGAGGTGAGTGAGATAGGGCGGTAGTTAGACTGCAGTGGTTTGTTGCCTTTTTCGGAATTCGTCGATTATAAGAGAATTTCCAGGCTATGGAAAGATGCCAGTGGAGTAAGAGAGTATATACAGGCGACATAGGATAGGAATCTGTTCTGGTCGAAAAACCTTCAGGACAATTGGAGGAATGCCATCGGGGCCAGGAAAGTTTTTTGTATATTTAATTTGGAGAGTATTTTTCTGGTAAAAAGATATAGTTAGAATTGTATGTTAAGCATCTGGAATGATTGGGGTTTTAGCATTGTCAGTTTTGAATGCATTGGAAGCAAAGTGTGAAGCCAGAAGATTGGCTTTTTCTGTGGGTGATGAGGCAATAAAGTCATTTGGGTATGATAGGGGGTAGGAATAGTGTTGGGCAGAAGTTACGACCAATTCCTTTGGCGAGAGTTCAAAAAGCTCGGGTGCCATTTGGACAGGCTTCTAGTTTCCTGGTTTTTGGTCTTTCAAACTCTGTTTTGGAAGCATTGATAATTTTCTTGCATCTATTTCAGACTTGAGTATAAGCAATAAAGGAGGGGTGGAGTTCTTGATGTGAGAAAATAGCTTGATAAACAAAATTTGATTGTGGCCTTGATGTTTAAGAAATTCTTTAGTTATGAGATTATTTTCATCGTCCGATGTGACTCCCCATTCATACCTCGCTTATTGGAGACCACCTGTGTACCAAATTAAAAATGTTCGATTTCCAGACTTAATTTTCTTAAATATAGCCACTGTTATATTTCTTTTCCGTGTAATCCTGACCTTTATGTAGATAAAGGTCAGAGAAAAACACCTTAAGAGAAGGGCCCCACCATTCACTATAAGTTCTTCTATCTCGCTGTCAATTTCAGTTTTCATTAATCGTTTATAAATCCTTTCTTGAATAATCCGGAACTTCCAGTGAAAGATCTCTTTATCTATCTTGAACTTGGTTACAATTGTTGGCCTTGCAGTAATAATAATAATAATAATAATAATAATAATAATAATAATAATAATAATAATAATAATAATAATAATAATAATAATAATAATAATAATAATAAAGGCAGAAGCGACAATCTTAATGTTTTATGTGTTTCCTTTTTAATTTATTCTCCTCTTTCACTGCAGTTAATTCGTATCTTCAATTTTCATTTCGATCCATTTCTAATTATATCATTCGTCTCTTCGTAAATCCTCTTTAAATTATCCGAATCGCGGGTTACGTTCTGATGCCATTATTTTTATGCATGGAACTATCTCGTCCTTTATCTGTAATATCTTACCATTATGCTACGTTCACGTTTCCCTCCCTCTCTTTCGGTATCTTATCTTTCACCCTGCATTTCCAGTGCTCATTTTTCACTCGTTTATCTCACGCATGTCCTCTTTCTTCGCACAGATTATTACAGCATCCCGTATCCATTCGTTGAACTATAACAAATGGTTCCTTTGTCTGGCGGTTCCTGCCTGCGTACTCTACACAAACAGATGAAGAATACGCAAATTGGTTCACTGAATACAAATCAGAGAATTACTAGTAGGAATACTAAAGAAGCTAAGACATGTATCCATTGTCCCTCACACAAAATGCTTTCCAGTAGTCCAAATACTCATCCAATCACCTTTTTGCATCTTATCCTTAGCAAATCGCTATCTACTTAACTACCATTGCAGTAGAGTACGGTAATGGTGATTAGTTGAGTAGATAGAGAATCATTTCCAAAGCAGACAGTCCATCTGCAGTGGATAAAGAAACATTACTACCTAAACCTTTCGACCTTTCGGTTGTGAAATATAAACACAACCTCTAATGGGAAAATCTCTCTCCTTTCTCCCTTCACATTTCTCCCAAAGCCTATAGCAAATTAAAATGAACATTTCGTTCGTCAAATCGATTAGTTTATTTTCCATCCCATTGCTTCCTACCTCGCATAGCTTAAATTGATCCCCGAGCAAAATTATCGTTTTAAACATGACATTTTTGATGAGAATCGCATCGCCATGTTTTCTGGTGGATTCTAAAAGGAAGACTGACATGTTGCATTGATATCGTAAATATCTCGATCAAGAATTTCCAGAGATTGTTTGTATCTTCGTATGATTCTTATTTCCTCTGATATTTCGACTTGTTTCTGTGTTGCGGTACATCAGCTATTTCAAATGAGCACCGCAAAAGGCTATGCGTAATGATGTCAGCACTTTTCGTATATTAGAAGGGCCATGTATATTAAGATTTTTAAATATGTTTTTTAATTCGCGTTGGAATTTTTCTGTTTTAGTTCTGTTTTAGATTTGTTTTACTATGGTCTGTGAAATATTTTCCTTCTTTTTGACTCACTATATGAATCTTTCTGGGTACTCTTCGATGATCATTCTCAATGTTAACGTGCTCACAATCGAACAGTCCCAAATATTCTTTTGTGTCACAGAGGTAAGGATAGTGTCAATTTAATAGTTCTTCCATTTCGATTTTTCCACGCCCAATTTCAATGTGGTTTTTTTTCTTGGAATAATGATTTCATTATCTACACATTTTCTTGCTTGGTGAATTCTATTTGTATTGTTCTTCTAATATCTCTTGTGGCTTATTATTCTTAGATTTTTAATTGATGAGGAACCTAACTAGGTTGATTTTCTCTTATTCTTGCCTTCACAGTATGATATATGTTTATTGAAAGGTGTCCAATTACTTGTATTAGTTATTTTGCTACGTTAACTGACTTTTATTGCTTAGGGTCCTACAGGTTAAAGTTTAGAGCTTTAGTTTCGACGATGTCGTGATCTGGTCACCAAGGGAAGCATAGCAAATCCATTTTGTGTGTGTGTGTGTGTGTGTGTGTGTGTGTAAACAGTACAATTTTTTTGTGTTCTGCTGTTCTGAAATTAGTTATTTTTACCATTTAAAAAACGACATAAATCTCACTTTAAAACAGCCCACTTGCCTACTAGTCCAACGTCTCTTGTATGATAAATAACGTTCAGTCTAATCCGTAACTAGCTGTTACATCACTATCATTTAACGAGAAAGCATGCCATAATTTGAAAATACGTAAATCGTGGTTAAAACGTAAGCAGTATGAAAAGAATGGGTGAAAAAAATAAATAAAATAAATAAACCGCTCTAATATTAAACTACTTTATGTTTTTCATTTACTACGTTTTGATTTATGAATGTGTGTTCTTTATTTTCTCTCTTATATTTCCATTTGTGTTGATTTATATACATCGTGTTCAAAATTAAAGTATCTCTGTTTAAGGAGCGCAGCTTAGTGATCTAAATGCTGCGAAACTTGGCAGGTATAAATTGTACGTCGCGAAAGCGATATCTGAAAAAAAAAAAAAAAAAGTAGTTCCAAAATTCGCCACTAGGGGCACTGTATGATGTACCGAATATAGATGTAGTAATTTTTCTGTGTGTAAGAAGGAGAATAGCGACGCAAGCATAAACAACACATTATTAGTCACTTCCATTATGCCTTCACGGGTTACACTGTTCGATGTGCTGCCCTTCCCGGTATGCCACAATCTGCATCCTTCGCACAGTGTTCAACTGCAGAACGCAGCTAGTTGGGACTGGTGTTGCTCACATACCGTCTTTTAGCGCTGGCAAATTATCAGGATGATCCAGATGAACACTGTCTTTGAGAAATCTACATAGCCAGAAGTCACAGCTGGTCAGATAATGTGAACGAGGCGACAATGCACTGGAAAACGCACGACTAATGACAGGCTTCCGTGAAATGTTGTCGAAGAACCTCCTGTACCGATCGACCGATGTGTAGAGGTGCCCCATCCTGCATGAAAATGACTGAATCCATGGACAGGCTGTGCCGTAGCTGTAGCATATCAAAATTGTTTATCATATTGCGATATCTCTCGGCAGTAATTGGACAGGTTTCTCTCTAGACCTGAGTGGCGAATGTCCTCAAAGAAGAATGGTCCAATGATAAACGAAGCTGTAAACCTGCACTAAGCAGTAACTTTGAGTGAATGCAAAGGAAATTGTTGGATTGCATGAGGCTTTTGCGTAGCCCATACCAGGAAATTGCGGATATTCACAGCTCCGTTCAGGTGAAAGTGATCCTCATGTCCCGACTAAATCATCCACGCCCACGCAGTGTCCAACTCCACTCGAGTAACGAGTGGAGTTGGATGCTTGTTAAAGTGAATGCCAGTCGATTTTCAAAGTCCTGCGGACGCAACTCCTGTGGTAGGGTTATGTTGAATGGATAGAAATGCAGAATCTTCCCTAGAAATTTACAGACAGTTGTGTAAGGCACATAGATGTTAAATACACGATTTATAAATAACGTTCCATATTTATATTATATTTTCAACCAAGTATCTAGAACTGTCTGTCTATATTTCGTTGTAAACTTGATAATTTTTTCAGTTTATAGCGTAACATTTTGTATAATGACACCAATCTTGGTTTAAAAAATACATCAACGCTGAAAACTATCGAAAACTGCTTCCAGCATTAGTGAAAGCGAATTATAAATTATACTTTTGCTTCTCATAGGAATGCCTTCTCCAAAACTATATCTGAGGTCCAAAGCCTCATCTAAATCCTTATCATCCACCAATACATTCGTTTAACAGCCAACTCAATGCCTGAATCGCGGCTTTTAAAAGAAGCACATTTTTGCCAATTAAAGTGTAGGATTTTATGAGTTGTTAATGCATATAAAGAATAAAAAATAAATACAAATAGTGCTCTGGACCAAGAAGAAATGCTGCTGTAATAATATTTTATTTTTATTTCACTAGATGCACGTTTAATACTGCTACCTTGCATTTAATTAACAACAAATACCAATCCTTTTATGTGCACATTTTCCCCACTTTCTTGTATATGCTCCAAGCTGAGATATCTCTTTGAATAGCTAACAAAAAATACACAGAATTCGACCATCGGAAAATGAATAATGTAACGAACTCTATTGCATTTCGTTATTTGTTTATATTTCTTTCTATCTCTTATTAAACTTCAAAATACAATTTCCATAACTGCAATCAGCCGATTGAACTCAGTGATTCTTCAATTACCACAGCAATGTAACCATAGTAACAGTCACATTTCTGTGTCAATTGTAGCTCCATCTGAAAAATTTATATCAATAATTTTTGGGGATTTTTAGCCGTTTTATGGTTTCATCCTAGTCTCTGATGAGATACAAGCAGTTATAAACAGTTGTGAACCCGGGACACCTAAACATACTAATTAAAGCGAATATGGGCTCGTGGGCAGAGTTCGTCTCTTTTAAGTACTGCAAACCAAGCCAATTCCCATGCCGAAGTTCAGACAAGTAAGAATTTGGCTATGAATTTAGTAATTTATCTCAGCAAAATTTAAATAATCTGTATCATGTTATTTCCAAAGAAATTACACCAATAAAATAAATTCTTCTTCAATAAAATATGAAATGTTCAATTTTATTTGAACACAGATTTTTACCTGCTGTGTGTATTAAATATCGTAAGTAATTGTTTTCAAGAAGGTGAATTATTTTCTACTGAAGAAATAATGGATAATGAACTGGAATTAACCTCTTAAGACATGTCTTTATGATAGAAAATGTTTAAAAATGTTAGTCATTGATATGCCCACGAATCACGTTGTCTTTTGAGATTGTCCCGAGAGGTTTACTGACATCAGCATTTTTAGTGGATCCTTTGTAAGTTAGGGATGATGAGAAGTATAATAAGACCAGGAACAAATCGAAGTTTCTCCTATTCTACAGAAAGAAAGCTAAGAGCTTCATTCTTAACTGTAATGGTTATATGCGTGCGTTTATTCAAAAATTATTCAAAGCACGAAGCTCAGCTGTTTGTCATTCATACCTCTGGCTTCAGTTGGAGCAAAGATTTTTTTTCTGGAATTAAATTTTTTTCTGTCTTTTATGGAATCCAATAACAGCACAGACGTTTGGAAAAAGAATCTTTCGGCTTTCGTTATAGATCCTAAGAAAAAGAAACACTCACCTAGTAAGCTTTTGTAATTCTGAGGATCTGCCAAGTGCTAGTATGAAAGATAGAAATGAAAACTGTCCCTGCTTTAGTGTTTTACCAGGAAAAACCTCAGATTTCATTTACGTACAAGCGTTGAAGACTTTCATTTTGAGAAGTATGAAAATTAGCAGAAAGAAATGATTTGTTTATTTTTGATTATTTTTTTAATATTTCTTACCACCTACGCATTCTATACTTTCACGCAAAAATCCCTCATTTCTGATATTTAGATCGATGATTTATGCAGGGGGTTGTTATTCCAACAATCTTTGGGTTCAGGGAAACACACACACACACACACACACACACACTGAACTGAAATGAACGTTTCATCTATTTGTTTAATAACAAGAACGTTTACTGATATCCGATAATTTAAAAATGGATTCTCCATTGAGTAGCATTCCTCGGTTGACTTCACCACATTGTCATTATCTTTCTCCTCCTGAACTCAAAAACAGCACTGACATTCTACCCTTCCTTCCATCACACAGTCTATTAAGAATAGATTATAGGAGGCAAATATTTGAACGAGCTAACCACAGTAAATTATCAAAAAAGGTTTTATTCAGACAAAGTTGTTTGGTGCCCTCTGAAATCACGATGAGATGGAGTTGAGAGCGCCAGTGATGCGAAATGCATCGCAGCATTACGTTCCAATCTTCTTGGAACATAATCAGCCTCGTATTACAAATGGCCATCGCCAATACTGAGGTTTTTTGTGAGTGACTTATATTTATCAGTTTATTAACAATTATTTTTTATTGCAACTCAACATGGCGTATCCATGGACCATTCATATGACATTATGTTATTCAGATTCGATTAGACATTTGTTATGGTTTCCAATCATCCCAAAACAAGCGGCGAGTATGTGGGCGCGCATATACTGGCAGAGTATCTGGTCAAATGAAAAACCCCAATTTCTAGAGAACATTACATGTTGCCTCCTCACTTGCAAAAACCGCTCATAGACAGCGTCACAAACGTGATTAGAACCCAGACAATCCTTCATAAAGAGTTTTTCTGCTAGGGAGCGTAGCAGTGGAGAGATGTAGGGGATATTTATGAGCCGTGGTTCATCTGGGCGTTCCAGATGAACCACGGGGCGTCCAGTATCATTCGCAAGCACTTGTTCTGTAGTCGTTGTAGCTTGAGGGTGTTTGTCTTGGAGGTATAGCTCCACGCTGTGGAGGCGTATATAACTGTGGGACGGATCACTGTTTTGTACAGTAGAAATTTGTTTCTTGAGCTTAGTTTGCTGTGTCTGTTGATCAAGGAGTATAGCTGGGCGATAACTTTTGAAGCTTTTGGTGCATGCGCTCTTGATGTGGCTGTTGAAGCATAAAAGTTTATCGAGAAGTAGTCCGAGGTATTTGGCTTCAGTTTTCCAGGGAATTTTGGAGTTGAACAGGGTGATGTCTCCTTTGGGGGGATGCTCGTTTTCTTGTGAAGCGTATCGTTTTGCTTTTCTGGGGGTTTAATTGTAGTCGCCAGTCTTTAAACCATTTTTCTAGATTCAGGATGGTGTCTTGTAGTTTTTTGGTTACGAGATATGGTTGGCGATATCTAGCTAGAATAGCCGTGGCATCTGCATAAAGGGCGATGGTGGATGTGAGAGGATTTTGAAGGATGTCTGCCATATAGCTGTTGAACAGGATCGGAGCTAGCAGTGATCCTTGAGGAACTCCAGCGAGGATTTTCCGTTGGGTTGAGACTGTTTCATTGATTTTGACTTGCATCCTCCTGTTGCCGAGGTATGATTTAATTAGGTGTATCATGTTTAGTGGAAGGTTAGCGATCATAAGTTTTTAGAGGAGGCCTTGGTGCCGGATCTTATCGAACGCCTTTGAGATGTCTAGGAAGACGGCTCCAGTGTGTTGATTCCAATTAAATCCTGTGGTGATGTATTCTACCAGTCTATGGATCTGTTGGGTGGTGCTGTGATTTTGACGGAAGCCAAATTGTTCTTGTGGAATGATATTTAGTTGGTTGACATGATCTTGGAGTCTGATGAGGATGATTTTCTCAGCTATTTTCCCTAAATTGGATAGCAGGCTGATGGGACGGTAATTTTCAGGTAGATGTGGGTCTTTGTCTGGTTTGTGAATTGGGATGGTGTCAGCTATTTTCCATGACTGGAGGTAGTGCCTTGATGACTTGGTTAGTGATGCCGTCAGGACCTGGGGCTTTTTTGATCTTGAGATGGTTGATTATGCCGATTATTTCGGTAGGTGAGGTAGGTATTATAGGGCTTGGATTGACATCAGGACGATTTACTTTGTTGTTGTGTCCCATTTTATGATTTTTATTCTATCTAGTAATTTCCTCTTTCTATTTTCTACTATTATCTACGCACTAGATATCACCAAAATTTTTACTAATACTTAAGTTAATTCTCCCCTTAGTACCCCTAATATTTGTATTATGCTGCACCTTTTGGGACATTTAGTTTAAGGTATTATATACAAAAACAAGGAGAAAGAACTAAAATATGTCTGCAAGTGAAACTATGTTGCAGTCATGACACTTTATCTCGTTTCTTAACACATTAATTTCCTGCGTGATCAGGTTCGTAATTTTTCAATTGGTGCATTGGACAACAATTTCAGACAACTGTTTTATCATTGGACAAAAGGTTTATTAAATTCCTTAACATGGTACAATTCAAATATTAGTTATTACTCAATTCAATGCTATACTAAATATTTACAAACTGACATCAGCTTATCATAAATAATTAAGCTATGATCCTATAATGGGTATTACGATCATGCCGCCATACACATTCAACACATAAATTCATTTGACACGGACATATAAGATTAATTCACACTATTTAACTATCCAAACTTAAGTAAATTAACTAAACCATTTACTGTACTGATACATAACTATGACATTTAAACTTTCTTATACAATATATTAGACATGCGAAATTCTCAGGACACTTAATTACTCATATAATATTAACATTAGTAAGCTTACTTTCATTATATTCTGTCATATACTAAAGTTCTATTATTGTTTTCTTGGTCACTTCAACAGTTCAGTATTAGAATAATGATAACTATTACAGACGAATCTTAGTTAACACGAGATATATTTTACAGTACCTTTCTTTCTTGAATTTTCCATATGGGCCTTTTTCTGATCGAACTATCTTGGTATAACCTCTCCGATAATCTGTTTCTCCTACGTCCCTTTTGGAATTAAACTTTGCTTACGCGGTCTTAACCTCCCGTAACTTAGGATACACTTTGAATCATCTATATAACGGCTGTACAACTCGCGACGTAGAGATCGATTTCTTTACTTCTTTCCCTTTTTCGTAGTTGACACTGGAGTTGAAACACAAAGAATATGCTTTCTTTTCCTTGACTATATTCTTCCGCTCTTCTTACATAGGAAATACGGAATCGAAATCCCGCTCACTTTCGTTTCCGTGTTGTGACGACGGATATATAACCCCAATCTCGCCACTCAGGAAAACACCGTGAAATCCATACGAAAGAGCTCGCGAAGACCTCTCCTGGAACAGAACCAAAACCAAAAGCCAAAAAAAGTTTCCTTTCTGGGGGGGGGGGTTCTAACCCTTTAATACCCTCTCACCTAACGGCACCTTCTCTAACTTCTTTTCTCCGCCCCCCTTTTTGACTTGACCGACCAATTAGGGTGGCATTTTTATACCAAACGTCATTTGATCGGCGAGCCGGTGATGATTTCTCAATCTGGGAATTGACCCTAAGCGATTTTCTGTTGTTTTTCTTGTGCTAGCCTCTAACTTAATCCCCTTTCAAAATTTCTCTATGAATTCACTTAATATTTTAATCTCTAGCCTCTCACATACCATCTTTTATGACTAATCCTTTTCTGTCTTATTTAGTTAAATTTTCTCATTTATACCATATTACAACATTAATATATTCTTTCTTTTTTGTCAGTTAGTTTAACAAACACCTTTATATTTTATATATTTTATTGGATGCAAGAATATTTCTTTTTCTTTTAATTAATTCATCTATTATCTTTTATGCAGGATTTTTAATTTATTTGCTCTTCATGTTACACCATGATAGCTGAGAATTCTACATTCTTAAGATATCAGGTGTAACACTGTGAACCTGACTTTACGATGGATCTTGTATACGTGGCTGATGTTTAGGTTCTCATATGCAGGAGTGCATTGTTTCTCTAGGTTTCTTGATATGACTTCGGCTTTGTCAGCATCTGTGTATGCAAGGCGTTGTTCTCTTGCAGAGGGGGGAGAGAGATTTGCGCTTGTTCTTGAGGTTGTTTAGGAATTTCCATATAGAATGATCTGCTGTGGAGATGGAAGTGAGCTTGTTGTCCCATTGTTGGTTCCTGTGGTTCTGGAGAGCTTCTCGGACAGATTTGTTTAATCTGTTGAGGGCTGTTTTGTTCTGGGGAGCACGAGTGTTGTGAATATCCGAAGTCCAGTGTTTGAATTTGAGTTAGTTAAACCCGACTTATACCATAAAACAAATTAAACCAATCTTTTTCAACATTCTTCCATGCACAAAATATCCATTCGAAGAAAGGTCCGATACATTCATGCAACGTCATCTTCAGGTTTTCCCAGAGATTTAATAGGATAATTATTCAATTTTTTATTAATTGCAAAATTTAAAAGTCCTAAAATTAGTACATATATCAGCAAATAAAAAAATTTGTTTTCCTTCGTGCTATGTGTAGTTGTCTTATAATAAGATACTGTAGTACGTTTCTTGCATTTTCAGTACTCTGAATTCTCTGGGAAAACCTGAAGATGACTCTCTAGGATAAGTTGTCTTATCCATGGGACGTTGCATGAATGTATCGGACCTTTCTTCGAATGGATATTTTGTGCATGGAAGAATGTTGAAAAAGATTGGTTTAATTTGTTTTATGGTATAAGTCGTGTTTAACTAACTCAAATTCAAACACTGGACTTCGGATATTCAGGCATATAAAGAGTAGGAGGAAAGGGGGGGGGGGGGAATGATCATAAATATTACTGAACTGCGCTATTGAAAAAAATTAATGAGTCATTATTATTAGGTTTATTATTACTATTAAGTATACACCTGTATACTTATCGGCGCAGAAATGCTTTGAAAGACCTTACGAGATTTCCTAATCCAAGTCAGCGAATATTCGTTCAAAATGCAGATTTATTTAGTTCTATAATGAATCGCATTTGCTACAAATTATTAAGGTCTATTAGAGCAAAGAAGACATAGTATAAACGAAATCGTAAAGACCGTATGGCTCATTTTGCTTTTTATTCTACTTTTACTTTATGTTTTTCTCTTATGTAGAGAAAGAGGATAAATGTTTTAGAATCCTTTAAAGAATTTCTACATCTGAAGGTTGAGGTCTCCGGCATAATATGGATATATTGCACTTTCCTCCCAGAATTTATTTTATTTATTTTTTATTTTGGAAAATAGACAAAGGACCTCAGAAATACATGCATCAAACATAATAACTGTTCTCATAGTATTGGTAGTAATTTCAAACAGCAATAAATAATCAATCTATTGCCTACTAGATATAGCAATTGGTTGAGTCTGTGGTGGAATCACTCCAATTAAAGCAATCTTCACCTAGTCAAACGCCACCTTCATAAGAGACCAATTAACTCACTTTGAGTTGAGAGGTGCATAAAGAGTTTGCTCGCTCCTGGGCAAGAATAATCGAAATCGGACGGTTGCACGATATCGATGGATACCATCTGTGTGCACATCTGTTTCTCTTCTATTTAACCTCATTTCCGGAAATATTACTGTGTCCAATAGTCTCTTACATATACAGAGAATCATGGCATGGAAAATGTCCAATATCAGTGTCAGCATGTGTTCCGCAACAGCTCATTGATACGAGAGGCTGTACAAGATAATAAATTGCAAAACACGCCTTCTACAGGTTAAAAGGTAAAGTGTGTCGCAATCATCGACTGCACGGGAATGCATTTGAATACTCCATACCCCTAATAGGGAATGGTAGATAACCACTGAGGATGCTATGCTCTTTAGAAATTGGCTGTATAACAAAGGCAATTTCTAAAGAGGACAAGAAACATCAGAATCGGACAACAGAGAACTAGTGAAAGGTCACACGATGTACATTTTATAGATCATGTGACATCATCATACATCACTGGTATTTTTGGAGCAGTCTGCTAGAAATTATCATATATATTCACTCTTTATTTCTTCTTTTTCTATAAAGGCTTGATAAGAATATAGAAGATAAATACTCCATTGCTACAGATCTTAGAGAGAAAAAGCCATCAGAAACCTCAAATGTGGAACGGCCGCTGCAGGATGTTCGATCGGAAATGATCAGGTGTGAAGATATAAATGTTTTGCAATTGCGGCAATGCATAATCCAGAACGTCTGGTCAGAAGATCTTATTGCAGATGACTAGAATACACCTCTCAGAGTTCCTATCTATGAAAAGGAAATAAAGCTGAATGTGAGAACTGCGCGGGAATTTCTCTACTTAGTCTTCCGGTAAGATTTATTCAAGCATAATTTAGAAGACGTTAAGAAAAACTGTAGAAGAGAAACTTTGAAAAGAACAAGCTGGGTCCAAAAATAGCTCGAATCACGAGAATGCAGCTTAATATAACTAGTATATATTTAGTTTTGTAGATCAGTAAAAGGCCTCTGATAAGTTGGCAAAAAAATGCTGTTCATCATCTATATAGACCACATTATATCATTATACTCTGATATCAAACTGTATATAGCAATCTCAGTTGTTCAATTTATGCAGATGATGTTTTACTCTTAAATAAACCCATTACAAACGTGCAAGGTTTCTTAAGTAAACGAATAAGACAAAGACTATGAAAACAGGCAGGGATATAAAACAACTGGTCAGGGCACCCTGAATGGGGAAACATATAATCAAATAAAATATATCAAAAATGGTTTTTTGATAACCAGAATGGGAAGGAAAAGATATAGACGTAGACTGAAATGTGGGTGGATTGATGCATTTAAAACTGCATTCGAAGACTGGCATATAAGATCCGACAAAACTGGAGACGACCTTACATATAAAAACACTAATTTGGAGGACATTTAATCGATAAGAAAGTACTACATGAAATGTAAACCTTTCATGTAGTACCTTCGTGGTATCTTGTGCAACCCCACGAGACTGAATATCAAGAATTTGATGATGGTGATGATGGATTTTTAAAATCCAACTGCGCTTTTTTTAGAACAAAACATATTGCTACCTTTCGTTATTTGGAGCCGAAGGCCTCTACTCCAATCCAACGCTGATCTTGTGATCAGCGTTGGATAGTGATCACTTATCAATAAACAGACTCGGGCATGAGAGAGAGAGAGAGAGAGAGAGAGAGAGAGAGAGAGAGAGAGAGAGAGAGAGAGAGAGAGAGTCGATTACAAGACCTCTTCGCCTTAATAGATTTTTGTAGAATCAGCAAAGATAATTCAGAACTTGTAGCACTACAAACAGCAGACTGTGCCCAAACAATGAATCAATCACTACACGTGGATAAAGAAAGAACCATACAAAGTAATCCTCTGAAGTTGCGGAATGTCATTGACTTTAAAATCATAAGACGGCTTTTATCCAATACCGGTTTAATGTTTCTCCCAATGAATTGAGTCGCTAATTCTTTCCTCCGGAATAGAATTATATCAGTGGAAAAGTCCCCAAACGAGTGTATTATTCACTTACCGCAATTTTGGATTACAGTTGGTTGAATAAAAGAAAGAGTGGAATCATTCATAAATGGAACGTCTTTCATTTAAACACTAACTAAAGTGCTGACAAAGGAAATCCCGAACTCGATGTCAACGTTGCTTTATGATGCCATCAATAACGCAATATTAGATTTTACATTTTGATAAATGGTAGTTGGGTTTAACTGTGCGAACAAGTTTGGAATGAAACTGCCACCCACGGAGTCCTATTTTTATGCAAATTTCAATGGAAAGACGTTGAATAAAAGAAAATGAATTCCTTTTCTCACCATCTCTTACTTTTCACCCCACGATATAAGTGAACATTTTTGTCGGGACTCATTTCTTTTTTACGCTGGTACAGACTTGGTCTTTGATCAAGCGTTATGTATTTCATTACTTTAGTTTTTCGTGAAGCACGTGCTCTTTTCTTCAAGCGGAGAACGTTGTATTAAGTCTGTTTCGTTGTCATCTTAGGTGTCGTTCACTTTCGACAGTTTAATATGGTGTAGGAAACATCCATCGCTTTTCAAACTCTTTCTTTCTTTATTTGAATGTCATCTAAATCTGAACAAACATGCGATGAACAGTGAACAGACAGACAGTAAAAAAGAATATCACAGAAAATACTAAGCAGTAAAGATGGGTAGAGTTTGAGATGAAAAATGGAATCTTTTCAGCCCAGGAGACATTTTGAATAGACTTGGTAGAGAAATGAGTAACAGTTCGCTACGTTTCTCAACCAAAGTCCTAGAGATTATCCTTTCGTGAAATTCTGCTATAGCGGCTGATGAAGCTGATGTGTTCTTGTCTCTTAGTCATTCTTCAAAAGAATTCTTTAAATATATTTTTTATGCACAGATTCGTGGAAATAATCGTTCAATCCTGTGACATTAGTTTGTTATCATTGATATGCAATCAGTTGTCGCCATGATAAATTCTAAAGAGAAAACCTTTTGTACTCAGATTTTCTTATGAATTTTTTGCTTCTCTTCGACTGTGTTTTTCAATTATTTATTTAATTGCTTTTATATTAAGCGAAATAGAAATTTACTTTTCGTTTCACTGGCAGTTTCTACATAGTCATTAAATATTGATTTGCGTTAACTAAATAATCTGCCTTTATTTATTTATTTATTTATTATTAAATACAAACGATAACGCACTGTTGCTAAATTCATGTGGTAATTATAAAGAGTCAATATGGAACGAAAGAAATTTATTGGTGATTCAGTAAGAAAATAATGAGAAGGGTGATCGTAAGATGTCCCTTAGAACGAACATAATTCAGCAATATTTTGGCGACAAACTTATACAGCTATGAATTAAGTATGCATAAGTCACACTCACTCACTTAGTGCTATCTACATGCAATGGATCAAGCTTTTATTTTGGCACTGCTTCTGTCCAATAAGAGTTTGGTATTGTCGGTGAATTGCAATATTAACTTTCGAGAAACAATAAGTGTGTATGTATATATATGTGCGTTAATAACAAAATTGGCACAATGGAAAGTAGAAACCTCTTGATTTTAACTATCCATACATTTTCTTTACAGATAACGGGGAATATGAAATTCAGAAATAAAATATACTGTATAGAATAATATCACTTCTATAATTATGTTTTATAAAATTTCTTATTCTAGAGAATTTTAAGTGTTTAATTAAAATTAATGTACCGCACCTATTAGTAATATTTATGATTCCTATAATAATTTTATTTTTTATATACATATTGGATGTGGGGAGGGTAATGGATGGCAATGTTGTAGCCAATGAAGTTCTAACTGAGGCTCGGCTGTTGCTGTTACCCCCTGGGACGCTGAGTTTCGGGAGTTTGAGTTTCGCTCGCTTAAGGTTTTTGCCTCGAGGGAGCAAATTTGAGTCTCCGGGAAGGGTGTTCTCCGGCACGGCCCGGTGAGGGCTTTTTCAGTGGATGCGTTTCCCTGGAATATAAGCGGTTCTGCACGGTGGTGGGGAAGCCTGTCACTGAGTGGAGCCAACGCTGAGTTGGACAGTCTTTCGGCCACTATGAAGTGGTCTAGGGATCGTCCGAATTTTTAGAGTTGCCTTTACTTAAATATCGCCAATGAAATTCTAACTGAGGCTCGGCTATTGCTGTTACCATCCTGCCATAATCAGAGCTTGATTGTTAGAACCCCGCGGGGTGGCGGGGATAAGAATAGTGTTGCTGCAGCCCATGCATGTCCTAAGAGGCGACTAAAATGGACGGAGAGTTTCGCTCTCTTAGGTTTCTTCCAGAATTTTGCTCCCGGTGAGGGAGGCTTAGATTTCTGGGTTTGCCCGAAGAGTTTTTGAGTCTCTGGGAAGGGTGTTCTCCGGCGTGGCCTGTGATGGGCCATGTCAGTGGATGCTTTTCCCTGGAATATGAGCGGTTCTGCTCAGTGGTGGGGAGCCCGTCACTGAGTGGAACCAACGCTGAGTTGGACGGTCTTTCGGCTACTCCTAGGGAGTGGTCCAGGGGAATCGTCTTAATTTTTAGAGGTGGCTTTACTTATTAATCCCACGGTAGCTCATGCATGTCATACGAGGCGACTAAAATGGGTACCCAGGGAGGGATGGCAATGCTGTAGCACAATGAAATTCAAACTGAGGCTCGATTATTGTTATTACCCTCCTGCCCTTATCACAGCTGATAGCTCTATATTACCCTATTCCATACATTTTCTTTACAGATAACGGAGAATATTAAAAGCATTTTTGCTTCACCTATCTAGCCAAAAAAAAAAAAAAAAATTGGTTGTTAAAGCCCAGCTCCAATCAAAATCTTCATAAGGTTTCAAATTTAGTTTATTATTAGTAATTAGTTCATAAATATAATATAATATAATATAATATAATATAATACTACGCTAGAAATCTTTTGTAGAAGGTTAGTTTACTCAATAAATTCTTTACGAGGAAGCGATTAGAAGCTCTTGTTGATGGTTATGATTTAAAATGAGAATCGGAGCATTTAAACAGATTGCCAACAGTTTTGTTAATTAGCCGAAAAAGAATAATTGCATGAGAAAAGCTTAAATGATGTTGAAGAAAAAGAAGGTGTCTTTTTCTGACCTATTTAAAGACTAGAAATTTAAAGTAGAAAATCCGTGAAATATATCATTCTGTGGAAAGGAGTATGAAAATCGCTTGAAAATTTGAACAGCTATTTGCACCCTGAACCATTCTGTACAACGAGAAGCAAAATGAAAAAAAAAAAAAAAAAAAGAAGAAGAAGAAGAAGAAGAAGAAGAAACTCCCTATAACACTCGTTCTTTGTAAAAAAAAAGTTAATATTTTTTCATGAACACACACAGGAGGATACTGTTCATCAGATTTTTTTTTTTTTTTAAATATGATCAACAGCATCCTCCATCTCCTGACCCGGAAGATTTGGACGACTTTCTCATCATGTCTGAAATTCTGAAGCTCGCTTTAACTGCAAGAACGGATTAAAAACATCATCGAGTTCTAAGGTAATTTTTGACTTAAATATGCACAGAAACTTTTGATGAGACTGATTTTTCTCATTATGCAAACTGAAGTGTCATTTACGCTTCAGCTTTAACAAAATTTTACTGCATCCGCGATTATGTTTAATTAAAAATCTTAATTTAAAAAAGTGCATATGTCTGATTACTTTTATTGGGAATCCTAGGCGTAAAGATTTTACACGCACAGTACATTTTTAGTCTACAAAACAGCAATGGAACATTTTTCAAGCCAGTTTAGAGCTCTATAATAATGTGAATGGTGTTTTCACACTTATCACTAAAATACATCTACCATCTTCAGACTTATGCACGCATTAATGATCTCCGTAAGATTTCGTATTTCTATAATTTTTCACCCATTTGTTAAGATAAAATATAAAACAACATTTGAACTTAAATATGCTAAAGAACAGATACTCTGTAATTAAAGTTGTTACAGATGAAAAAACAATGATGCTAAAAGTTGCACGTAACTACTATATTCACCACCAGGGGAGAGGTTTAAAAAACATTTGCCCATCATTATCGATAATCTGTTCAGTTAAATTATTTTAAATTTAAATTAAATTGAAATTTAATTTACAATTTTGAAAATTTCACAATATGAAACTTAAAAGAACTTTAATTAATTAAAAATTTCTAATTTTTAATTAATTATATATATATATATATATATATATATATAACTAAACTGCCTTTAGCAACTCAAAACACCGATGTTGTGACCTTTCCTGATGATGGAACCGACTTTGTCTTCTTTGGCACTGAACAATCCAACCGGCTTCTGTCCACTGTTTTGACTGCTGTTTGGATTCTGGTATGTAATGATGAATCCGAGTCTCATCCATAGTAATAAATCGACGCACAAAATCAGTTTTATTCTTGTTAAACCGTTCCAAGCATTGTTCAGAGATTTCATGCGAGTGCGTTTTTGATCTCCTGTGAGCAAGCACGGCAACCATCTTGCGCAAAGCTGTTTCATCTGCAATTCTTCATGAAAAATATATCTTTCACTTTCTTTTGAAATGCCTATAGTCTCAGCAGTTTCTGGTGTTGTTCCACTTTTGTACGTCCTTCACGTGGATCATCTTCAAGGCTAGTATGGCCAGGTTGTCGTGAACGAAGGAGAAGAGTGTCCATAAACTTTTATGAACTTTGAATGGATTTCTTTTGGCGTTAAACCTTCTTTTACAAAGAATTTTATAACCGCACGATACTCAATTTTATCCATTTCAAGGGATTCAGACAACACTTTTGCTTCAGTCAGCTGTATTTATACAGCTGACTGAAGAATGATAGAATGACTTGCAATTTCACATGGATGCCAGACGTACCAACTTAGAAAAAAAAATCTCGTCGATAGTTTTGTCATCTATGGTCGATGCCGAGAACTTTTCAGATCACCATCGTGTATATATACACGATGTATTCATGCTCGAATATATTCATACTCGAATATATTCAGATATATTCATGCTCGAATTTTACCTGACCTTTGCAAACTATATAATTCATTGAATACGTTATTTTTTTTTAAATAATGTAAACATTTAAATAGTAGTCATTTTTGTAAAATAATAACTGTTTAAATAATAGTTTAATACAATCTTTATTAATATTGGTAGAATTTCGTCTGCAGTTGATTTCTGCAATTGATAATAATTTAAATATTTAGTCAATATTTAAATTATTTCTGTGATCCATTATCAACAAAAGAACATTGCAGAGGGATCGGATCAGTTTTCATCAATGATTAAGTGAAATATGTAATTAAGTCGTATAAAAAGAATGCATGCTTGTGGAAGTTACATCCTGCTGAGTCAGTGCTTTAAAATACAATCGGTTATTTCTGATATAATAAGAAGTCTAATTTCTCTCTCTTTTAATCTCGTATGTTACATTTTACCCGCAACTAATATTTATTTGGGATTTTTTACTAAAGAAAATGAGGTTTGCCATTTTTACTAGGAAAACTAACCCACTCCAGCGGCATTTTCATTAGAATCGAATCATTTTCCTGGTCAAGAAACATCTCGAAAACGTCGTGACCTAACTTACCTATAATGAAATAGATGACATATGTATAATATATTAATAGCAAGAACAGAGGCCACCGAATTCGCGATGGAGCTTCCTCTCAACAGGCATGCAACATCGTATTAATACTTGACAGATAATATTGCTCCGGAAAATTGTTATATATCTTTGCAACGTTAGAGTAATAAAGATTTATAACTGCATTCGTTATAAATATGTAGTAAGAAAACATTCGATTTTGTTTATTATAATAGAAACAGAAACACAGATAGTTTATTGTATGGAAAAAAAACAGTAAACCTTTGAGTAAACTGAGCACAGAAATAGTTTTTGCTTAGTATACAAGTATTATTCAAATAAAGTCGCAAAGAATAAAAATCTTTGAAGTAATATTTTATTACTTCTTCTGGCGATAGAAGAACGTAATGTAAGGTTTGCATTCTTTAGCATTTTCTTCAAAAATTCTTCACTCAATATCAAAAATAAACGTTAGATCGCGCGCGAGTATAAAAGATAACGAAACAGAGCTGTGATGGTTCGATTAGATTTGAACACATCGTCTTTATTGTATTTTTCTACCTTTATTTTATTGAAATCTTTTTCAAATTTTCTTTTAAGCATTGACAGAAGTTAGTTGATGTATCGATAGATTGACACCACATCAGTCTTTGCACCATCTTGGTGCAATGGATTTACCATACATTCTTTCATTACTGCAGAATCTTCCCTGTTCTGAGACTCATGTTAAACAGCCTGTCAATGGAATAACCAGCTGCGCTGAACACTCTTTTAGTAATCGTGCTGATATCCCATCAGTCCCTGTTGCAGAATTCTTATTCAGTTTCTGCCATGGTTCTAGAATCTCCTCCTCATACACCTGCGTTTCTTCATCCAGTGAAGAAGTAACAGTGAGCTCAATGTTGCAGACAGGCTAGTAACTTTTAAGGCCCTTATTCGTTGAATAAACACTTCTGCATCTGTTACTCTCACGCTATCTGCGTCCAATAGAATTATTCTTTCATTCATTCTTTCTTTTACTTTTACTTTTTACAGTAAAACAATAGCATTCTTATGGGTCGTCTTTAGCCTGAGGAGCCAGTTTCTTTTCATACTCAGACAGCTGTTTGTACAATATAGTAGTTGTGACATTTCTGGATTGCTGCTTATAATTTTCATAACGGACGTCATCCTTATGCAAACGGTATTCCTTCCACATAGTCCTTTTCTTACGAATCTCTTGCTTAATAAGATTACACATCCATTTGAGTCCTACTCTATTTATTCTTTGAACACTCTGGACACATTCTGATATCGCATCATTTGTATTGTTTAAATGTTTAAATATTGTTTAAATGCTTCCCATGCACTGTCGATATTCTTTCCATCCAGCAACCGATCCCGTTCCACTGAACTCAGTATACTCCTCAGTTGATCATAATTTCCCGCTTTGTAGTTCAGCATACTTTTCTGAATGGAACATTCATAAACTTGGTCACTTCCTGAGTGAGCATCACATGATCACTGTCACCAACCGGAGGTGGAATAGTTACGTCTTTAACTAAAACGCCCTCTGACACTGTAATCAAATCTAACACTCTTTGACCTTGGGTTCCTTCTGTCACATGCTGCTTGAGGAAGTTGTCCCGCAACAGCTCAATAAATGCATTTTCGTTTTTCTCATGAGATTCTACTGCTACCCAATTCAATGTTTGGATAAATGAGTTCTAGTTTGTTTATTTATCTCTATTATGTCGAAATTCTTGATCAACAAAAGTTGCGAAAAATAAAATACGATTAAAATACTTGGATGGATGTTTCTTTATCCTGACAAAGTTAATAACATTCTATTACGGAAATACTAACATAAACATTTGATAGTCAGTTGGAAGAACAATGGCTGCGAAGCTGAATCCTATAATTATAGGACGCACCTGCTAAACAATGACCGACCAACTGCTAACATACTCGCTCCACGCGTTCGTGTAACGGGTCATATGAATTTGTTAATTTCCATCCTTCGGTTATGTATTAGTTGTAATTTATCATCTTAATATATTCGAATTTCCACTGGAAATTCGAATTCTTTATTCTAGAAAGCAGAGTCGGCAAACGAATACACCATTTTGACATAATTATACTGGAACATATCTTCAGGGATCTCTTCTTTACTTAATCTACAACAAAAACGAGCATTTGCTGGTTCATTCAAAATATAAAATCTATAAAGATCGATCATAAAGAAAAAGAAAAAAAAAATATATTCTTGAAGCGGAAACCAGAGGAAAAGAGAGACACAGAGAGAAATAGATAGAAAACTAGGAATCATCGCCAGCGTGTAATTTTGCATAAAACTGAACAGCTGAGGCACGGATTCAAATGCGTGCAAGCGAATCTCTCGATGGACTTGAAACTCAGCAATGCATTTAATCTGACATCAGGATCGGATTTCGTGGCGTGGATTCGAAAGGCGATAAATCAGCATTTTCTTACTTTGTGTCTGGGTGAGTGTATGTTCGTGCACCCGCAACTTTTGTGAGGAGTCTTTCGTCGTTGGTACTCCTCCCCCATTTATTCAAGGCAGAAAATCTGTCGAAGCGCGACAAATGTAGACATTCTTGCCCCAAATCCGTCCGAATACATTTCATTGTGGTCTTTCTTTCTCTCACTCAGTCTTTCTGTTACGCACCTTTTATCACTATTGATCGGTGCTCTTTTAGAAGAGGAGGGGGTTGGAGTTCTTTCTGCAGAATTGCTGTTTATTTTCCGTGTTTGTGTACTAGGACTCGAAAAGGAAAAAGAGAGCAGCAATCGATACTGGCATTCCTCCTTTGAGACCTCGAGGACAAAATTGAAAGCATTGACCAGAGTATTTGAGACTGTTAAACACTTCTATAATTTCAACACATCGAATGCTTCGACACTCTTCGTGTTGCCATGTCTAATAATTTATCACAACAATCTGTGCATAACCAATGACATGAACTTCTGATTGGCCTACGATGGCGATTTTTTATTTATTTGAAATATAGCAGAAAAAGAATCAAGCATTACGGCTATAATGACAACCATGGTATGGGTAGAAAACACATTTCATTATCGATTTAATAAATTAAATTCTTATAATAAATTCTAAAAGGTGTATTTTCTATTAACATTAAGAAAATTTAAATTTACAACCAAACGAGTAATTCCTAAAACATCTCCATTGTAAAGTAACCTACCCATTTATCTGTCATTAACTACAGCTCTTTTAATTGTTTCCATAAACAGAATTTAAATTAACGATTCTTCCATCCTTTTCACGCAAACTTGGTTATAAATTTGAGTTATCATAAACGCAACCAACTGGTGATACTTTTGTTAAAATATCCAAAGTAGCATGTCTAAAGTTATAAGAGCATTTATGAAATATAAACCGTTTTCGCTATACGAAATCATCCAACTCAAAGTAAAAAAAAAAATGAAATGGTTCGACAGTTTCTATTAGCGATCCTAAATATCAAATTTCATTAAATTTGCTTAATCGGTGAGATTTATTAATAAAATCGAAATACTCTCCTAATTTTTCCTCTGAAAATGGTACAGCCAAAACGAAAACTGAATGACATGGATTGCTTTGTATGCACACTTGCACACATCCTAAATTCTCAAACTGCGAGTATTTTTGATTGTTAGAAGGCAATCGTTTAATAGATGGGAATAATTAATAAAAATAAGCAGTTTAACATTTTTATATGTATTAAAAAAAGAATGAATGTATATAACTGCTTATTTGAGAACTGCACCATAACAGAACAAATATAAGAAAAGTTATCACAAACTATTAATTATTACAGTGGTGAGTACGTGTACCCTTCGCGGTCATTCCCACAGTAACAACGAAGGATATCCAATCATAATTGGTGTATTTATGGTATAATATAGGATAGAATAATGTAATAAATGTCATTCAGGCTCTAATTTAAGTTACCTTTTAAGTACTATTTTCAGCCTGTGTTTTTCGATCTACATCAATTATTATGCTTAATACTAATATTATGCTTAATATCTACGATCTACAATTGTAGATCGTAGATATTAAGAATAATATTCAAGAAAATTTATTGTATCGACTTGATTATATTTACAGTGAATTTTAAATTCTGGAAGTTTTAAAATAGAAATATTTTATGCAATTATTTTAATTTTCTTACAAAATACTTAAAAGATACGATGAACTTATATTTGGTAATTTTCAAAATTTGACTAGAGAAAGATACGAAAGAAGCGAGCCACATGCAGAGACATAACGAACACAAATTTATTAAAAAAATAATCGAATTGCTTCCATAAAGGATAGCTTCACAATTGCGTATTGTAATTTTAAATTAATTTCTTAATATTCTCAAATTTTCTGTAGAAATATTATGTATCATGTAATTTTCTTTTTTTTTTCTTTATAAAAGTGATATGTATTCACCAGTTTTATCATCCATTTGTAAGTATATTGATGTTGAAATTGTGTTGAAGCCAAAAGATGGAAGAAAAAGCTCGTGTCAATGTCAATTAATTGTTCGATATATTCATTATACTTATTATAATTATAACAATACTGGACAATACATGGGGTCTCTGAAAATGACAATGGTCCAACATCAGAATATACAGAAAATTTCGTAGAATATTTAAAGAGTGTATTAGATATGAAAGTAAAACATTGCGAAGGATAACTCTAACTATCAAAAATACTCGCAAATGAAGACAAAATGTGGAACTACGAGACGTGCTTCAAAGACCCAACATTTTATCATTCATAACAAGCAGGAGAAGTCAATGAAGTGGCCAAGTTTAGAGGACAGATAACCAGCTGATCAAGCTACTGGTTACAGATAAAATTGACAAGATAACAACTGCAGGGAGACACCACGCAAGATGGATGGATTTCATAATGAAGACGAAAGATAGCTAAAATGAACACTTTACTCCAAATGCAACCTATGACAGAGACAGACGGAGAAACATGGCGATTGCAGTGTTTGACCGAAATTCTCCTCTAATTGCTAAACAATAAATTGTGTGTGTGTGTGTGTGTGTGTGTGTGTGTGTGTGTGTGTGTGTGTGTGTGTGTGTGTGTGTGTGTGTGTGTGTGTGTGTGTGTGTGTGTGTGTGTGTGTGTGTGTGTGTGTGTGTGTGTGTGTGTGTGTGTGTGTGTGTGTGTGTGTGTGTGTGTGTGTGTGTGTGTTGATCTCCATATGTGCATATCTTATTTATATATGTTGGGTTGTCAAATGTCATTTTAAAAAACGACATTTCCTAGCTCCTCAAGAGGGTGCAGATGATATATAACTTTATCATGAGCTGCGATAAACTTGACAAGTGGATTACAAATACCTCACTCGTACTCTTTCTCGTGAAAGTAAATAAGATGGTCTGTCCAAGTGCGACAAAATATGATGGATACGAGCGATGTTAAATATGAATCATCTTTTTTTTTTCCGGAAATAACTACACGCAGTTAAAAACGTTTTGCTTTTCGAAGCACGGTTTATCTGTGACAGAAAGTTCAGTAAATAACAAGTCTGCCTGAAGCGATAAAGAAGACAGCAGTTCCTCTGAAGGTAACAAAATCACTAAAGGATTGAAAGTATTGGGCACGTGGTTTAGATGAATATATAAGAATACCCATTATAGGAATAACTCCCCTAATAAAAATTATAAGAAGAAAAAAAAAATTTCTGTATTTGCTAACAATTCCTTTCGAATTTTTTTATTTTTATTTTTATTTTCAGATAAACTCTGCTTATTCTATTGTGTTCGATATGGTTCCATCATCTGCGCTCTGTCTTGACTGACATTTATTCAAAACAATTCACAAAACAAACGGCTTTGTTACCTAGTGATCAATGGTTTCGTGTAAAAGGTTGTCCCTTGTAGAACACGATTTAGGAAATCTTGATCCTGAATGTTTTTTACATGTGACTAATTGAGGATTTCCTTTCAGATACATCGCGTTTCTTCCTAATATTGACAAGGAATGTTTCCTGTCGGGTACGTATAAAGGTTGTAACCCTATTAGAGGTGTTACAAATACCATAATTTCTCAGCTATCAGACTTGTGACATTTTGCCTCGCTTAACTATCTTGAAATGTTAGTAGACAACAGTACAGTCTTAAGAATGTGACAAACATCCTATTAGCCTCGTTTCGTCTCGCGTAGCAAGCTTTATGTTGTCTTTATGCTATAAGATAAGCTTTGTATAGAGGAAAGTCATTGGACCTTACAAAGAAATTTATATTTAAATTGTAACGAATTAATTTAATTCGTTTCAAATTAAATTAAACCCGAATTAATTGCAAATATCAAAATTTGATTTTGGTATTTGCAATTATGAACACTCCGTATTGTACTGCACAGATCAAAATCCTCGACTTTTAGACTTCTGAGGTTTAGCTATAGACTCTAAATAAACTAGAATACACGGGTAATTTATGAAAGCTTAATTGTAGTACAAGAAAGTAATAAATTCCTTTCCCTTTATTCTAAGTTTGTTTCAAGATCTTTATCCAAGATGCAAATATTCTCTTCCTAATTATCATCACATGTTTAAGGATAAACGCTTTCAACTGTGCGTCTCATTGGTTGATATGCGTTTGACTTCCTGAATTTGATTCTAAAAGTTATTTTTATTTGTTAAAATTTACTTTGTTTTCCTTTTTTTATATTTGTTTTGTATATCAAACCACTGGCCGCAGTGCTTCTGCGCATACTTTCAAATCTTCTAACATCGGGATTGGGTTCCCTCACATGAAGCGATTAAAAATGTTATATTTCTGCAACATTTTCATTTTTTTAAATTAGGTTTGCCTAAATGTCTCATCTGGGAGCGCCGAATCATATAAAATTAATCTATAATCGAATTGGAATTTTTAATTTAATATTTTAATTTTTTTTTTTTTTATTATTTGTAATTTTTAGATTAATTTAGATTAATAAATGATTAATAAATGATCTAATTTTTAAAATATGAGTTTATGTATTTTCCTTGAAATTATGGCTGTATGAGACAAAACAGCATTTCATTATTGTAAATTAAGAAGGATTGATATAGTATAATACAATATTAATCCGTAAGGAAATATTAAATTATAATATAATAACATTGGTATATAAGAAAATAAAGAAACTAAAATTTGATTGACTAAACTTTAAAATATTTTTGAAAACGTTTATTTTATTTAATAAAATTTAAGATATCTCTAATATAAATAAAACACCTAAACTTTATATTAATAAATTATATATAAAATTATGGGAAAGCAGTCTCTTTCCCATATAAGGATAAGGTCTTAAGTTAAGACCTTATCCTTATTTGTTACCCTGGAAGTCCTTTTTAGGACTTCCAGGGTAACAAATGGCAATGCAGTCAATGAAGTTTTAACTGAGGTTCGGCTATTGCCGTTACCCAGCCATAACTAGAGCTTTTTAGCTCGATAACACTCCATCCACACAGATTAGATAACACTCCATCCACACAGATTATTTTCATTCAGATGACGGAATAAAGAGTCAAGGACTCAGTCCATCGCCCAGTTCTTTTAAGTACTTAAGAACTCTGTGTAATTTGCATGTACGAATATTCTTTCACTGAGTGTATTCATTCGGTTTTCTGTCGCATTCTGTTGTTCTTATGTATGTGGGATTTTAATATTGAGATCAGTAGTTCAATCGGTATAGATGAATGTTTTTGGTCGCAAAGACCTGGATTTGATTCCTGTCCAAGATGCGAGGAACTTTATCTGGTGTCTTACGGAACGTAAAACAGATTGTACATATGAAAACTCGCTTTTACAAGAGTAAGGAACTGCGTAGGTCGCAGATGTCGAAAAGTGATTCCAAGTACAAAACTGACTAGGAGTACAATATTCTTCATATTGAGTATTTCATTTCTTAAGATAAAGCATACAAGGTAAAAAGAGCATCGATATATATATATACGTAGGCCTGTTCAATAAGTAATAAGACTATATTTATACAGAAAACAGATTAACTTTAATCGTCATCATTTGCATGGTCTTTTTCGAAGCAACTACCATGAGACGCGATGTATTTGTCCCAACGCTGCGTCCACTTCTTAAACACATGTGAAAGTCCGTTTATTGAGAGTTCTTTCAAAACCGCTTCCGCAGCTTTTACACATGCTTTATTGCTTTCGAAATGGCGGCCTCTTAGTGGTTTCTTGAGCTGAGGAAACAGCCAGAAATCGCACGGTGCGAGATCAGGACTGTATGGAGCGTGTGGTAGGATATCTGTGTTGTTCTTCTGCAAAACGTCCACTACACAACCAGCAATATGTGGCCTTGCATTATCGTGGTGCAATAAGAAGCCATTCTTCAGCAATGGACGCTTCCTTTTGACGTGCTTGATGATAATCGCTGCTGTGTTGATCATTATCTCTGTGATGGAGGTTGTGGGTCTTCCCTCCCGTTCAAGATCTTCCACATTTTGCCTTCCTTCCTTAAAAGTTTTATGCCAGCGAAAAACACTTGCCCTCGACATTGCTTCATTGTGGAAAGCTTCGCGTATCATGTTAAAAGTGTCCGATGCCGATTTTTGCAAACGCACACAAAATTTAATCGCATAACGCTGCTCCAAGGACGCTTCCATTTCGAAGACTGGTCGCGCCTCGTAGGCACTCAGAAACAAGCTTGCGTTTAGTCACCTGAAACACTGGCACATCAGCCCGTATACGCCATCTATCAAACTCTTTTGTTAATACATACAGCAACATTTCTTTATTCCACAGAAATTAATATTGTGATGAGTGGTTTCGCCACAGTAAAATTAGTCTTATTACTTATTGAACAGCCGACGTATATATTTTATTATATAGGACTATTTTATACAACTATTGTGACTGAATACCAATAGCATGAACTCAAGTGTTGCTGAACCCAATAATTATGATCCTAATTCAGCCTAAGGAATAATATTTTTGTGTCATATAAGAAAGGGTAAGCACTAAGCATTAACATACTTGATTGATGATTGACAAAAAAAGGAAACGGAAGAAAACTCAGTAATCACAAATTACCAGGCGTAATATAAATGAATGCCAAACTTGCATGTTGAGTTGGAGAGCGATAGTTACATAAAATCAGTGCACAGAAATCTTGTATCGCGTCTCTAACAGTTGTTCTGATATCTTGACTGATGTTGAAAGTCCGACAATAAATAAAAATCAAGCAAGACTCGCGACTGTTTTAATTTTTTCTTTTCTTTTCAAGTTTCATTATCATTCCTTCTTTAAAGCTATGATTGAAAAACTAATTATTTTGTCACACGAGCAATTTTGTGTCTTTAAAGTTATGATAAATATTGAATAAAAGGTCGTTATGGGATGACGTTTTATTGGCTAGTCATGTTCCTCTCTCTTTCAGCACATTAATCATCTTAGATGAGTCAGTAGAAGTCAGGTCAAGAAAAGAAATTCATCGCGATGTTGTTTGCAGTTGAAAAGGAAAGTTAGAATGGGATTATACTGTATGATTCCATTCAATTGCATGAGGATATCATCTGGGGATTACCATCAAAGAAGCAGCAAAAAATAAGGGGAGTATTGGTATGTAAAAACGAAAGAAAGATTACAGATTTTCTGTGACAATTCACGCATTCTTTAATACAAAGAATGTTGCAAAGAGAAAGAATTTACGGGGGTAAATGAAGAACAAAAATATACAACATTTCTATAGAAGAAATACCTTGTGCAGTTTCCATTTCCTCACTCGACTTAAAGAGTATTATTTACTGTTGAACTTTTAATGTGCGTCTGTTTGCTGTCAGCGAGAGAAGAAAGGACATTGCAAGATTTACTTCCTTCCTTCAATGATCTACACAAGAAAAGAATATCCGGTGTCCACTTAATTCCACGGAGAAGGAAGTAAGGATGTAGACAACGGAAATATACTTTCGGTGAGTTCCGTTAGCAGAAAAATTCTGTCGCACAAGAGATCTTTTAGTTTTATTCGAAATTGGTAATTCCAGAAATTGTAAGACGCATCGGAGAAAGTTAGAGATTGCTCTTAGAGACTGAATACTCAATGATTTCTTTAATTGCAACTTAATTTCAAATATAGTCAAGTGTATGTATTTACTGGGTGATATTTTGGATTGAATATGTAGCGTGTTAAAAAGGTCACCATTTTTCCTTTATATCCAGTCTTGTTCGTCTGATCAAGATAACATCAGGCAAATCAACGACACCTGATCTGATTAGAATTCTGTATTTGACGTTCGTTATACTTCATGTAAGCTATGAGTAGTTTATTCTGCAATTACAAAGTTTTCTATTTCAAATGGTTGCGATCGATATAACGTAGCTGTTATGAGTATTCTTATGATGGATAAATTAATTGAAAAAAATTCGTAAAATTGTCAACGAATGGAGTATAATATTAACTCATACGTTACATTCCTTCAAAAATTATATGGAACGCATTGGTAATGAAATAAGAAAAATTAAACAGAATTTAAATAAAACAAATTATTGATACACGATAGTGTATCAATAATTAACATACCGATGAATGGCTATCAATGATGTAGCATGTACATTAGTTTGGAATTGAAATCTACATAAATATGCATACTCCTAATTGGAGATGATGATGTACTGACATATATACCATTCTTTTTTTATCATTTTCTGTAAGAAGAGTCGGATAAATATTGTTCGGAGATTATGAAACTTGAAGAATTATAAACCCAGTCTGATATCAATCATCTGACTTTGCATAGGTTATTAAGTTTCGTTTTGCTACATTAATTGTTCATCTTCGCATCGAACGGTCATCTGAGAATTAATCAGAAGGTACACATATCACAGAGCAATAGAGGCGGTAAGTGGCCCACCGACTTTTACAGCATATATAAAGTAACACATCAAAATATTCGCGTGAATAACAAGGATCATAATATAAAATGGAATGATCATTTTGTTCATTCTACCTAATCAGAATATGAACTATTGTCTTTACTGCCCGAAAATAAAAAGCACCTCACGAAGGAATATTGCTGTAGATACTTTTAAAAACAGAACATTGGATTTCCTATTTAATTCGACTGATATGTTACTCTGTACAGTTAAATTATTTTGACCACCCCCATTATTATTTCACAATCATTGATTCCACCAATTAGGTGACATGATACGTAATAGTTGAGATATACGACGTTCAGATAATTTAAAATGGTTGATTGACATCGACAAGGAAGTACATCACGTGATGGACTTTGGAAAGGCTTGAATGTAGCGTACCATTGAAGGATGACAGTATCCAGGAAAATAAATACTGTCATCCAATATCGTAGACAATTAGTGAGGATTGTTAGTTAGGATGTTCCAAAAGTAGAGACTGAGCAGAACACCAGTCGTTTGACCAATGGTGCACACCCCATCCTCATCGAGTCTCGTGTTGAGTGCAGGTTTGCTCCATTGGTAAATTCTTTGAATTTTAATTCAGTAATATCCACATGTACATTTATTTTTTTAACATTCTCAAAAGCAGAAAAGATAAATATATATATTTTTTATTTCATACCAGAATAGCGTAGCTAAAAGACATAAACCAATTTATTCCGATATAGAAGCGAAATGAGTGGTGTTTAATTCATTTTTCTGTTTATAGTTTAAAACTTAGATTAATTACTAGTTATTATTATACCAAATAATGAAGTTTAATGTTATTATTTCTATTATTTCTATATTATTTATACGTAAAAAAATAAATCATTGAAATAATATAAATATTTTTATATCTTATTTCAGAATATTTTCTTTTTTTGTTTGAAACTTCAGACACCATTTATTTCTAAAGATCAATTGAATTGATTAATTGCGATCAGGAACAATTAAACAATGGTTTCATTAGCAATAGTGAAATCTCTTAAAACGAGCTTCCTCTTCTTGTTTTATTTAGAATACTCGGGGTCTAAGCTCTAGCAGCGAAATTTTCGAAAACAGGAGACTCGCTGCTAGCGGCGCTCTAGGAAAAATATTATTTTAGATGTCACCTTGGAATGTTATTGTTAGTTCAATGGAGATACTGCGTGCAGAATTTTTATAATGTTGTCCCACTACCCGGATATTTATGTCTCCCCTCACTGCCTTCTAATTCAGTAGGTTATCTAATATGGTTCTTGAAAGTATAACGCTCTTCTGCTATAGAAATTTATGTGTTTAATTCAGAGAAATAGGTTTTATAAAATGAAATGATATACAGTTTCCTTTCCTACCAGTGTGCCTACAGTAAAAAAAAAAAAAAAGGAAAAAATTGCCGCAGGGCATTCGATAAGAACCAGGAATATTCATTTTGTACAAGCTCTAAAATTAGTTAGCAGATTGTATTTTTCAAAATAATCATCACATGATTACTAGTTCTCTACGGACATATGGGGAGGTTATAGATTTACTGTAATCTATGTTTGGAAGCGAAGCAGGAGAAGATGTGTGGATTCGGTGTAGTGGTTTGTAGGCATGGACTAAGAGAGTGTTGCATATGTGCTTAGGTTCAGCAGTGAGGACTTTATCATCACAAAAAATTGATTTTTCTCTCTTAATTAAAATTTATATAATACCGTACTGCATGGGCTCAGTGGTGTGACTGTTGTGGGTGTTGCTATTTTTGTATGGATTTTCTATAGACAGGGATTTATCAGACTGACATACGATCAAGTGCTTGAGTAGCATGCTATTACTATTACTACACATTATTACAGTTTTACTTTTCTGAAATAGAGACGGAATAAAAGTCCGCTTTCGCTCTTACAGTAGCTTAGGCTCAGTGCATCAGATTTCATTAGATGTACTTATTTCCTTGTCATTAAAGCAAAAAATTAAACAAAACGATCTTTTTTTTTTTATTAAGGAGTAACAAATTATGAGTATACGAGGCGTACAGTTATGTAAATTTATTGCATGTATTTGTTCTTTGCAAATGTGATTATTTTTATTTTTCATACAGTAAATAGTCGCTTTCAAATCCAGTGATCTATTAACACAGAAAATTGTTCGATGCATAATATACATCGGTATGCGTAATAATTTTACATGTACCTCCTTTCACTTCAGGAGTTTCTTATAAATAAGGATACTTCTGAAGTGAAATGTGTTATATATAATTGGTTTGTTTATTGTTTTTGCACTGCAACGCGTAACACGAACTCTCATTACAAAAATGAACTTACTCACGATAATGAGTTCCTTAACCCGTCCGCATCTTTCTTTTTGTTCCACTCTTCGGGATTTTTCTTTTAATTTTTTTGACTAGATTGAGATCTTACTAACCAGACAGAGACGAAAAGCTCCCAGTGAGTCCTTATATAAGGACTGGCTTAAAGGGGCGAAGCAAGGCAAGAATGCTTTTCATCTTCCCCGTTATCTGTAGAGGACAGTGTAGGGATAAGGTGTTATTGAGCTATTAAAGCTCTGATCATGGCAGGAGGATAACAGCAATAGCCGAGCCTCAGTTAGAACTTCATTGGCTACAGCATTGCCATCCATTATCCTCAAAGGGTATTAATCAGCGCATCTCACGGTCGATTAATCAAGATCCGCATTACCAGTGAGTCCTTATATAAGGACTGGCTTAAAGGGGCGAAGCAAGAATGCTTTTCATGTTCTCCGTTATCTGTAGTGGGCAGTGTAGGGATGAGGTTATTGAGCTATTATTAAAGCTCTGATCATGGCAGGAGAGTAACAGCAATAGCCGAGCCTCAGTTAGAGCTTCATTAGCTACACATTGCCATCCATTACCCTCCAAGGGTATTGGATTGAATGAATCAATCACCGCATCTCAAACCAGTGACAATTGACAATTGACATTTATGTCTTTAGGGGTGAAGCAAGATGCTTTTCATATTCCCCGCTATCTGTTGTGGTTGCAGTGAAGGTAAAATTTATGAGCAGAATGCTCGCCCTGATTGGGCTCAAACCAGTGAGTTAATTTCACATTCCTTTAAAAAGATTTACATATAAAAATTAATGGTGTATTTATTATATTACGATTTAAGAAATATTTTTGAAGTAATAGGAATAATCAAATAAAAATTAACATAACTTGAAATAAAAGAAATAAAATTTAATATAATTTAATTAAAATCTCTGGGTATTAATAAATATAATAATAATAAAACTAATAACAAATCTCAGAAATTACTGTCATTTGTTTTAACATTCGTTAATAATTTTGATTGCCTTCATTTGGTAACGTTTTGATGTTGTTTAATAACATATATTTCGTATATGTAATTAAATTAAACTCAAACATTAAATACAACTTAAATCTGATTTAAATTATTAAATGGAATAATTAATATAAATGAAACAACGCTATTCTTTCATTGCTTTTATTATTCACAACAATATGTACAATTTTAGAACCAGGTTGTCTTGAACAACAGGAGTTTCTTTATACACTTGGTGAGATTTTCTTTATTAAGCCTACTTGCTATATCAAAGCAGGTCCCTTAACCATTTTTACATACTCAAGCAACACATAAGAGAGTATTTCTCCTTTCCTTTTGATATACATCCTGTAAAGTCATTGCCAGCATTTTCAAGAGAATTATCAAACATGAAGATAGGCCGCAACTTCTGCTAACATTTCTTTAGTTTTGACGCTTATACTCTGTCAATCAAAAGTATCCGGACACCTCCTCGAAACTGTAATTAGACTTTCCCTGTGACACACTTTCCAGTAGTGGACTTTAATACGGGGTGGGTCCACCCTTTGCTTCTAGGACAGCTCTAACTCTGCGGAGAAACTTTCTACCAAGTGTCGGACCGTCTCCGAAGGAACGGCAGCCCATTCTTTCTGAAGAGCTGTAGCCAGAGCAGTTCGTGATGTGGGCTGTTGGGATTCTGGAGCGAAGTCGGCTTTCAAATTCATCTCAAAGGTGTTCTATGGTATTCAGGTCAGGACTCTGGGCAGGCGAGTCTATTTGTGGATTCTGGAACGTTATTGTCCACAAACCATTCCCTCACAGACATGCTTTATGGCAGATAGCATTGTTATGCTGCTAGAGACAATAGTTATCATCGAATTGATCTTCTACTGTTGACAGTACGCAACGGGTCAAAATGTCCTTATACCCTTCCGCATTGAGATTTCCGTGTAGTGTTACGAGAGGACCAAGTCCATTCCATGAAAAATAACCCCACACTGTAACTACAGATTTCACTGTTGGTACTACACACGCTTGCAGGAATCGTTCTCCAGGCATTCACCACACCATGTGACTTCATGTGAAGAATAAGCGTTCAGAGAACAAAACATTTCGAACTAAACAAATGTTGTGCTTCATTCATTTTCATTCTTCAAGGAAACATTAACTCGAACGATACTATGGTGTAAGTTTCTGGTTAATCGAACAATGACATCTACAAACTAAGGGGATGAGATGAATTCTTTCACTTTTAAAGATAAACTGAATAATTAACCAAACGCAATACAACATACACTATTGTAGGACTTTATTCCAACAAAAACTGTTCAAATTACTGCTATTGTTGCACCCACATATATTAGCTGGGCATTCCTTTTACTCTGACAACTAACTAAATATGTCTCGTGGGTGTAAATAATCTCGGAACAGCAACAGAGAGAGAAATGCACATTTACGATTTTTCCACAGATAAAATTTCGGATAAACAATGATATTATCAATTTTTAATACGCATTAAACATAAACATTTCTTCCAGAGTTGGTTTGTGTATCGCGTGAGAGTCACTTCATTTGAATAGCACACGCAGATGCAAGTAAATAAATCGTACGTTTGAAATAAAATGATATTTATGATGTAATTTATTATGTAATGCAATTGTTATGCGCATAAGTTCAGTTCACATTAATCTATTAAATACAAATTATTAAATAACTAATTATAGAACAAATTATATGCATTATTCGAAACGATATTTAGTGTGTCAGGGAATAAAATTTCAAAATTAATTTATACAATCCCTTAAATTCGTATTTTTGCTCATACTCGCCACTTTACAGTATCATAGAGGTATAAAATAATAATAAAGAATCAGATGGAATTTTCGTATGAGTACATTGATGCGTTCTTTGTAAGATTTCTTTTGAACTAGTTAAGGTGTTTAGTACACTGGAGTAAAGTGTCACTTGGAAAAGTGTCATAGATATTCAACAATTTGTGAAATGGCGGCCTGTAAAAAATCTATTAATTATTTCCATTTCATGAATAACACTTTTTCATATACAATACCAAGTGCATATTTGATACTTTTCCCTTTACTGAAGATTGAGCTGAAAAAAAAATGAGGTGAAGTTGAAATTCGATCCACAAGGTAGCAGCATTTCATAAGTTTGCTTGAAGATCTCTCTCTCTCTCTCTGAATCCGGAAACTCGTGCTTTAAATCCCGCAACAACAAAACTGTAGGAAACAAATCATCAGATGGCGCCCGTGGTCAGCCGTACTCTTAGCCCCGAATGCCATTTCAAGTCTTTGATAGTCGTAGGACAACTATCTGTGATTGGTTAAGTTTGAAGCTAGTTTTCCAAAAAAAAAAAAAAAAAAAGCAATTCATGGATAAATTGTCTATCCTCTTCTCTTCGGGAAATAAAAGACGTTAACGGGTTTAATTCTGTAAAGACGGTCAATCTTACCCAAAAGATGTGACATCGGGTAAGATGATGGAGCTCGAATAAATAACGGAACTCGAAATTGCAGTCTAAATGTAAATATGTGTGTGTGTGTGTGTGTGTGTGTCCGCGCTTGTAATAGTACTCGAATGTTCACGTTTGTATTTATTGAATTGAAACATTCAACCGTACATTTCAAATAAAATAATATCAGAGGTTGCTTTTTTGTTGATGAGTCCAAGTTCTCTTTATAGCCTTCTGTTGAAATGGAGGCTTCTTGTCTATGCGGTAACATGTTGCTGAAAAAAAAAAAAAAAAAAACAAAGCTCTCAAAATTTTAGTTGGTCAATAAAAACAGTAGGTAGCGATTTAAATTCTTCCGGCAACCTCAGAGTGTGTTTTATTGGTTTCTTTCACTTGTAAATTGGAATCGCTTCGCTTGCTACCTCAAATATGGCGTATTTTAAATTCTTTCTTGGACTCTTGAGATTACCTGTTTAAAAATCGTAAAGGACGTGGAAGAGAACATGACACCGAATGAAACTTTAAAGTCTGGCCATTTTATTAGATTTGTTGTTGGGGAGGGGGGAATGAAAGAACCGAGGAAAAAGTCAGCGACAGTGCAAAGAAATAAATGAATCTCCAACTAAAATAGTTTGAGAACGTTCAATCTTTTTGTTTACTGAAAATGTCCCCGTTTCTACAGTTGTTTTATCAAAAGTTAAATATTTTAAAGGAATTTTATTGTTCAAAAGGTTTTTTTTTTATTTTACTTATTAAACTGTCTGATTTTTATTTATTGATATTTATGTTTACATGCGTAGAATTTTTATACAACCTATTGTTTATTAATTTTAATATCTCACTAGAAGTCAAGAGAGGCTTCCGATGTATTTACTGTTATTTTTATAAACCCTTTTTTAAAAAAAGTAGTTTGGTTGTTGTTTAAAGCAATGCATGATTCCGATATTCAATATAGAACAGCTAGATTACATGTGCATACTCGATTAGAATATATATATATTTTTAGGATATAGGTTTTGTCATATCGAAAAAAGCAGATGGCGCTACAATACAGTAATCCTTAGTATTGATTGTTAGCTACACACTGATCATGAGTGAAGTTCATCCAGTTTATATCTGTCTGTATTCGAATGCTTTAAAAACCTAGGTAAGAAAAATGAATATGTTCGGTTCTGTTGTTTTGCTGATAAGAAATTTTACTTAAAGAGTCTATTTGAATGGTAAAGTTATTTCAAACAATCGCAGAAGGATCATTAGTCACTTCTCCTAAGTTAGCAGGGCAATCATACTCAAGGTTGTTATTGTCCACTTCTTACGCGTATCCTTAATGTAAGAGGAAGTGGAATGGTGAAGGCTAGAAAAAAACATTTCATAAACTTTTACTACATTTGTTTAAAGTATCATGGCAAACTTCACTTACTCAACGAGAGTTCGATTCTTTTACAAACAGATAGCTGACTAGCTATAATCATTCTTTACATTAGACGCTACTGGATATTTCCAGGACCGAAACAGTTATAGAGATTGTGAGTTCTGATTCCATTTCTAAGGAATATCACTATAAGCTCTCTATAATGATATTTAACTCAATTAGAAATTTAAATTAAAAGTATTTTTCATCCGTGAGTGCCGTACTTTCCGACCTAAAAATAATTAATGTATTTTAAGCCACCATCTACACGCTGGCCTGAATAAAGTTTTTGTTAGCCTTAATGCACCCTGCTGTTTATAGTGGAGACTTTAACAGCCATCATACCCAAAGGGGTATAGAGAAACTGATGCAAATGGTGCCAAACTAGCCGAGGGGACAGTGATGTAAAAACAACATACGGCTTATTTTCCATCCCAAGAATAATTGCACTTTTAACTCGGTTAGATGGAATAGTGACACCAATCCTGACCTCCCAGTTTTGGCCAGCCGTCGTGTTTTAAAAAGATTCCCATACAATCAACACCTCCCTGTCTTTATTGAGGTGGGCCCTCAAATTCCATTTACTGAAACTATACTAATGCCACGTTGGAATTTGCCAAGGCAAACTGGAACAGCTTTTCATCAGATCATCTGGATAAATGTTCTCCCACAATCTTCGGTAGTTACAAGGCTGTTAACATAGTTAACAGCCTTGTTAACTATGTTAACATTGTTAACTATGCTAACATTGTTAACATAGCAATTTCTACAGGCAAAAAACACAACACATCCATAGATGTGTTTTTTGGCTTTTCTGGCAGGAGCGAAACCAGCGGAGCACTTTATAACGACTTTCTGAATAGCAGACGTGTAGATATCGCAGATGATCTTATTGACAGCTTAAATGAAGATAGAAAGAACAAATGAATTGATACCATCGTAAGGCTGAACTTTAAAAAGTTGGGTGGTAACTCCCATTGTCCCAAGCGAAAGCTGCTGTTAGTGCCAACTGTATTGCTAATCGGATAGTGAATCTATCCAGAGCTAAATCAGAAAAGAAAAAAAAAACTAAAATAATTAGGAAGGAATTGACTAGACTTAAAGAGGTTTGTTCTGAAGGGACAAGTCTATCGAATCCATTCACCAAAGAACTTCTTGAAATTTTGTAAAGCACCTGGATTTCATAATATTCACCCCAAAATTAAAAAACAAAACAAACTCTGGACCAAATACAATGGTATGGCTGACAAAATTCTTCTCTGATATCCTACAGAGCGATAGATTTCCAGTAGAATTTAAAAAGTCCAAGATAATAGCCATCCTAAAACCTGGAAAACCCGCTGATAAACCTGAAAGCTAAAGACCTATAGCACTGCTCAGTGTCTGTCTTAAGTTACTAGAAAAACTTATTTACAGTAGAATTAGTACAATTATTGACACTCTCCCTCATTGAACAGGCTGGTTTAAGCCCCGGGCGCAACTGTGAAAACGAAGTTTAACGATGAAGGCCGTAATGACTCATATAGAATCTGGTTTTGAAAAATGCATTGAAACTGGTGTAGTCTTTATAGACTTGACAGCGAATATGACACCGTATGGAAGAACGGCATGATCTACAAGTTCCTTAAAATACTGAAATGTAAAAAACTGACCCACGTGATCAACGCCATTCTTTCTAATAGAACAACACAGTTGATGATGATTCAAGCAAGCCAATAACACTTAACAATGGACTCCCACAAGAGTCAGTTCTGGCTTCTCTTATATTGAATTTCTTTATTTTTGACCTTCCAAGGACAATGTCCAGAAAATTCGCATGTGCTGATGATCTATGCATCACATCCCAACACCCGAACTTCTGAACTATAGAGCACTACCAAGACCGAAACATGCTGTTTCCATTTGAACAATAGCATGGCACATGACGTCTTGAGAGCGCCACTAAATGGGAACATATTACCGTATAATTTTAACCCAAAATATCTGGGCATAACCCTCTCATTTGATAGAAATCTCTCCAATATTGCTGCCAAACTCAGGACTAGAAATAACATACTGTATAAACTTCGCGGAAAACCCTGGAGGACTTTCCGGAACAAGCCCCCCCCCTCCCCTCAGGTTGTTCGCCACAACTACCACACCAAGACAATCTGATTCGCTAATATAACAAAATTTGTCCGAATCCACTGCTTTCTATACACTCTGATATTGACAGCTTTACATCACAGAGGCTAAGTCAAGACACCCGCCTATTATAACGGCACAACCACTTGTCACTGCGGGATATGATGCAAAAACAGCATGGCACACAGAATGGACTTCCCAAGCCCCAGTAATCTGGCAGACTGTCTTTAATCCAAACAGATCCCCATCAGGGTTCGACCTACCTCGAAAAATATGGACCTACCTCGAAAAATATGGACCTACCTAAATAGGGTTCGCACCAACCATAGTAGGTGCGGAGTTTCCTTGTTTACTTGGGGAATAACACCAAACTCATCTTGTAACTGTGGCGGGGATAACCAAAATATATATACAACATATCACGATTGACTATCTTCGCATCTTCACAGAGCCTATTCGGGACCTGTCACTGGCTTTGCTACAATTTCTATATATCTATATCTATCTATAGATACTTTTGGTTGGCTGTCGACCTTAGATTTGCTACAGGTTGGCTGTCGACCTTAGACATTAAATTTTAATTTTATGCTTATTTGTATAATTTTATATGAATATATGATTACTGTGTCAATTCACACTATTGCATTCTTTTATATATCTTTATGCATTTTATTGTCTTGTGCGTCTATTTTTTCTGTATGGTGGCATATGCATTTATTCTTCTTAGCCAAACGCTAAATAAATAAATAATAATATATATTTAACTACCCGAATATAAATTAAAATAAGTGGCTTAAAAATTAAAATAAATATAAAAGTGGCTAGGTTTTCCATTTATTAGTTAATTTTTAAGTATTCGATAAAAATACCTTCCGAAACTTCTCCTATAGTTTGCAACTTGCAGTAGTATAAAGTCAAAAGTTATTTCGTATTATAGGAAAAACGGGATTTTATTTATTTTAGTGAAATCTGAAAAAATACATGAATAAAATCCGAAAGCACACGCAGGCATTTTGATGATCTTTGTACGACGGTCTTATGCATTCATTACTTACAGGTGCAAAATCAAAATAATAATTTTTAATTTGATAATTTTTAATTTAAAGTATTATATAAATTTTATATATTATATAAAATAGCTGGATTTATCTATAAAATCAGAATATTTTAAATTTTTTATTTTATTTTAGTTGTATTTTCTTAGTATAGATAAAATCTTAGGAATGTTCTGTATTAAATTATTGACACCTTTAAATTTATCTAATGAATATCTATTAATAACAACTTTTTTTTTTCAATGTAAGGAAATAGGTACGGTTCTCGAGAGGTTCACCGTGATGAGATGGTAAGGCAGTAAGATAATGTTGGCCTTTTCATCGTTCACATCTACACGTAGATTTTTAAAACATGCTGTTTACTATGTAAATAATTAGAAATGAAAAGGAACGGATGATATGCGTCATCCACCCATCTATCTATTCATTGGGCATCATTAGATGCCATAAGGTCACTTAGATGCTCGATGATGTACCTTAAGGAGCCTTAAAGTTCTACCGATCCTTTCTAGAGTCCATCCGTTTGTCTATCTTTCAGTATATGATATCTTCAACAGTTTCTGAAAAACTACATCTCAACAGCAGTTATCCTTCTCCTAAGTTTCGACTGTTGTTTTAGTCATTCCTAATCTTCTTCATCGCAAGTCTTTTGAACAGCAACTCTTCGCATTGTTAATGGATCCCACGCACTCAAACTTGCTGACTTCTTCAATTTTCTCCATTAAGGCACACTTTTTTCTCAGGGGCTTCCCTGCCTGTATTTCATTCGAGAACCATCATCTTTGTCTTGGTAGGATTGAGTTGAATTCCTCTGTTCTCACTGATATTTTCCTATTTGTCAACCATTTGCCCAAGTTCTTCCTTGTCATTACAAAGCAGTACTGTATTATCAGCGTACTTCAGATCGCTGAACAATCTACCACTTATCCTAATTCCTATCTTGAGCTCATCGAATGCTGCACACATGATGTCCCCATCGTAGAAACTAAAGGGATGAGGAGAAAGTAGGCATCCTTTACTAACTCCCCTTCCAACCTGAAGACAATCAGTTAATCCAACACCTTTTGCTTCTTGCTCACTGTACACGTTAGCTATCAGCCTGAGAGTGTGTTGAGCAAAACCCATTATTTTCATTACTTCCCACTGTTTCACATACTGAACACAGTCTAACGTTTCAGAGTAGTCTATAAAACACATTACTATAGGGGAAGCTAAATTCTTTATAGAGTACCTGTCAAGGAAATGTCTAAGGCAAAATATGTGAACTCTTGGTACGCTTACCTTTTACCTTTCCTAAAACCTGCTTGTTCCTCAGGTATCGCTGTCTCAGCTATGGCCTAAGTCCTGTTCAGAATGATCTTTAATAAAATCGCGCTTGCATGAGAGAATAAACTAATATTCAATAGTTCTTGCAATCCTTCATATCTCCCTTCTTACGTAGTGGTATGCAAATTGACTTTTTCCAGTCTCTTGGCAATGATCCTGTTTCCCAAATCCTTGTATTCAATCTATGAAACATTGTTATCCTCTATGCCCTGTAACCTTAATTAACTCTGCTGGAATTCCCTCTGCACTCTGGGTCTAATTGATATTAAGCTATTCAACTGCACTTTCCACCTCATGCCTAAGGAGGAGTTTCCAAGTCGAAATTTTCCAGGGTGAGGGCGTCTCTAAATTTTCATTATCAACTCTGTTGTACAGGTCCTCATAGTATTCTTTTTATTCTTTTGTATTGTCAGTTCTTCTGTTAATACTGATCTATTTCTATGTTTGATGATGTTCAATTTGGGATTAAACTTGTACTTCAGGTCGGGAACTAAACGAAATATCCTTTTATAAGTGTGCCTCCTCATCTCTTCTTTACATTTATATCTTTACATTTATTAGTATAACATTTTTCCATGTCCTGCCTGATGGCTCGTTTGAGTTCTCTATGTAATATCTTATATTCTTCAAGTCCTTGTGTCTCTTTGTTTTTCCAACCGCATTCTTTCGAATAGATCCCATGTTGAATCTGATATCCATGGGTCTCTTGGTCTCCTTAGTGGGCCGAGATATTTCTTGGCTGTATCCTGTATTATAATCTTAACTCCTTCCCAAAGCATTTCATGTGAGTTCTCCTCACTAATCTCAAACGATCATCGAATGGAGGTGATGTTTCTTCTGTGAACCCTTTGAGGATTATTCTGACATCCAGGCTTGTGAGAAGTGCTTACGTGGAAGATTTCGGAATGTTATTATACTCTGGCTCTTACTAGCTAATGGTCTGTACTACACTTTGCTCCTTGACTTATCAATGTTATATGTCCAAGTATAGGTCCATCGTAGGTGTCTCTGGAAGTAGGTATTAGTAATAACTAATCTGTTTTTCAAATACCAACAGTCTTTCATCCCGGGTGTTACATTCGCCCAAACCAAACACGCCATACTCATGCCTAACACTGATATTCTTTCCCACTTTTGCATTAAAGTCCCCCCCCCCCCCCGAGATGCAAAATACATCTCTCCTTGCTAGGCAATCGAAAAAAACAGTCTGTAAGTTTTCATAGAGTTCCTCTGCTTTAGGCCTCTCTGTGTGAGGTGCATAAAGGACGATGATTGACATATTAGTAGGACGAGGCTTAAGTCTAATACAGAGTAGCCTGTCATTAACAGGATTGTAACCAAGAAGGGCTCTTGCCTGCTGTCTTCAATGTGACAGCTACCCCATGATGCTTTGAGTCACCTCCTGAATAAACAACTAGCTTACCATCCTGTCTTTTGAAATGATCTTCTCCATTCCATTTGGTCTCTGCAATTCCCAGATGTCAATTTTAGGCCTCCCCATCTCTTTACTGACGATATCGCAAGCGTCCATCTGCAGACCCCATAGATACAGTCCATGTCTATGTTAAGTCCACTCTAAGGTTAGTTCCATACCTTCTATATTCGTCGTTCACAGTAACACTGACTTGGAGACTGTAATGTACTTCTCGAACAGGACTCTCTCTGCCTAAGCCCTGAACGCAGTTCTGATTATTCTGCGCGACAACCGATGCAGCATGAGATGTATTATAAGGCACCATAATATTAGCATTTTGGAGTAAAATGACTGTAAGAAAAACGTCGTAGGATTGCAGAGCCCCTTTCCACACATCTGGGAGGTTTTGATCCCAATTCATCACATCTTGGCTAGATGGGTTGGGACTTCATCCTAGTATGGAAAAATAGGAAAGATTCAAACCGAGACCTCGAATACTCTAAGAGCAGTGGGGAGAGGAACAAATAAAAAAGAAAGAAGATGAGTTACTAGTCTACAGATAATATAACTGATATATATTAAATGAAGTAAGGCATGGTTCAGCGACAGGTACCTCCTGTTTGCCACTCCTTTACTAACTAATGTGAGCCCTTGAGGTGGATTATATGATAAGACGCTTAATTTCTTTACAATAATGATAATACTTTCGTTTCTCGTTTAAATTAAAAGCTTGTGTTTAGAAATTCGTAGGAGTGACAAGAGGAAAATTTGCTATTTACTCGAATGTTGCTGTACAAAAACATGTTAAAATTTATCTTTCAAATAGTGTTTGAAATCATTTAAGATAAACATTTAAGAAGAACACAGTGATTTAAAAACGAATGTGTTTGTTAGTTTTGTGGGATGAAAAACTCGGGTTTTCCAAATGGAAATCTCCTGTCACTGAAAACAAGTTATAAAGGTCATTGCTCCCAAACTAAACTTTATTTTCAAATATTTCTTGGAAAGTCTTATCTTTTGAAAGAATAAAAATAAGACATCCTTGTAACTGGGCAAACTGTGGAGTTAGCCCAGTTAGAACGATATTCCATGTTATAATCTTTCCATGGAGAGTTAAATATCTCCATGGAAATATTATAAACTTATAGTACATTAGCATCAGTACAATTATGGTAGAGCCATAATTGCAACCAAAATCTAAAACGCTTTAACTACGTGATCAGAAATATCACAAAATTTCAGTGATCGTGGTAATATTAAAAGGAGTCCATGATACTGATTACGAAGCATTCGTCGAATTCTATTCGTTTTGAATATCTGCTTTACACGCGCAAGTTTAGTTATAAAAACGTGATTAGTTCTGTTTACTTTGACATATTCATCCATGTTTTCTTACTTATTTTCTAATGAAAGACAAGAGAGAGAGATACAGTACAAATTATAAATAATGAACAGCTCATAATTCATTAGTTCGGCTCTGCAAGAGAATGAAACGTTTAGTGTCTTTCTATACTATCCGACTATGAGAATAAGTAGAGAAATGTTCAGCAATCAGAAGCCAATGATTATTGATCGGTTTGGATGTGCAATGCTGATAATGTTTCGGTCAAACTAATTTTTAAAAATCAATGGTCTTCAAAAACCTGCATCTCATGGTGGGATCTCATTACCGGAAAAGAATGTTGGTTGGGATGAAAGATTTCGCTCATTGATTCCGGCATTTGAAGATTTTCAAGATTACTGAACATCTGCAATCATTGAAAGGGACAATCTTTTGTTTCAGTGAAATGTGGGACCCTTTTCTCCTACAGGAGAAAGAAATTAGATTTAGTTTTATCGTATAATGGTGAAAGTCGAAATCGACTGCTTTTGAGACATTTGAGTTTCCATTAATGTGCTAATTTGACAGATTTTATTGCACTGATTTAGTCAGTTGTCGTTAAGAATTGTGACATTTGTAAACATGCAGTTTTGCAAAGAAACATTTCGTTGCTAGGAGATTTCTGGGTTAGAGTAATAATAAAACCACTTTTTTTATAAATATAAATAAATATGCATTCATTGTATCAGGACATCTAGTACTTAAAAGACGAACGACATTTTTTGAATTTGACATGCGTGGCTGATCTCTTGAGCTTCAGATTATGACGCAAAAGGTCTTATTTAAATTGGAACGTCTGCAGCATCAGTCGGTATAGAAGAAGCCCTTTAGCCGGAAAGACATGGGGTCGATTCTCGTCCATGATGCTAAAACGTTTATCAGGTCTTTTCGACAAAAGGCGAGTTGGCTGATTTCATACGGTAATGGAGGGTTTTCTTCCGGCAACTCGGATTGTTCATCTATCAAAACTTGCGAAATGACTGCATATCTATAGACAGAACCTTTTCGCGGAATGATGGTGGCCTGCACTGGTTCCCGGCTAAGAAGTAGTACCTTTTGAGCTCCCTCGGCTCGAAATGCCGATACTGGTATTTTAGAGATTTCCATACGCAAACAACAACAACAACAACATTATCGAAACCTGTGTCTTTGAATAGTCGTTCACATTTCTTGGAGGAATCACTATTGAATCTGTATTTCGTCTTACTTTTCAATACTAAGCTTCTCTTTTAACTTACATGTGTTCAATTAATATGTTTTAATTTTGTTTTTAATTAATAAAGTTTTAATTTTAAAATTATATCCACTTTTTAGTAAATATTAGTCTTTAATAAAATATTAAATATTTCGCATGATTTAATGGACTTCATTCATTCCTTGCGTTCGTAACCAATCATTCAAATATACTAACGACAATTGATACCCTTCTCTCGTGTTATTTAAATAAGCTGAAATGCTTCTATTATCAACGAACATCAATTACGTCACACTAGCACGCGTTTTCAAGGTTGTGATAATATTGAATAAATCATTGCGTACTGAGTTCTCGATTGGCTGCTATAGAGTTGCTGCTATTGAAAAACTCCCAAAGTGTTTCATCGATTACAATACTAATTATTACGTCACACTAGCACGTGTTCTTCAAGGTTGTGATAATATTGAATAAATGGTTTCATAGGCTCTGAGGTCATGTTTCTTACTCGTTCAGTACATTAATCATCTTAAGAAATCGGCCGGCAAAAGACAGGAAAAGAAACACACCAGCGCCTTGTTTGTACAAAAGAAAGCGTGGATAAGCCGGAAGAAAATCGTTGTCATTCGGAAATATGTAACCCATTTCCTCCATTTCATAACGAATAGTAAGCAACGCGAACCATCATTATACGTCGTGGCTGTTGAAAAGAGCTTCAAAAGAAGTCGCCAGTGTGTGTGTGTGTGTGTGCTTTATAATACTGCTTTCGTGTTGTATATAAGTCCATTTGATCAAAAATTAGGAAATTTAAGTTTAAAATATAATTTTATGCTTTGATACTTGTGTCAAGTGACATTTTAAATCGATCGATTGAAATATTCCTGTTGAAATAACACACAGACAAAATAATAAATAGCTACTGTCTTAAACATGTAGACGCAAATCAGACGCAGAAAAAATGATAAATGAGAACTAATAATAATAAACTCAAAATTAAAAAAAGTAATAAGTTATTGTTATAAAATATAATCCAAACTTTTTCATATTTTTAAATCATATCCGATTTCCTAAGTAGTTTCTTTATATTTTTACTACACCCAATAAACCAAACTTTTTCGAAAATAATAATAAAATTTAAATACGATGTAAATTTTGTGGTGGCCGGGATAAGAATAGCCCCAATATAGCTCATGTAAGTCGACTAAAATGGGTATCCAGGGAGGGTAATGGATGGCAATGTTGTAGCCAATGAAGTTCTAACTAAGGTTCTTCTATTGCTGTTACCCTCCTGCCATGATCAGAGCTTTATATAGCTCAATATAGCTCAGTAGCATCCTATCCTATCGCTTACACTTTCCTCTACAAATAACGGGGAATATGAAAAGCATTCTTGCTTCGCCCCTTTAAGCCAGTCCTTTTAAGGATTTAAGGATTAGTCCCAATGGACTAATAATACACCGGTTTAAATTTTTTTGTCCCATCTAGAAATCAGATAAAGGTATGAAGATTCGAGGACCTTCCATCACCCTAAGAAGTTCGCAGTCCCATTAGAGGTCTTTTATCCTTTTTTCTTCAGTCATAATTAATGGGAATACGCCATTCATAAATGAAATAAAATTCCAGTTATGCCGACATTATATTTAAGTGAAAGTGAGAGCATAGCACAAATAACAATTTTGAAATGAGATTTAGGGTCGTCTTTTATACCCAATCGCCTTATACGCTGCCATATACAGTAAATGATAAATAAAGATCCATTTCGCAAGTATGCGGCTCCGTTATTATTTGTTCCTCTCATTTGTTTTCCTCCCAAAGAAACATCAATCCAGTCTAGGGCATTTTTACGTTACTGACAGTAATGACAGAATCATCCACAAATTAAACGAGACATTGTTGACTCTCTCCCATAAATTTAAAAAAAGTTTCTGCAGAAACTTCTTATATAACCTAAGAAAAATAACAGTAGTAGTGAATTATTAATAAACAGTCATGTAGTTTATTTGCAGCGTTACATTCCTTAATCGTTATTCTACCATGTATCCAGAGAGGCACAATGAAAGCCAAAAGTAAAGGTATTTTTTGTTACCTACTATACATACAAAAACGTCTCTCCTCACTGTGGCCAGGAAGAGGAAGCAAAGTCTTGTTCAGAATCAGAGGACATGAAAAATTGTAATGTCAGCGAACTGCTATCAATCATTCGCCATTGTGTGGTTCTATCACGCGCAGTTGTGTGTATGAGAAGAACGTATCACCTTTCAGCTTCTCAGCCAGTTGGCATTAGAAGACCAGAGGATGTTCAGCGTACGTCAAGCCTGGAAAACATAGACACATCAAAAGAACGAAGAGAGTTGGTAAAAGAAAGATCGACGTGATATCTGTCAAGTTCTCTCTTCAATGTTTTTCGATGTTAGATATGGATACAGCTTTCATAAATATTGAGGTCTTGATGAGAAATGTAGCCTGAATCTTTACATTATAATAATAATAGTTATAATAATAATAATTTATATTATTGTTATAAATTATTTTAAATAAAAACATTCCCATTACATTTAAGATTGTTTTATTTTGTTAAGAATAATAGACACGTAAACACAAGAATATTTTAATATTTGCCAAATATTAAAATATTTGTTCCAATAACTGTTCCTATATAGCCACTGGAGATAGTCTCTTATTGTCAGACTGAAATATTTGGCAAATATTAAAATATTCTTGTGTTTACGTGTCTATAATTTATAATCATAATGTCACAAGTGTCTCTAAAGAGTAAAATTCTATTCCTTCACGGGGAAAACTTTACCAAAAAAAAAAAAACCCGGTTAATTAAGTAAACTATCAGTAATACAAGTTAAGTTGCGAGCGAGGATCATCTTTCTGAAAAAATGCCGTGACAATAAGATTATTCCTAATTTCGCTAAGATAAAAGAAACCATCAAATCTCCTGGAGTTCATAATATCTACAGGAACACCAGTTGAGCTTTAAACCGTAATCAACTCAGAGCAGATAAACATGATCTTGCTATTAACATTCGTCAAGTTACTGATCTCCACACCTTTCCAAGTTCCAGATAAATGGGTCGTCAACGTGTCCGGTCGCCCTTTTACGAGTATTGAAATACTCATCCTCTCAAAAGGACATGATTTCGCTATAGTCCCTAAAAAGATTCCGAATCTAGATTTCCCTGGTTAACATCTAACGGAATCTTAGTTATCTTTCCAGTGAAAGGCTAATTCTCTCCGCCTAGAAGTAGCTTCTACGCTACTTAAAGCCAAGCTTCCTCTTTCCAACATATCTCCTTCTGAAAAGAAAGCCTACATTCCTTACGAAACAACAGTCACCTTGTCATTACTAAAGCAGACAAAGGAAAAGCAACAGCAATTACGGATTCTTCAAACTATAGAAAAAAAATTTCTCTTTTACTTCGAGATCGCTCAACATACCAAGAACTTGATCACGATCCCACCAACAGGCAACTGAAGAAATTAAATTCCCTTCTAGATGAGGTGATAAGTTTGGATACAGACACGATAAAAAGGCTAAAGACACATTTCGCTAAACCTACTAGATTTTATGGTCTACCTAAATTTCACAAGACAGATTTTCCTCTTCGTCCTATAGTGGACTGTATTGATTCACTTACTTATCGCATAGCCAAATATTTAGCGAAAATATTAAAATCACATATAGGCAAAGCATGCTCTTTTTTAAAAAACTCTTCGGATTTCCTAAATCAATTAAAAATATCTTATTATAACCTACTTATCTTATAGTAAGCTTCGATGTAGAATTTCTATATATTAATGTACCTCTCAAAGAGACTTTACAATTACTTGCTGACATCTTCCCACAAGACATTATAAAATTATTTGATTTCGTGATGCACTCTGGATATTTCTTGTGTCAAAATAAATTCTACAACTAATTAGAAGGAACATCCATGGGAAGTCCACTTTCACCTACTCTAGCCAACTTTTATTTGGAACATCTAGAAGACGTCCTGTTTTCATCTATATTCCCTCAACCATCTTTTTGGGTGAGATATATAGACGACATCGTTTCAGTGTGGCCTCATAACAGAGTTTCCTTGCCTTCCTTTTTAGCTAGAATCGATTCCTTACATCCTCGAATTAAGTTTACCGTGGAGATTGAAAAAGACAACAAGTTATTATCCTTTTTAGATGCCCTCCTCATCTGTTCACCTTCAGGTATTCTAACAAGAACAGTTTACAGAAAATCCACTTTCACTGGACGTTCTATTCTCAAACTATCTGCTCATCAACCTTACCAAAAAACAGGAATCATAAAATTTTTAATCCGACGAGTTAGAACCAATTCTTCAGCTCCTCATGAATTACAGAAAGAACTTTCAACTATCAAACATCACATGAAATTAAATGGCTTCTCCGAAAAGACTACACAACATCTGTTGGATTCTTAAAATCCTATCCAAAACAACAAAGATTCATACGTCCAGCTCCAATTCCATATATTTCCGGGATTTCAGAACCAATTTCAAGAATTCTGAAGAAATATGATTTAACAGCCACTAATATACCTATTAACAAAATATGCACCTATTTCCCCTCTTCTAAAGATAAACGCTCAACTATGTCTCTGCCTGGTGTATATCAAGTTCCTTGTAACTGCAATCTGTCCTATTTTGGACAAACAGGACGCTCTATAGAAAAAAGAATTCAAGAACAGTCATCAGCACAACAAATCTGATAAGTCTGGATTGGCTTAGCACAACATTCTCTGGTCCAAGACTCGCCTTCTACACAGCTGTCGCTATAAATTTAAACACCTATTCAAAGAGAGTGCTATGGTCTTACTTCAACGCCCTAACTTGAATCGAAATGACTGTACATTCTTATCAAAAATATGGGAAGGTTTAATCAAGATAACACATCATTTTTATTTTTTATTTTTTTAAATTGAGACTTTTAATTCCTACATTAGTCTAATGTTATTTATAAATTAAGATTATTATATGAAATTGTGAAATAATACCTATAATTTAATCATTACTCTGATGAAATTTTTTCCTCACTTTTATGCTTAGCAATGTAACATCATGCGGCTCGTTCTACTTTTGAATGATCAATTGTTGGTATTCCACCTTGTTAAAGACTGTTCCTATTAAGCCACTAATGATAGCCTGTTAATTTCAGACTGAAATATTTTGCAAATATTATAATAATCTTTGTTTACGTGTCTATAATTCTTAATCATAATGTCAAAAGTGTTTTATTTTATATTTTTTCTAATTTAGTTATAGGAAATATTTAGTAACTACACCTTTAAGTTAATTGAATAATTGCGATATTTCTATTTTATAAATACATACAAAAGTTCAAGGGGGGGCTAGCAATCCGGAGATCGACCGTGAGATGCGGTGATTAATACCCTTGGAGGGTAATGGATGGCAATGCTGTAGCTAATGAAGTTCTAACTGACTCTCGGCTATTGCTGTTACCCTCCTTCCATGATCAGAGCTTTAATAGCTCAATAACACCTTATTCCTACACTCAGAACGGGGAAGATGAAAAGATTCCTACAGATAACGGGGAAGATGAAAAGCATGCTTGCTTCGCCCCTTTAAGGCAGTCCTTATAAGGATAAGGACAAAAGTTCAAATTAATTGCTAGAATTTATGTTTGAATCAACGTTTTCAAATGTAAGTGTTTACACTGTAGTCTTGAAGGTTAAACCAGAATTAATTTATTTCAAAACAAAACAAATGATATAATAAATATCCAAACGTTTTTATGCTGTTAATACCTTGGAAGCTTAAAAACAAACGTAATGATGAAAAAATTAAATAATTCAAAATATCGATTCATCTGTTTCAAACATGATCTTATTTGATCCTTAAACAGTAAATAAGATCATGTTTGCAACAGATGAATCAATTATCTAAATGCATCTTGAAGAGAGGTTTGTTGGAACGTAAAATAAGCGAATTTTCCATTACAAAGATCGCTGTGGATACTTTAGAAACACACACACACACACACACACACACACACACACACACACACACACACACACACACACACACACACACACACACACACACACACACACACACACACACACACACACACACACACACACACACACACAGGATGAGAAAAAAATGATTGTCAGAAGAAGGAATATTTTGTTTATTATGGAATAATCTAAGCAATAAAACAACATCCTTATTCATAGTTCGAATACGTGTTTGTATACAGTCAAGTAATTTTGAAAGCCGCAATAATGAAATGTCAGAGGAAAGGACCACATTTGGTGATGAGAAAACGTTATTCTGAGAGTCACTCGTGGAAGCGTTTGTTATATCTGTGCAAATATTTCATGCTGCAATACGCGAATATTATCTAACCAACTGGATATTTCATTCATCCTCAATGGTTCCTTCTAATTCAGTAGGTTATGAAATATTGTTATAGCAAGTTAAACTTCTCTGTTGGGAAGAAAGAAATTTGAATTTATGTTCGTAATACCAAAGAAGGAGGAGAGTGATATCTATTTTTCTCGTTTCCTTCTTGTGATTTACTATACTCCTCACCGAGATGATTTAGAATCTCTTCTGGTTTCCTTTTGTGATATCAAACACATGCGCTACAATCTACCGTTCGCATATCTCAACATGAATAGAATATTGTGTGAAATAACTCATGAGAGCGAGAGTAGAGAGCTGACTTGTCTTTATGACTTTGGTGGCATTAAATAATCAGTGAAAATATCCTGGAAACTTGTGTGTGAAACACTCGCTTCTTTGGCAGAAGCTATATCTGTTCTATTTCTATCCCTCTTCGTATCTTTCCAGTCGGCCCCCTTTTAATTATTAGAATGTTTGTCATCATCATCATTACAGTTCGCGATATTTAAACAGACTTCTTTGAGGACATAAATTACACCTAAATGTCAATTCCTTCCTACATTATACTCTGACAAACAAGACTTGAGTGTAATCAGACGTCATGATAATCAGGGAAAAGTGTTACTGTTTGAAAATCGCCGTTTTTCAACCATAGCTCGATACAAGAGGTACCTTTGGTTATTAACTCCTCCTCTCTTTCTCCCTTATTATTTGCTCCACTAACGAAACTGCAGTTGTTATTGAAGAGCTGACACGTACCGCACTGAGCAGTGATAACGATGACAGTTTCACAAGTTACATTAGCAACCCCGCTCTAAGAAATGTCGAAGGAACGTGCGATTTCCATCCACCACCTTTGCCTCTTTTCGCTTCTCTTTAGCACGTTGTGGTGGAGTACGGGAAGTCATTTGAACTAATCTCAAAGCATTAATGGCAACGCATGAAATAGTAGAAGGCGAACATTAAATATTTTCCTATCACATAATTCAGGGTGGCCGTACTAGTATAATTTGAATTCGGATTAATGATGTGCGGCGTCTTTATGTCTCTCCTATCCACGGAAGGTTATAAACCTACAAAATATTAGTTAGCACTGGGGATAAACTGGGAAGGTTTTTGTTTTAAACAGATGTAACGTTTTTTTTTTTTCACATAATTTAGAGATTCTCTTTAGGGACTGAACATCTAGCTTTTTATTGGACCTCTGGTAAGCGGGGCGGTGGTCTATCCCCCAAGTTAAATTATCAAAATTAATGGAAAAAAGTTTCTCTTTTTAACAGATCTCAGGGTGACACATTTTACACACTGAGAAAATGGTTTCCAGGACCTCACGAGGTCCTCAAGTTGCTGACCACTGTGCTAAAATATAACGAAAATAATAATTAATGAAGCCAATTTAACTGCTTCGCGTGATCGGCTGTATCGATAACACTTTTACTTGCTATTACTACTTCCGGTTTCCTTTAAATTTAAAATACATCCGGGAACCGTTTGAGTTTTTCATGAAGTCGGCATAAGCACTACACACTAATAAAAATTCGCATTTGATATCATTTTAGTAACAATAAATGCATTAAATGATAGAATTGCCAAACTAATTTAAATTTTTACGTAATTCTTGAAAGATTTACAACTTCTTACTATTTTAACTTTTAACTAGTCGCTGCTCATTTCGCATAGGATCGGAGAAAATTTATATTTCTTCCACCCAGGAAAGGTTATGTGCACACCGATATCACACTTTACATCGTTGGTGGCCTAAGGATTTTCTTATTTGTGTTCTTATCAAATTATATATATAATTGTATATTTACATAGTCCGGCAACCTTGCTCTAGACCAGTATTTCCCAAACTTTTCCACTTGCGTACCCCTTTAAAACCCATTTCTATAAATTGTACCCCTTGTTTTAAAATAGCTGTTTTTAAATACTGACACTTTTGTTCAGTATCTATCTTAATGTAAAAACTTTTACTTGTTTTTCCGCCATTACTGATTATTTTTCGTATACCCCTGAACGGTCCAGCACGTAACCCCCCCAGGGGGGGTACGCATGCCACCGTTTGGGAACCGATGCCCTAGACCAGTGGTTCTTAACCGGTGTTCTAAGAAACAAGTGTTCGGCGAACTGGTTACAAGTGTTCTGAGTGTGATTAATACATCGAGTTGCGAAGTTTCGTTACAAGAAAAAGAACAATTAGTTACCTTGTCAACGGATCGTACTCAAAAATGAAATTCTCTGAAATAACTCTTGAGGAATTTTGTTGGATTTTTGTCCAAGACGAATACCCAGCTCTCTCCACAAGGGCACTGAAAATTTTGTTACAGTTTTCAACATCGTATTTGTGTGAGCTCGGTTTCTCAATATTAACCAGTATAAAATCTAAAAAGCGTGAAATACTTACTAATATAGACAAAGATATGATGGTAGCTATATCACATATTAGACCTGATATTGCTGAAATCTGCAAAAGCTGACAAGCTCAAATATCTCATTAAAATACGTTCCATTTTTATAAAAGGCTAGTTCCATGCATAATTTTATTCTTAGTTTTTTAGATATTGACACATATTCTTCTTTTATAGAAATCCAAATGGATTCAAGAGACAATTCCTTATGTTTAATCATCAATCCACGATCAGTGGATATAGCTGCCAGTTCTTCTTCTGTTAATGTTAAACCAAAATCACTTGAAATTTCCATAAATGGGTTTCTAATCCAATCGTATTGTTCAGCGTTAAGTGATGGAAAATAAGAACTCAATTTTTCTTCTAAACTTGTTAAATGTTCAACTATTATTGGAAGTGTTTTATTTATGCAAGTGTTACTTACCAATGGAAACATTTCCAAATTACCTTCAGTTTTCTCTGAAACCCTTTCATTTTGTCAGTGGATGTGAGAATATTTTCTTCTTTCCCTTGCATGCTAGTATTCAAAATATTGAGCTGCTGAAATATATCGGCCAAATACTGTAACTTGGCAATCCAAAATTCGCACCAAAGGAGGTTACAAAAATGTAATTGTTTCATCTCTTCAAAAAACGCCAGAAGTTCTTGTCGTAGCTCGTGTACACGGGTAAGTACTTTCCCCCTTGACAGCCACCTCACCTCAGTGTGTAAAAGCAGCCGTCTGTGTTGTGAATCCATATCGATACAAAGCTTTTCGAATAAACGCGATTTGACAGGTCTTGTTTTAATAAAGTTTACCATCTGGACAACTTGATCTAAAACTTCTCTTAATTTTTCTCCCAATGTTTTTGCCATCAAGTCCTCCCTATGAAGAAAGCAGTGAGTTACGATAACATTCTCATTTTGTTTTTTTACAAAAGATGTAAGGCCCTTAACACAGCCCACCATGGAAGGGGCTCCATCTGTACAAATGCCTACACACGACTTTCATGTCAACTGCCATTTATCAAGATAACTATTCAAAATGTTAAAAACGTCCTCACCTTTTGTATACACACTTAATTCTTTGCAAAAAAGAAACTGATTTACTATTTTCATTAATAAAACGGACGAATGCTAAGAGTTGCACCTTGTTGGTAATGTCTGTTGACTCATCAACTTTCAATGAAAAATTTGAATACTGAAGTTTATTACTGCATACATTTTTTTCGATATCAGAAGACATTTCTATAATACGCCTGTGAACTGTATCGTTGGACAGAGGAAGCATGCTTATTTTCATTGCTGCTTCATTTCCTAGCATTGTCATGACCATTTTTTTTGCATGCAGGCAAAATAAGTGACTCACCTAAAATATGATCTTTCATATTTTTTGCTATCAGTTCTGAGACTTGATAAGAAGCGATTTGAGCTTTATCAGAAACAGTCATTATACTTTTAAAAGAATTTTCCGATTTTGTTTGCTGTTCAGACAATCTCTTGAAAAAACTTATAGATTTATCTTGTAAATTAGAGTATGTAGTTTTAAAACTTTCATTGCCAAGCTGAAAATTGGAATTTCGTGTGGTGGCCAAATTTTTTTTATTTTTTTATTTAGTTAGCGACGTCAACGCGATAACGTGATCGGCCGTTTGGTGAGAACTCGCATCGCGCGATGTCGCGTGATTGGCAATGAACGTGTTAAAATGTTTACTCAATTTACTAGGAAGCAATGATTCATTTGCCATTTTACATCCACTAAACATAGCGGCAAAGGATGATCTTCGCTTCCGGTCCAAGTGAAACCAAAGATTAAATAACTTTCATTATATTTGCGAGTAGGCCGCGATTTTGCTTTCTTTCTTGCAATTAACTTTTGCTCACTTCCAGAATCTGATTCTTCAATATCACGCTTCTTTTTGAGAAATCTATCCATTTTATTTGGGTGTATTTATCTGAATATAAGTAATATTCACATAACATCCATTTCCAACATTAAAATAAGTAATATACACAACAACAATAAACCATATTCTTGTTCTCTTTGTAAGAAAAACCGCTGTTAATTAACATAATAATGATGTGTTGACAAAAAAGAGCGGTATATCCGTAATGAAAAGGTATAAGAGAGTAACTGTATTTATTTTTATATCTGGACACATATTTCTCTGGAATACCTCAGGGCGCACCCGGAAATCTTCTAGAGCACACCAGTGCGCCCTGGCGCATGCTTTGAGAACCACTGGGCTACAGCATTGCCATCCATTACCAGCCGTGAAAAATATCGTCCTTACAGTCCTTATGAGGACTGGCTTAAAGGGGCGAAGCAAGAATGCTTTTCATGTTCCCCGTTATCTGTAGAGGAGAGTGTAGGGATAAGGTGTTATTGAGCTATTAAAGCTCTGATCATGGCAGGAGGGTAACAGCAATAGCCGAGCCTCAGTTAGAACTTCATTGGCTACAGCATTGCCATCCATTTCCCTCCAAGGGTATTGGATTAAATGAATCAATCACCGCATCTGACAGTCGATTGATTCCCTCCCGATAAATATCCTTATCCTTATATCCTTATAAGGACTGGCTTAAAGGGGCGAAGCAAGAATGCTTTTCATCTTCCCCGTTATCTGTAGAGGACAGTGTAGGGATAAGGTGCCATTGAGCTATCAAAGCTCTGATCATAGCAGGAGGGTAACAGCAATAGCAGAGCCTCAGTTAGAACTTCATTAGCTACAGCATTGCCATCCATTACTCTCCAAGGGTATTTTGGATTGAAAGAATCAATCACCGCATCTCACGGTCGATTGATTCATCCAATCGCTCCCTATGAATATGAATATTGGAATGACTTCAAAGTTTTTCTAGTGTTAAGATATAATTTTTAATAAGGTGTGCAAATTTTATAAATATTTTATACTAATTAATTTCAATTAAAAATAATTTTAAAATAGTTTTGATATAATTCTTATCTATGATATTTTTTTTTATTTTTATTTGTACGTAATCTTAAATATCTGCTCTAGAGTTGAAACAGAAATTGTTTAAGCCACTTCTGGAGGTCTCAGATCGATGATATTTAAAGGCCATCTAATCTTATGCTTATACTGGGATTGGAACCCGCCTCTTGTACTGATTTCTCAAAGTAACTCGGGTATGGTCGAAATGAGAATACTATTTGAACGTGTAGAGACTTTGTCTAATGATGTCCATTTTTACTCATATTTTTAATTAATTAATTTTATTTTATGTGAATTCCTATGTGACATTTTAAAATCCTGGATAGTTATTAAAATTTCTAGACAGTCTGGACTAATCTTGGCGTATGTAGTATGCAAGTATTCGCAGGAACTTAAATGTTGTCGTTACATTTCGCTTGACATTTTACTTTAGGATTATCAATATTTGCATTGTTCCTTTCTACAGTCTGGCCCGGGGTTATGCGCTTATGGAGCATTAATAAACCTACTTACTGACCACGTTTGTTGTCGTAGGTCGACTTAGGAACAAACGTATAAATAAGTTTAAAGTTGTCCAAGAATTTGAAAGCAAGATTTAATACTCAAGTGTCTTTAGGAGGCCAGTTACAGTACTTCGCCTTCTAACCTCAGGTGGTGAGAGCTGAAGCGAAGACAGATATCACGATTACTTCACAATAATAATTGAAACATCAAGCTAGATTATTGTATAAGGCAAGTTAAATTAGGTCAATCGGACCGAGTAATTATAGAAATTGCAATCAAGCAAACTCAACAGCAATAAATGATGAACTATCCATTATTGCCATTTATTTAGAATTCATATGTTAAAAAATAAAAGGTGTTTTCAAAATTTTTTATTTTTTGTTATAATTTTTAAAGTATTTTAAAATTATTAAGAAAAACGTTTTTTATTAAAAGCGATGCTTTTAGACATTAAAATGTATAAAACCTTTTAGACATATATAATATATAAATTGAAGAAATTGAAAGAAAGAACGCAGGCTATTTAGAAAACAATTTTAACAGTATGCTCATATAACAATTTTAACCATGCACATTTCTCTTATAAACAGGAATTTCGTATATTTCTACGTAAATGTGCAATGACTCTACCTTTGATTCCAGGCAATAAAGGAACCATGGTGTTAGTAAGTATATTTTGTAGCGAAGCAAATAGCATCTTTGAATGATTCCACTCGTAGACAAATATATCGTGGACTCAATATTCTTCTTTTAAGTTTTTTATAATTGATACTATCCACGAGTGATTTCACATGTAATTTACTAAAATTATTTCAACAAATAAAATGAGTTTAGAATATCTAATGCCACAACGACATGAAACACCTCTGAATTGATTATATATATAATATATATAATATATTATATATAATAAATATAATAAATATGTGTGTGTGTTTTAAATAAATATGTGTGTGTGTTTTAAATATATATAATATATATAGTATAATAAATAATATAGTATAATAAATAATATATATAGTATAATAAATAATATAGTATAATAAATAATATATATAGTATAATAAATATGTGTATTTTATATATAATAATATATAATAAATATGTGTGTGTGTGTTTTAGGAACTTCGTATATATTCTACGAAAAATAATACCAGTAGTCTGTTATTATTTACACACCATTAACCAGTTTTTTACAGCGCATTATATTTCTTTGCTATTATATTTCCATATAGGCACAATGAAAGTACAAATAAAAGTAATATTTGTTATGTGCTATACATACAAACATTTTTATCCTGATTGAAGCCAGGAAGAGGAAGAAAAGTCTTGTTCGGGATCGGGGGACACGAAGAATCGTCAAGTCAGCGACCTGCTATCAATTACTGGACATTGTATGGTTCTATCATGTGCAGTTGTGTGGTCGGAGACTGTACCTACCTTCAGCTTGGCATTCAGTTGTTATCAGAATATTAGAGAAAGTTCTGTACCTGAAAAATGTAGACGTATCAGAAGGACGAAGAAAGTAGATAAAAGCAACCATTGTGACAACAACCGATCTACTTTGAGAATATAACTTAAGACGGGAATAAATATTCTGAAGTGAATAAAGACCGCTGACCTGGAGAAAAGAAAGAGACTGAACTATAAATGAAATCCATATAAATGATAATGAGAATTATATTAGAATTTATTAACCTAATCTGAACTTTCCTTCGCTGCCTGGATATTTTTGCAGATATAGGAAAATGCACTTCCTCTTCTATTCCTGATCACTCCTATTCTATACATGATATCACATTATTTAATGCAGTACTTAACAACCTCTATGGTGACTTCTTTTTTTGTTTAGACATGTATTTTTGTAATTTCTTTCTTTCTTTCTTTTTTTAGTTCTATTGTAATCCTGCTTAAATTCTATTTTGAATGTTGCTTGATATCAGATATGGAAAAGTTTCGTAAACATTGCCATGTTAATGATAAATACAATCTAAATCTTTACGTGAACTCTGTGTTATAATATTAATGTAATAGATAATAATATTGATGAGTATGTATAAGTTTAGACCAACACGTGCCTGTTTTCATGCTCCACGGTTTTTTATTTATTTTATTTTATTATTTTTTTAAATTTAACTTTTGTATAACGGTTCCTACATGTGTGGTTTTACTTATGTAAATAGTTCATGTTTAACAGTTATTGTATTTCTTATTTTTTCCTAAGCTAGAAGAAGTCACCTATGATGTAGATAGTTGGTTTAACTATCGATATCATAGGTGGCCAACAGCAGGCCCGCGGGCCGCATGCGGCTCGTAACGTGATTTTGTATGGCCCGCGACAGGTTAAAAACTATATTAAATTATATGTATTATTAATTTAGCTATTAGTTTCGACCGCAGATTTTCTGATTGATATTCTAGTTGTATTCATTATTTCTGATGACGGAAACAATTTATATTCTCAACACGGAATCAACTTTCGAAAATTTTGAAAGTCAACTTTGATGAACTTATTGCTGCATGTGAACACCCACAGTGTTCTCATCAAGTTGTGTTACATATAAATCAAGTATTTTATATTGTTCTCCCAGTGGATTGGAAAAAGTCATTTTTAGTACTTCCAGGGTAACAAATGGCAATGCTGTAGCCAATGAAGTTTTAACTGAGGCTCGGCTATTGCCGTTACCCAGCCATGACTAGAGCTTTTTAGCTCAACAACACTCCATCCTCACAGATTTACTTCATTCAGATGACGGGATAAAGAGTCAAGGACTCAGTCCATCGCCCAGTTCTTATAAGAACTATAAATTGTTCTCCTAGTAGTAAACTGGTTTAAAAAATATAGTAATTCAATACATATAACTATTGCCTTGAAAAAATGCAGAGTTTATTTTTATTTAAGCTACGTTTAAGCTAAAAGTGTGCGGCCCGTGACGCTACCACTCATCATATATTGGCCTTCGTATAGAAAGAAGTTGGCCACGCCTGATCTATATTATCACGTCCTATTAAACTTAGTGTCAGTTATCATTTGTGAGATAAAAATATTCTTATAGTTTATAGGGATTTATTATTTATAAGAAATTAAAATGCATTAAGTTACTTTAAATATAGACATAATTTTATGTTAAGAAATATTTAAAATACACCGTTAAATTAATTTAATAATTAAAATATTGATATTAACAGGAAGTGCTTAAATTTTACATGGTAAAGTCTATATTTCCAAGTCGCGCTGTTCATTGTCATTCGAGTGGGTTTTGAGTGTTGATTGCGGTCTCGCGATAGTCCTTTAGTGTGATGTATTTTGTGTTTATACGCTATACGGAAATCCTTGAGATCCAGCTCAGGTAAGAATATATTTGAATATTTTAAACATGAACAGTTTGAGTCCCGACGACTTTATCCAATCGTTGGATAAGAAGCTGGCGCTCGACCTCTTCAAAAAACTGTTCAAGAAATTTGAGGTAGAGTGGCCAGGGTTTCTAAACCTATATTCAGCGACAGACGACTCCACAGAAGGGGGACAACTCAACATCAGGGGAAGAAGGAAAGACGAACCTGATAATCTCTGCTCCCACTCCAAAACATGATACAGAAACCTTTGTTCAGAAAAAAACGTAAAATAGCGGAGACTCAGATAAACGAGGGGATGGAAGAAGATATCCCAAACACTGACCTCCCCACACCCAACAACGAAAAAGTTCCTCCAATTGTTCTACGGGAAAAGGAACGTTGGACGGCCTTTAGGTCTATTATGCAAAACCACCAAATTGCCTATTCATGGGCAAAAAACGCAGACGACGGAGTTAAAATCCAGCCTGCCACAGTAGGAGACGACACACTCCTCACAAAAACCATGGATGAGTCAAATATTAAATATCATACTTTCTCACTGAAGTCGGAGAAAAACCTAAAAGTTGTAGTCAGGGGAGTAACAGAAAACATCTGCACAGATGAAATTACTGAAGACCTCTGCTCCACGATTTCCCACCTGTCAAGGTTAGCAGAATGCTACGGCTGACAAGAGTCCAATTCCCCTAGTACTCGTTGAGATACCTAACACACACAAGAACATATACAACATAACAACGATCTGTGGTCTGAAAATCACAACACTAACCACTAAAGAAAAGAGCCTCGTCGGCCAGTGCTACAGATGTCAGGAGTACGGACACGCACAGAAACTCTGCAGAGCAGACTACAAATGCCTCAAATATGGGCAAGACCACCCCACAGCAACCTGCTCAAAACCCAGGACCTCACCAGCCAAATGCGCGAACTGCGGGGACCCCCACCCGGCAAACTACAGAGGCTGCAGTCACTACCCTAAGAATAAAACAGACAATAAAAGGAAACAGATCTCTCAACCCTGTACACAGGCACCACAGTTGATGACTCCCCAGTTGCCTGACACCCAACAAAGACAACAAAATACCAGTTCTCACAAATGGAAAATACCAACAGTCTGGAAAGCCACCGTCGAAGCAGGACATACGCCGAAGTAGCCCGTTCATCCAAAGATATCCAGCAGGACCAAATTCTTCCAAACATACAACAGCCTCATTGGCAAACATGCTTCAAGACTTCAATAAGTCAAACCCTTCACCAAACTCCACAAAAATATTTCTAAAAGAAACTAAAACCATATTATCAGTGCTTGTTAATGAATAAAACTAGATTACTCCCAGACTCACTTCAGATCGCCGCTTAGAACGCCAATGGCCTAAAAAAACAAGACACTGGAGCTTCAAGAATTCTCTCACGGATACAACCCTGACATCATCCTAATTAATGAAACTCATCTAAGACCTGCAGAAATCCAAAACTGAGAGGCTACACACTATATAGAAATGACCGACTGGACTACAGAGGTGGTGATACAGCCATATTTATCAGGAACTGCATCAGGCACAATGGAATACTTAACCCCCCCCCCGACCTCCAACCTAGAACTACCCGGTGTCGAAGTCCACACAAATTCAACTGGAAGACTTAAAATCTACGCCGCCTACAACTCCCCCCGCTAAGACCCTGCTATATTCTGACTAGGATTTTGTACTAGGCATAAATGAATCCATCGTCGTCACCGGGGAGTTAAACTCCAAACATCCCTCCTGGAACAGCAGAACCACAAATAAAAATGGCCGTATCCTCTTCAGCTACACAGCGTTAAACAATGCTGTCGTAACAGGACCCACTGAACCAACTCACCACAGCCGACTCCTAGACATCGCCAGCCTACACAACATCAAATACCAGCACAGAATTCAACCACTGAACGAACTATCATCAGACCACAACCCAATCCTATTTCTCTTAGGGAACAAAGACTAGTCACCCCCCCAAACGTCCATTGTCTGGGAGAAACTTAGGAAAGTGCTACCAGAACACATTGGTCCGGTTCCCCATATAAAAGCCAAGGAAGAAATAGACACGGCAATAAAGAACCTCACCAATCAAATGAATAAAGCCATAACAGCAGCCACAGTATCCATGATTACCCACAAACAAAATTGTCTTCCGGAAGAAATCATGGACTTAAAGGAAAAAAACAGACAAAGAAAAATATATCACAAGTCTCGTGCTTCCTAGGACAAAACAGCCCTCAACAGATTAAACAAATCTGTCCGAGAAGCTCTCCAGAACCACAGGAATTAACAATGGGACAACAAGCTCACTTCGTTCTCCATAGCAGATCATTCCATATGGAAATTCCTAAACAACCTCAGGAACAAGCGCAAATCCCCCCCCCCTCTGCAAGCAGAACAGCACCTTGCAGATGCTGACAAAGCGGAAGTCATATCAAGAAACCTAGAGAAACAATGCAATCATGCATATGTGAACCTAAACATCAGCCATGTATACAAGATCCATCGTAAAGTCAGGTTCACAGTAAATCGTCCCGATGACAATCCAAGCCCTATAATGCCTACCTCACCTACCGAAATAATCGGCATCATCAACCATCTCAAGATCAAAAACGCCCCAGGTCCTGACGGCATCACTAACAAATTCATCAAGGCACTACCACGCAAAGCCATAGCACATCTGCCAAACATCATAAACTACATTCTCAATTGGCAGCAGTTCCCCCAGTCATGGAAATTAGCTGACATCATCCCGATTCACAGACCAGGCAAAGAACAACACCTACCTGAAAATTACCATCCCATCAGCCTGCTATCCAACTTAGGGAAAATAGCTGAGAAAATCATCCTCATTAGACTCCAAGATCATGTCAACCAACTAAATATCATTCCACAAGAACAATTTGGCTTCCGTCAAAATGACAGCACCACCCAACAGATCCATAGACTGGTAGAATAGATCACCACAGGATTTAATTGGAATTAACACACTGGAGCCGTCTTCCTAGACATCTCAAAGGCGTTCGATAAGATCTAGCACCAAGGCCTTCTCTACAAACTTATCATCGCTAACCTTCCACTAAACATGATACACCTGATCAAATCACACCTCTCCAACAGGAGGATGCAAGTCAAAATCAATGAGACAGTCTCAACCCAACGGAAAATCCTCGCTGGAGTTCCTCAAGGATCACTGCTGGCCCCGATCCTGTTCAACATCTATACGGCAGACATCCCTCAAAATCCTGTCACATCCACCATCGCGCTTTATGCTGATCACACGGCTATTCTATCCAGATCTCGCCAACCACTTCTCGTCACCAAAAAACTACAAGGCACCATCCTAAATCTAGAAAAATGGTTTACAGACTGGCGATTACAATTTAATCCCCAGAAAAGCAAAACGATACTCTTCACAAGAAGACGAACATCCCCCAAAGGAGACATCACCCAGTTCAACTCTAAAATTCCCTGGAAAACTGAAGCAAAATACCTCGGAATACTTGTCGATAAGTGATTATGCTTCAACAGCCACATCAAGAGCATATGCACGAAAGCTTCAAAAGTTATCGCCCAGCTATATCCCTTGATCAACAGACACAGCAAACTAAGTTCAACAAATAAAATACTACTGTACAAGACAGTGATCCGTCCCACAATTATATATCCTCAGCTTGGAGCCATACCTCCAAGACAAACATCCTCAAACTACAAAGACTACAGAACAAGTGCCTGCGAATGATTCTGGACGCCCCGTGGTTCATCAGGAACGCCCAGATCCACCGGGACCTAAATATCCCCTACATCTCTCCAGTACTACGCTCCCTCGCAGAAAAATTCTTTATGAAGACATCTACGCATCCAAACCAACTGATACAGCAAGCCGGAAACTATGACGGTAATGACTACTGGAAACATAAAAGACCGAAAGCCATCCTAACACCCAACGACGAATAACTACTTCTGCCCACTCAGGGCGAGCTAAAATAGCTCACAAATCTTTCCCATCACTGCTCCCGAAACAGACAACAGGGAATATAAAAAGCGTCAAGCTTCACCCTCTGCGCGATATATGTCCTGCGTCCTGCGTTAAATTTTACATTTAGTTTTGATAGTAATTGAAATATCGGATTTTAAGATTTACTGGCAGTCTAGCAATTCATAAACCTGCATTCTTGAACGAAATAATTCAAAATAATAAATGTTATCATAGAAATTTTAAAAAAAAATGTGATATGGAAAAAAGAATTCATTGATATCAATTTATCTAATTCGCTAATAGCAGTTCATGTGTTGCAAACATTTCCTTATTCCGAACTTTGAACAGTAAATTGTATGCACGATATGTAGTAACTAATTACTCATATACTTTCCTGTTTTTAAAAGGAAAGCGATTCCGTGTTATTATCGTTAGTAACTATGATTTCAATCTCAACTGAAATTGTCTGCGACATAGTTGTATAACACAGCTATATTGTACACCAAAGAAAAGAAGTGAGTGATATGTATTTTGCTGGTATTTATATCTGCGATTTTCTCTTCTGCTTTCCCTGCATTATTTTAAAAATATCTACTATGATATACTGTACTGTTCGCATAACTCGAAAGCGAATAGATTACATGGCGAATTATCCCCTTACGATGAGGGTAGAGAAATGTATTGTTTTTGTGACTTCTGTAAGTTCAGAGTCAACGGAAGGAAGCCATAACCATACAAATGTTTTTACATTGCACTCAAACATATCTGAGATTCGTATTTAGATTATCAGAGAAAGAAAACTTTCGTAGTTATGCTACAACAAAAGTCCGAAAAACGTGTTTAACTACTGCCAATTAAATTTAATTTATGCATTAAATATATCACTTGAGGTCATGTGAAACTTGTCGTATTAAATCTATTTTTCTTCTCTTAGTTTATCATATTTTAGTTCATTTTATTTTTTCATTTTTTATTAATTTATTATTCAGATAATTAATAATATTGATTAACACCTGTTTCTTTTTCGTGATTCATCACAGAAATAAAACAGGCGACTAACTGTTATTTGAAGACATTCGAAGCTCTTCATAAATTCCTAACGCTTGTTATTTGAAGCCACCGAAGAAATCGCATATTAAAACGATTGATTTATATTACAAACATATAATAATAACAGGTTTGTAATATTATTATAAACATATTATTATACATCGTCTCATCGCACCATTATTACCGTACGATGAGACGATAGTCGACCGTGAGATGCGGTGATTAATACCCTGGGAGGGAAACGGATGGCAATGCTGTAGCCAATGAAGTTCTAACTGAGGATCGGCTATTGCTGTTACCCTCCTGCCATGATCAGAGCTTTAATAGCTCAATAACACCTTATCCCTACACTGTCCTCTACAGATAACGGGGAAGTTGAAAGCATTCTTGCTTCTCCCATCTAGAATAAATAAATAAATAAATACATTTGCACTGGCAGAATTATCATTACGTTTATTTGCAATAAATGAAGAATCTTTAAGTACAAATATTGCAGAAGAATACCAACGAATGATAAGATGTTCTACGGCGCACTATAATCTCGAAACAAGATGTAGGAATAATGTCTATCCTAATATATCTGTCACTATTAGTAGTGTTTCCCATCTTTCCACATTTTAATTATCAGACTGGTGGAATTTCAATCATCATCGTCATCAGACTTCCCTATTATCACAAATACTCCTTCAGACATAATTTGCACCAAAATATCAACGTGTTCCTTCTTTATGCTGTGAGAAATAGACTTTCCTGCAGTTCACAGTTTAAAGGATGTAATTCCTATTTATCGTAATTCTAATGAATCACAGAAAGAGTACTCACCCAATCAAATTAAATCTCACTTCGTTTCGGACCTCGTCCTCTAGATACACGGGAATACCGATTCAGCGATACCCTTTATCAGAAACTGAAAGTACAGAGGAGAAAGAAGTTTAGTTATTGTTTTTACTCATTAGAGGGCTTAGCAAAGAGGAGCATCATCGGTAAGTCAGATCGCATTACGAATAGCGAGAGGAGACACATTCGAAAACAGACACAGTAATGTTCAAATATCATAATACAGCAATCCCTCGATTAGTGCGTCTAATACATTCTGTAAAACAGGCGCATTAATCGAAAACGCACTAATCGAATATAATAACCTATGGGAAAATGTATAATTAATTCCCAAATTTCTTTTCTGAACCTTAATTTTTTTATAAAAGAAATATGGTATTCCTCAGGGCCTAGTTAAAGGTATGGTATGGTCCTATGGCCCGACGGTATGGCCCTATTGCCTCTTTTGCAAATTTTACTGGCTCTCTCTTCACGGGTCAGTTTCTTAGCATTGCTGCTTAAAAACTTCGATTGGATGAAAAATATTTTCAAATTGTTTCTGTGAAATCTGTTTTGGCTGACTATCAGTGGTTAAATTTTCATTTATTCTTCGGGATCTTCCCGCTGTGCATCTAAATTTAGCAGGTCGGAATCACTCAATTCTTCAGAATGAGATTTATATAACTCTTAGGCGTTATCATTGAAGGGGAGAAAGAAATGAAGGACGTACGAATTGGTCGCCAACACGCGAAATCACGTGCTTTATAGATAAAATTTCCCAACTGTTATACAAGCAAAATAGTTCCCACTTTAGAAACTTCAATGATCATAAAAGAGAAGTTAATTTTCCGACGTGTAATAATATCAGAGAAATCAAACCGTGGAAATCAAATCAAATCAAATAGGGTAATCAAACCGTGGCAAACCGTGGCCGGTTTGCCACGGTTTGATTACCCTATTATCGGAATGGATTCTCCTTTTTGTGACATGCGCAGAAGTGTGGAAGGGTCTCGAATCTGTGGGCGTACTATAGCAGACAACATAAATTTTGGCAGTAAAAATTTGGAACACAGTATACATAGTGTACATAGAAGAAGTGTAGTATACCATTAAAAATAACTTTTTACAATGTTTTAAATCGGTAACTAAATTATTTCTTTTTGGTGAGTGATTTTTTAAAATAGTTAGCCATAAATATGTATAGATAGAAAAATTTTAAAATCTGTAACATTTATTTTTAGTATAAGATTCAACGGTTATATTTTAAGATTCAAAGTAGCTCTCCGTTATTTCACCGTTTAAATACTCTCTTCTGGTTCCCATCTGCCATACGGCCGCGGTAGGGTAGCTATAAGCTACCATTCTAGGGAGAGATGATTATGAGCAAGGTGGTTTCCCGTTGCCTTCCTTGCCGTAAGTATTTATGACTGTAACCTGTGTGTTCACGGGGCCGGTTTGCCTGCTTGCGGGATGAAAAACCCCAGATAAACTGGCGTAAAAAACCCTGCTGCCCACGCCCAAGACCGGCTAACTTGGCTATGGCTGAGGAAGATCCTTAAGCTCCTCATGTCATGGATAGGAATCGAACCTAGGACACTCCTTCCCTAGGCATATGGTTGCGAAGCGCAAAGCCACTAGGCTAACTGCACGGGTTTAAATACTAGAAAGAGCTATTTTTAATCCTAAACGTATTCGCGGCAGTTTCATTTTAAATGGTTGCTGAGGAATATGCAATACCAAATTAACAATGGTTTTTTTTTGTGTGTGTGTGCTAGATGGGCGAAGCAAAAATGCTTTTCATATTCCCAGTTATCTGTAGAGGACAATGTAAGGATAGGGTGTTATTGAGCTATGAGCTATGATCATGCCAGGAGGGTAATAGCAATAGCCGAGCCTCCGTTAGAACGTCATTAGCTACGGCATTGCCATCCATTACACTCCCTGGGTACCCATTTTAATCTCCTCGTAAGATATGCATGGACTGTAGTGGAGCTATTCTTATCCCGGCCACCACACGGGGAATTAACGATGGTCCTTATAAGGACTGGCTTAAAGGGGCGAAGCAAGAATGCTTTTCATCTTCCCCGTTATCTCTAGAGGACAGTGTAGGAAGAAGGTGTTATTGAGCAATTATTAAAGCTCTGATCCTGGCAGGCGGGTAACAGCAATAGCCTAGCCTCAGTTAGAACTTCATTGGCTACAACATTGCCATCCATTACCCTCCAAGGGTAATAATCACCGCATCTCACGGTCGATTCTCCCGAACATTAACGATGGTAAATAGCACCATTGCCTTTTTAATTTACTAGATATGAATATTGGTATGCTGTATTAAAGTTATTAAATACAACATTTTCTTAAATGTTAAATGAAAATTATTATTTCAAAATTAAACATAAAATTATTAATATATATCACTTAATTGAATTTTCTAAATTTTAAAAGAATTTGTATATACATTAATTATAACACAGCCTAAATGGCCTGTGTTATAACTAATGTTTTTTCATGATGTTACACATCATGAAGAATAAATTTGGTATAATAATTAACTAATTAAAGAGTGCAAATATTCTAAAAGTTCAGTTTAAATTCTAAATTTATATAAAATAAAAATGTACTTGAATTCTTTCAAAGAAATTCATGTTTAGATCGGATATATTTCTTTTTTTAAAAAAGAACGAAAACCAAAGTTTAAAACAGCAATTTTCTTAATGGATATCTTGATATAAGATGAGAACTAAACGCTTTTTCGATACACCTATTTGAGGAGGTATTTCAGTCTAATTGATAATACCTAATGATAATACCTAATGTGACATGATAATGTGACATGATATGACGTTTTCTTTTCAATAAGCGACGCGCCACAGAATTTAGATTGATATTCAATTTCAACCCTAATAATATAATAGAAAATATTCAACTATATTATGTGATTCACCTAATTGTTTTTTTATCTTGACAAAATTTTATATTCTTAGGACTCCTATAAAACCCACTTTTTGTACAAATTATAGTTCAGTTAGCATATGCTGGGAACGATCACTCTCATCACCATTAACGTACCACGAAATTAAGGTAATTACCTCTGCAAAAAAATGTTTGCGAAATTAGCATAATTTGCTATTGTAGTGAATTAAAACGAATCAGAACTATTCAGTGACGCAGTACATTTACTTAAATTTTTGAGAAAACTTAGCTTTGGAAAAATATAAATTTCTTTATATTGTTCCATTGTATATTGTATAATTTTGTGTATATTGTAAACTATACGCAAAATTATTTTGCGTACAGTTTACAATATACACAACATGGCTTAACCTCTTTAATTCAGACTGCCGCATTTCTTTTTAAATCGCTATTTGTCTGCAGTCATTTCTTAAAATTTATTAGATTCATATTTACATAATGAATTAAAATTTTGGTTGCTTTTCATCAGCTTTTTAATTATGTCTGCTCTGTCTTGGGCGGTGTTGCTTTATTCATTTAGGTGAGGTGAATGTCGACAATTTTTACGAGTTCGAATGGTTCTTCATCAAACGAACATGTTTTTTTAGCAGTTGAATAACTACTGCGTTCTCAAGCTAAAACGAAGTAATTGAGCTGGTCCATTTTGTAATGAGATTGAAATCCATACGATGGTGATACCTACTCGGTTGCAGATCTCTAAAATGTCTTATAATCTGAAGCATCTATATTAATATTCAACTATATTTATTTTTTAATTAATCATTTTTTGGAGGAGAGTCTATAAGCGTCTATGCTTATTTCTTTCTACATCATTTTATATTTTAAATGATTTTTATTGATAATTAAAGCGTACACGTGTTAACGAAAACAGCAATGAAAGGCTCCAGAGGATAATGGATGGCAATGCTGTAGCCAGTGAAGTTTTAACTGAGGATCGGCTATTGCTGTTACTCCACCAAGACAAGAGCTTATAGCTCAGCTCAATAACAATCCATGCATTTTCTTCTACAGATAACGAGGAATATGAAAAGCATTCTTGCTTCACCCATCTAGCAGAGAAAAGGAAAAAAAAAACGAAAACAAAGTAAAGATGCGCTTGCTTTCTCTCTTAGTTTGACATTCACTGATGATGTTTAATAAATTCGTCTTTAGGCTTGCTTACTCTAAGTAGATCGATTCTGCCAGGTGGAGGATTTTTACCTGTCACTGAGTGGAACCATGGCTGCGTTTCTTGTGATTCATTAGATTTACGGTGTCATTGTAGGTCAATGACTTAGAGTTTTTAGGAAGATACTGCTCACTTCACCAGTATCTCACGCTCAATAACAAACTATGGTGCTTCATGTTATATGAAGTACTATTCATAGCATATGGAAATTGAAAGTAATTTTGACTAACACCGGCAAATTGCAAAATTTAAAGATCTAAGCGATAAAATAGGAGAAAGTCGTCTTTTAGGATTAACGTATTGTAGGATTTTTATGCATATTCAATTTTAAGGTTATCAGAAACATCTGTCAAGCTCAAACGAAAAACTCAATAAAACGGAATATATTTTGTTATGCATTTGGATAAATATGGGTGAAGACAAGAATTTCCTGAAAAGCTGAAACATGAAAGATCAAAGAACAATGAAGAATAGAGAATTCTGGAAGAAAGGAGAGTCCAAAGTAAAGTACAACGAAATGCTTAACAAGCAGAAATCACAGAGACAAGAAATGTTTAACGACCTTCTTTCCCCAACAATTCGATCCTCAAAAAATCCATCTGCCTGATCGGAAGACACTGGAGGAAAATTTCAATCTAAGAAGAGATAATGAAAGATTTTGTAGGAAGAAGACAGGACTGCACTTTGCTAGCATCGAATACGACAGGGTTGTCCTCATCCGAATGAAGGATGATGTCATGATGGCGTAAGTCAATGGGTGTGCAGAAGATGTTTGATGATAAGTCGGAGGAACTGAGTGTGCTATCAACAGGAAAACTATGGAAAAGGTTTGAGATCAATGAAAGAAGATTGTTTACGTAAAAAAGAAAGAAAGAGAGTAAGCCATAGAACAGAGGTGTGTGACATTCTTGCATTGCTGAATACACCTTAGCAGAGGAAGTATTGATCTGTAGAGACCGGAGAGAAACCTGGGTCGGAGATATTGAGGGTCGGAGGCAAACCTCAAGATATAGCAGACCTCTGCTCGGTAGACCTCTGTCCCAGATCAGGATAAACATACTGGCTGGAAATAGCAAAAGCCAATTACACAGATTTCTTCAAACCGTTTCCCCCGCGTGTATTCAGGGGTGAATTTTGTATGTAGGCGCTTTACTGTGCATCTGGAGTGGAAAAAAGTTCTCTCTCTCTCTCTCTCTCTCTCTCTCTCTCTCTCTCTCTCTCTCTCTATCTATCTATCTATCTCTATCTATCTATCTATCTATCTATCTATCTATCTATCTATCTATCTATCTATCTATCTATCTGTGTCTCTCTCGGAATGGATTTGGAAAAATATGATTCAGTTGAATCGAGAAGATTTAAGGTTACCAAGCCAGATGACTTCACTGTTTGCGGGGAGAACATCTAAAACTGCGTTTACTGACAAGACATGATATATCGAAAAACCAGAGTTATTTTTTTCGTAATTTAGAGAGCAGGAAAACCATCAAACTAATAAAATAAAAGCAAAACACTAAAGGCCAGAGAAAGTCTAGAATCCCTTCTTTTCTTGTTGATGTTAAAGAATATCAGAAGTGACAAAGTTATACTGTAAGAAGCCGTTCTTGCATAAGGATTCTGAAACACGTAAGATGGATAGTTGACATGTAATGTAGAGTTTGTAATGGCAATTTAATAATAACATAACTACTAGTTTAGATCCAGTCCATAACAGGAACTTCTAGTTGATGCGGAGAGCTTATTTGACAGGAACAGCAGTAAGAAGAAAGAGTCTTAGACGTAGCGGCCTTACGTAGGGCATTCAGCCTCCTTGTCTTATCTCAGCGTTGACAGTGCTGTTTCCTATAAATCCGGACAACTTCCTGGCATATATTGTAGAGAAATACTATAAAATATATCACGCCTCAAGGACCACTAGGACATGTAAGGCATTGTCAGAAAGTTTGACTCCATGTAATGGCATGTGTATATTGCGCGTGTGTATCTAGTGGCATGTATATCTTATTTGTGACATAAACGTAAAAATTGGCACTCACACTGAACGACAGAGAGAAGGAAAATACAGGAGAATAGAACCAATAATCATTTAACAAAGACAAGCATTAATTTATTTTTTTAAATGACCATCTAGAATGCATAACGCGAATATTTAAAGAAACATTCGTGTGGGGAGGGGGACTACGTTAAAATTAGTATTAAAATTTCAGTTACAACAACTGTAAGATAGATATTTTATTTATTAAGCTTGGACATGAAACTAATGGATACGTGATACATAATAATTCAATGGCCTCCGTTTTTTTCTTACAATAAATTATACTCATGGGGAAAAAATGCAAAGTATTATATTCTGGGTTAGTTTATGTTCGTGGGACTCATTGAAATTCAAGAGAATTTCGCTTTAAGTATGACTTTAGATTTGTTAATGTGAAACTACAACGTAATTTTATCGCTTGCAATTCTGCGTTATCTTCAAATTACATTTCTAATGAAATGAAACGAGGTTAATTGTCTGTCTGTGGTATTAAACAGGGAAAAGTCATAATTAGAATTTCTACAATGCATGTTAAGTTTATTAAATTGTAATTTAAGCATGCATTCGTTATTTTGTTAGAGACGAAATACCTTAACGATAATTACAACCAAATGAACATAAACGAAATACGTTACCATGGTAACATTGGCGGCTGCGCATTTTCGTAAACCGAGTTCAACGAAACAAAAACATTTTTTAATTAATATTATGGGAACTAAGATTATATAAAACTAGATAAACTATATTATATCATATAATACTAGTGAACTGAGATAATACTATTATTATATCGTGGACGCGCTAAGGATTTTTTTTATATTTTCTTTATCTTTTATATTATCTGGAACAGTGCTCTGGAGACCAAAAATTAATAATTTTTAAAGCTCCAGTAATCGAGGCGGTTGGCTTATGTTTGGTGATGAAATCCATTTTCCACATAAAAACAATCGCATATTCTCTTGGAAGGAGTGGAGACTAACTAGCCAGGCAAATTAGGTGAGGTTTGAAATGTTAAATCAGAAAAATATTGTTTCAAATATGCCAGTTACCGAGCCGATAATTTCAACTGTATATTGTGCTTTTACAAATTATATCAGGTAAGACTTGGTTCCTTTAAGTAATGAGGTACTCTTTTATTATCACAGCAGTTATTATGCTATTTTAAAAAAAAATCATATCGCATTCGATGCTGGGCAAATCTGGAATATAATTTTATACTAATATTACAAAATATTAGAATTTGTTTCACATGAGATATTATTACCAAATTATTTTATAATATTATTACGAAATAGTGGAATTCATTTTATATGAGATAACAAAATTATTTTAAAGAGGTGAAAAAGTCAAGGATGTTGATCATGGGCTAGAGAGCCTGATAGTATTAGGAGAAAGAAAAGATATAGATAGCATAAGAGATAAAATGCCTCTACTGTTTTATATCATCATGGAGCTGAAGTCTTTTTTTTTTTTTTTTTTTTTTTACTTTCGTTCAGCTGAACAACCAATGCAGAGACCAATTGAAACTAAAGCGCCAAGATGGCCGATACCCATGTGGTTAACCTCCTTATCAAAGTTAACAGCCGTGAGTTGGCTTTCTCTGCCTGGGATTCCTCTCCAGTCATCCCTGCAATTAGCCATAACACCACAGCGAACTAAGTGGTTGGAACCATTTAAAAATCCTATCATAGTAAAAATAAACAGAATTTCCCCCCCGTGTTGAAAATTATTTCAAAGAGAGAATGATATTTATGAATATTTATGAATTCCTACTCACCCAAATATGTAAAATATCTTTACTAAGAGTTTTATTATCTTTATTTGAAAATTTTTCAAGCCACTTCTGGAGGACTTGAATAAGCGCATAGATGGCGTTACAGCGGACCGTGAAATTCATTTGTTACAGCTGTTGAAAACTCCAGACCAATATCCTGGCGTACTGCTAGTCCGTCAATTATGCGGACGTACTCACAACAATTTAAGTCTTCTAAATACATTTCGCTCGGTACTTCAGTGAGGATTATCAATGTTGATTTGTTCTAATCTACAATCGTGAGCGGCTTATCCTCTAGAGTTAGCAATGAAATTAGACAATTGGCAGTACTTGTCAAAACACGGACGGAAAGAATAAGACAACTTTACACTTCATTTGCATCACAAAGCAGTAAAGGTCTCTCTCTCTCTCTCTCTCTCTCTCTCTCTCTTTCTCTCTCTCTCTCGTGTGTGTGTGTGTGTGTGTGTGTGTGTGTGTGTGTGTGTGTGTGTGTGTGTGTGTGTGTGTGTGTGTGTGTGTGTGTGTGTGTGTGTGTGTGTGTCTCCTTATATGCCACTTATGAATCATTTCCAAAGGTATGCGGCAGCCATTTTGATTACATATGAAGATGCCGCTTTCGAGTAACCATTTGACGCCCACCTACACTAAGGCTTATCGACTGTTGTAGGTTACCGACTTCGCCAACAAACGTCCAAATAAGCTTAAAGTTGTCCACGAAGTTGGAAGGAAGATTAAGTACACGAACACCGTTAGGAGGCCAATTAAAGTACTCGACCTTCTAACCTCAGGCAGAGAGAGAGAGAGAGAGAGAGAGAGAGAGAGAGAGAGATGATTAAATTGCGTTAACTGACGCATACGATGGCGCGGAATTCTATATTTACAGTTCGATGATCTGCGCTTTATATTTCCATTATCATGCTTTGGAAAAGCTCCAGTAGAAAGCTCTTTCTCTCTCTCTCTCACACACACACACACACACACACACACACACACACAGAGAAAGAGAGAGAGACTATAAAAAAATCGACATGTGAGAAAAAAGAATGTGAAAGAAAGAAAGAAAGAATAAATTAAAACGAAATAATAATGAGAATTATATACCAATATTATGAGGTGGATCCAAAATTTAGGAGAATTTCAAGAGAGAGCGAGGCTGAAGTACGGCTTCCTTCGTGATAAGGGGCATGCCGGCAAGCTGAGTGGCTGCGTTCTTGGGTTACTTGCATTTTTGTATCGTCGTGTTTTAGTGGTTCGGATATCCCCCCCCCCCCAAATAAAATAACGGATTTTAAGGAGGGAAAAAAACTACATCAAAATATAGTTGCAACACGATATTTTGAATATCGAATTGCAATTCTCTGTTAGCCTAACCTGCTTAATTAAGCGTCTTAGAATAGAACGAACAGGAAAACCGTAATGGTTTAAACAGCTTAGCAAGAATAAGGTTTCTGGCGCGGATGCAATCCCAGCAGAGTTAATTGAGCTTGCAGGGGATGGAGGGATAAGAGTGCTTCCTCACTATTAAAATCTTGCTTGCTATTAGCAAGCAAGATTTTATGAAAGATCATTCTAAATAGGATCGAGTCCAAAGTTGAGGAAGAGATGCCTGAGGAACAAGCAGGTTTTGGGAAAGAAAAGAGTACCAAGAGATTAGATCCTTTGCTTTGGAATCCTTTTTAAAGAATTTAGACTCCAATGGTGATGTAATTCATAGACTACTCCACAGCTTTTGACTGCGTTTTGCATATGCAACTATGAGAGGTAATCAGATTAATAGGATTTTCTCAACACATTATCAAGTTGATAGCTAACTTGTACAGTGAACAAGAAGATATGATAAGAACAGGCGTTGAATTAAACGCTTAGCCAGGTTGGAAAGAGAGTTAGGCAAGGATCCCTACCTTTTTCCGCACCTGTTTAGTGCTGAGGACATCATGAGCGAAGCATTGGATGAGCTTAGGATAGGTGGTAGATTTGTCAGTAATCTGAGGTTTGCTATGATTCAATACGCCTTTGTGATGCCAAAAAAATTAGGACGAATTCTGCATAGCGTTAGTAAGATTAGTAAGAACAGAGGACCTCAACGGAATCCTAGGATGACAAAGATTATAACTCAAAGGAAATATAGACAGGGAAGCGCCTGAGAGAAATATGTACCTTAACGGAGAAAGAATTGAGGATGTCAGTAAGTTCAAATACGTAGGTTCAGCAATTGTGAAGAATTACTGTTCAAACGAAATCAGAAGAAGACTAGGGTTGGCTAAAAAACAGTCAGAGACTTGTCTAAAATCTGGAAGTATGGATCTGTCTCCATGGGAACAAAGTTGGGGATTTTGGATGCAGTTGTTTTCCAATAGTGATTTATTAATGAGAGTTAGAACAGTCAGAGAAACAGATGAGTGCTAGAAAGGATTAGAAGAGCTTTAGAGCTCCTTTAGGTTATTGACAGAAGAAAGCTCAAATACTTTGGACACATTGAAAGATTGGAAGGAGGAATACTCAAAAGAGTAATAGAACGTAAAGTTCCTGTGAAAAGAGAAAGGGGTAGACCCTCAATGAGATGGATGAACGATGTGTCGGAAGTGATTAATCTTCAGAGAGTTGGAGATCCTCAGAAAGGTATACGAGAAGACAACCTGGCGATGACTGGTGTGAAATTTTACCAGGGAAAGGAATGACCATACTGCATCTGATGATGCCTAATGAGCTGATGGATACAGCACCAATCACCAACATAAAAGTGGCGCTGAGATTCAGCAGATAGAGAGAGTGAGATAAAAAGATGGAATGAAATAGTGATAGAAGAGAGAAAGAGGCCACAGCTGATTGACCAGTTTTAGCTGTTGACCCACAGGGTAGTCTCAAAACGATCGTTTGACTTTTCACATATTAAAGGAAACACCCCAAAGAGGAAAAATACACTTGAAACCTAACAAGAGTAAACATATGAAAAGAATATTAAAACTACTATTAAAACTAAGGTGTACAAAATATATACAAATATATATATATATATATATATATATATACGCAAAAAAAAAAAATATATATATATATACGAAGTAGCCTGTAAATATATATACGGAGGCTGTTCAATAAGTAATAAGACTATATTTATACAGAAAACAGATTACCTTTAATCGTCATCATTTACATGGTCTTTTTGGAAGTAACTACCGTGAGACGCGATGCATTTGTCCCAACATTGCGTCCACTTCTTAAACACACGTGAAAGTTCCTTTTTTGAGAGTTCTTTCAAAACCGCCTCCGCAGCTTTTACACATGCTTTGTTGCTTTCGAAATGGCGGCCTCTTAGTGGTTTCTTGAGCTGAGAAAACAGCCAGAAATCGCACGGTGCGAGATTAGGGCTGTATCGAGAATGTGGTAGGATAGATATGTTGTTCTTCTGCAAAACGTCCACTACACAACCAGCAAAATGTGGCCTTGCATTATCGTGGTGCAATAAGAAGCCATTCTTCAGCAATGGATGCTTCCTTTTGACGTGCTGTACCATTGTCCATAAAACATCCGCATAGTATGAGCAGTTTACAGTATTCCCGGGTTCTACAGCGTGTTGGTAAACAATGCCTTCGTAGTCAAAAAAACATTATGGTCATAACTTTACCAGCCGATTTTACAGTTTTTGCTTTCTTGGGGGTAGGCGAAGACGGCTGCTTCCATTCACTGCTTTGTTGTTTCATTGTAGGGTCATAGTGATACAACCAAGCTTCATCTGCTGTAATGATGCGTTTTAAGAAGTTGTCGCCTTCTTGTTCCCAGTCTTTCTTTCCATTCTATGCACACATCCCCTCGATGCTGCATTTGCTCCGGTGTCAAGAGCTTGGGAATCCATCGGGCGCAAACACGTTTCAGTCCCAAATGTTCAGCCATGATTGAGTGAACACTTCCCACAGAAATATTCAGGACAACATGCAGCTGGCGTACTGTAATTCTGCGATCCTCCTTGATGATAATCGCTGCTGTGTTGATCATTGTCTCTGTGATGGACGTTGAAGGTCTTTCCTCACGTTCGAGATCATCCACATTTTGCCTTCCTTCCTTAAAAGTTTTATGCCAGCGAAAAACACTTGCCCTCGACATTGCTTCATCGTGGAAAGCTTCGCGTATCATGTTAAAAGTGTCCGATGCCGATTTTTGCCAACCCACACAAAATTTAATCGCATAACGCTGTTCCAAGGACGCTTCCATTTCGACGACTGGTCGTGGTTCTTAGGCGCGCCGAAACAAGCTTGCGTTTAGTCACGTAACACTCTGGCACATCAGCCCGTATACGCCATCTATCAACCTCTTTTGTTAATACACACAGCAACATTTCTTTATTCCACAGAAATTAATAGTGTATATATTAATAACAAGTAATAATAATGTAAACTAATAACAAGTAGATCTGCACAACCGACCTATTCCAACTTAATCTTCTCTAGTAATGATTTATTTAAAACTTTGTATATAAAAGAAAAAAAGGTGTCTTAAAAGAATTAATTAAATTCTGAAGTAAATCAAACATGATTAAAATTTTATAATTTTTTAAGGATAAAATCATTATGCAAAATTATTTTTAATAAGATAGTATCTCTATTTAAAATATTTCATCGTCAATTTGATTATTTATCCATCCAACGACTAATACGTCGGCCGAAAAAAGAGTCGGGAAATATTTGCTAGTTTAGAAAAGTATGTTGATGCATTATTTTAAAAGTATTACTCTCACATTCCACTTATAACCGTGCACCATCTTTGTAAACAAGAATTCAACCCATTTCTATGGAAACGTGAGATGAAGACACCTTTACCGCATTAAAAACATCTCTCCGATGGCGTTTTCGTTAAAGAAAGCAATCTTGCTGCTTTCTTTTCCGCATTAAAAAAGCTCTGTTAAGCAAATGATGTTGTGGACTATTTCTGTAAGAATTGTTCTCATACGAAAATATGTATGAGACATATTTTCGTTTTCCTGCTACCCATTTTATTTGGCCATTTTGCAGATCTCAATCTAAAGCAGAATTGCAATTTTGGGATCGCAGCATGTACGGAATGCTTCCCTAGGAAAGGCTCCAGGTAATAAAGAAAACGCGGAATGCTGTTTTATTGTTAGCAGATTTTGTAACGAAGCAAATCGCAGCCTCGAATAAGACCACGCGCAGTGGATTATGGCATGGAATTTAAAGCAACAATGCTATCCTCGTCAATGATGCAATTACTGCAATGGCACATAGTGAACAATACATTATTTACAAAAAGATATTGAATAATATTTATTCTTTTGATTTAATTACACCCGAAAGGAATTTATTAAATTATATACACAAGCTTGATTAGTATACTATAAATTCTTTATTACCATTTGTAATTATTGCATTAAATTAAGTACTTACCTATTATTTACTGTAATCTATTACATTTTTAGTAATAAAAGCATATTTCGTATTAAATAATTAGGAAATCCTTAACAGAACTCTGAATTTGGAAATTTTAATTTTTGAAATCACTCTATTTCTTCAGAAAATAGAGTAATATATTTCCACCAGTTAAAGAAAATAATCGATTCCTTTAAATAGAAAAGCGAATATATGGTGATATCTCTGATAATATCTCTCTGATAATATCAGATAATACGACTGAATGGAAGGGGAATTTGGCTCTTTGATTATATTTCCGTGGAGATCGTATTTTTGCATTTTTTGAATTCTATTCCCATTTAGACAAAAAAAAAATTAAAAAATATATCTATAACTCCTCGAATTTAATGTTCATTTTTTTCTTCTTTTTCAATACATTTGAAAATCTGAAGGTTAATCTGTCGTCTAGAACAGCAATTTTCAACCGGCGTGCCGCGAGATTTGTGAAATCAAATTAATTGAAAGAAATAATGTCGTAATTTGCACATTCATTCCCTTGAAGCTCCCAAAGAGAATAAGTAATTACTATTATTAATAACTTCTGTATGTAAATCAATCAAACTTATGTCTATTTTTTGACAGATCGTCAAAACAATTAAAAGAATATATTTTTAGTGTGCCGCAGAATTTTAATAATTAGTCTAGGTGTGTGCCATGTTATGAAAACGGTTGAAAATCACTGGTCTAGAAAATAAATATTCTCTAGCGAGAAAACCCTTGTTACAGCGCTAATTGAAAAAGATATAGGAAGATTCTATTCAGGCATAATTATGATATTATTTATGCATAAAAATATAAACAAATGATCATAAAGATCTCCGAAATTTTTATCGCAAGTTTTCTTTTGAGTAATATTGTGTCGATTTTAGATTAATAATTTAAAAAAATCATTTTCTATTAAATGAAAAAGTTTCTTTTCGTCTTAAATTAATTTGATTAGTCATAAAAATTATAAAAAAATTGTAAATTAACAAGAATGAAAGAAATGAACTATGGTCAGTTATATAATGTATTCAACTCCTGAGAGTTTCGACGATAATTTTAGCTGTCATTTATGAAATTATGTAAAATGTGGTTCTGTAGATTTCCAAGATAATGGCGTCGTCTCCCTAACAATATCTAACGCTCTCAAGGGAGGTTTTATTATTTTATTGTTTTAATTAATACCCACAAAAGTGTGTATTAATAGAAGTTATTAATATTATTAGTTATTATTAATGTTAGTATTAGACTTAATGGACTTAAAGACAGAAATTCTGCAGTAGAGCAATCAAACAAGTAATTCATAAAGTCACTTCAACCATCCAATATTCGGAAGGATGGCAATTTTCGCCCTAAAGATATTTCTTTAACATTTATGCCTATTGTGGGTTCGAATCCACCTTCTGCTCATTGACTAACAGAATTTGATTTCTCCGATTGTATCACTTAATGGTGGAGGGATTTAAATCTATAATCTAACCCGTACCTGGATTAGATTGTAAGATTATCACTTGTATTATTTTCTTTCGATATATAAACGCTTGCTACTACAGGACCAAAAATATTTTGGACATTGCTAAGCATTTTTGCTTAAATCTTTAAAAATTTTAAAGGTGATTTTCATAGGCCATATTTGTCTAGGAGCCTCTAATATGTTTTTCTTATTAGTTGTCTATTTTGCTTACAGTTAGGAAAGTTTCTTTTGATCATCGCATATTATTATATGGTGATATTATATACACCCCCTCCAAAAAGAAACTGAACGTTTCAAAAATAAAAGAAACTAGTGGCTCCACCTGTTGTATCTTTTTGTTGTCGAATAGCGTCAAAACACGCTGTCAGCGTGTTTTGACGAACAATCGGAAAATGAGTTTCAAACAGAGAGCTGCGATTGACTTTTGTGTTAAACTTGGTAGAAGTTTTACCGAAACGCATCAAATGCTTCACAAAGCATACGGCGATGAATGCTTATCCCGTACTTAGGTTTACGAGTGGTTTAAGCGATTTAAAAGTGGTCGTGAGACGCTTGAGGACGACGAGAAGCCGGGCCGTCCAAAAACTGGACTGAGCGAAGTTAACATCCAAAAAGTGCGGGATTTCTTCAAATAAAATCCGAAATCGTCCGTGAGATTGATTGAAGATGAATTGGGGATTTCAAAATCAACTATGCACAACATTTTGACCGTGAGGTTGGACCTTCGTAAATTGAATTTGCGATTCGTTCCCCACAAGTTGACCGACGACCAAAACATTTATCGAATTGAACACTGCAAAGACTCATTAAAACCGCTTGTAAGGACTCAAACTTCCGTGAAACGATCGTTACTGGTGACAAAACGTATGTGTTTTGAGTATAAGCCCGAAACAAAGCGCCACAGTGCTGAGTGGAGAAAGAGGGGCATCCGAAAAAAAGTCGCTTGGAGAAGTCAAAATAAAAACAATGCTGATTAGTTTCAATGATTTCAAGGGCATTATCCACAAAGAATTCGTTCCGCCTGGCCAAACGGTCAATGGTGAGTTTTATCTCGAAGTTTTGAAGCGATTGATAGCGAGAATTCGTCGCGAACGGCATGAATATCGTGACGACCGACCGTTCGTCAAAACGCACTGTAACTGTTGGCACTATAACTCGGCTTCTAATGAAACAAATGTCATAAACAGTTGACACAACACTACTGAAGATTTCTGCTTTCGACAACAAAACGACACAACAGGTGGCGCCACTAGTTTCTTGTATTTTCGAAACGTTCGGTTTCTTTTTGGGCAGAGGGTGTATGTATATATAATAAAATTAGTGCTCGTGTATCCCAGTGAAAGGACGTTCGCTTCCATAGTGTTAGGCTGCACGAAAGACTACTGTAGGGTCAATTATAGACGTAGACTTTTTCTAGGCTGAGTTTGTCGATCCTTGCTAAGAATAGATAGAGGTTTTTGTCCTGGAATACTGGAGAATCAAACAGTAAAGTCAATCGAAGGAAGCTAGTTCATTCATTTCCAGAAAGACTACATTCCAGTGATAGTCAATGAAACCAATTCTGATGCTGATATTTCCGTAACAAAATAATGAAATATGCACTTTTTAGTAAGGTGGCGAATTGTGATATTGACATTTCTCTATTATTTTTTGGTATATTTAAAATAAACTCTGTATTATCAGTATATAATGTCATAGAACTATTTTACGTATTCAGTTAATTTGGACCACACAATCCTTTGCTGTTTGAAATATTCTTTGCGTACTTTAATTTGTAATCCATAGGTTCAGTAGCTTCTTCTTAAAGCAATCATTAGAATTTATTATTTCAGTTTGTTTCCTAAAAGAAAAGAGTTTTTATTTTAACAATCTTCGAGTTTAATTGTTTGGATCTTTTCCCAATTTGTTTATTGCGTGCATAAATGCACCGTGTAATATTAGGCTACATAAAACAACAGGAAATAACAATGTGCATGTTAGGAAAGTGTGTCCAGTAAATAGTTGCGATAAAAATCATAAAAAATTTGCATATTGGAATATTATTGTATAATGACACCATCCGTTATCGCAATAACTAATTTTGATATTCAAATAGTCCAATTCAAAAATGAAATTTTAATAATCATTCTAAACAACAATTCACTTATATTTCAATAGAAAGGTCTTATTATCATCTTTTCGATTTCTTGCCAATTAAAAGTCAAATTATAAAAAAGTGAAAAAAAGAAAAACTATTGGGTTACATTTCAAATCATTCTAAATTGGATTCAAAACTAATTTCAGCCCTTTATTTGAGCTTAACCAAACTTGTCTGGCACATCATCTTACTCTATTTCTCTCGACATAAGGAAAATTACTGGGCAAGCAAAACAGAAAAACATGTCAAAAACACCCATACCAATCTACAAATGCAATACACGTTGCATGAGGATCACGTGAATTAAACAGCATCACCAGTCGCTATTAGATTGCGCGATCAGTCTTGTATGAAATGCCACGGACGAATTGTGTATTTTGCAATATTTTCGTAGAAATCAGGAATGCTCAGAAATTCTGTAATAACACAAATGGCGATGCTGAAAATCAATCATGAGTTACCATGGTAACGACGCTTCTAGGATTCTAGTAAGTCATGCTAGTGAACAAAAAAAAAAACTATCGAACAATGTTTTAATATTCGTCATATTTAAAAAAACCATTGCATTTCTGTCAAAAAATGACAACTGAACAATTACTTGAACCGAGCGAAATATTTTCAATTCGTGTCTGAAGATAAGCAAATCTCTGCTGAAAGGTAAAAGAGAGTTTCTTTAATATTAATATTTTTCATTAAAGTGATTCAATCATGTACAATATTTCAAAGCTTTTTCCTTAGTAAATTCGCCGCTCTTTTACTGAACTCCGTCTGAACTATTTTATTACAATATTTTACAGAAAATATCCAAAAGGTGTTTTGAGGATAGGAGTGAAAGAAATGTGTTTGTTATTTTGGCGTCAGTAATTACTTAAATGCATTCAAGTGTGGGGGGGGTGTCCTAATTCAATCGATTCAACTCAACATATCAGTTTTATAATAATATTCTGTTACCTTCAATGCACAATCACGAATTCATTCCTTCCTGATGTTTCCTACGTCTATTTTCGTTGGCCAAATTCTTTCTAAATCAACGGAGGTCGTACCTACCGTTTGTTCCGCTGCAAAAGCTGTTGGGATCAATTTCTACGGTCTATGATCCTGTCTCTCTCTCTCTCTCTCTCTCTCTCTCTCTCTCTCTCTCTCTCTCTCTTTTACACAAACACAGATAGATGAGGAGCCATTATCTCTGGCGAGGCCTAGGTTAGAATTAAGGGCGGGTGGGGGAGCAAGTATTCCGAAATCAAATTTGTTCAATAGAAGCATGCATAAGCCATACCCGAAAGATTTTAGCTGCAAAATTTTAATAAACTTTGGGTTACTTACCAAACTGTTTTAAGATAAGACAGAAGCTCGAAATAGAGAATAATATTGGTTCTGCTAACTAAAAATTTATTATTAAATTTACTTTTTGGGATAGATAACTATGTAATATAGTTTATTCGATGTTTCTCTCAGATCTCTGAGTGTTACCCTTTTAACATTAGCATCGCTAACATGCAAAGAATGTCTCCCATTTCACAGGTCTTTCATTCATTTCCACGTGGATGTTTTGACATTGTATCCGTGATGCTTTCTCATTACTTTTCCCCTTAGTCATTTTAATTTCTCCTCATCGGATTAAGCGATTATTATCGTGAATGGGTTCTAAGTGATTATGATTCTTAAGTAATTCCTCTGATGTTGCCAAATCTCCCCCCCCCCCCCTTAGATCTATCGCTACGTGTAATGGTGGATGGTGGTCTCTCCTCAGAGTTTCTTGTCAATGCCGGTGCCCCTCAAGGATGTCATTTCACCCACCACTCGACTCATCACACTCGTGTGACAAGCATGGCAGTGCTCACATCACAAGATCATTTATAAGTGCCCCTGAACAATGATCTCCAGGGCATTTTTGATTGGGGTGAAAGTAACCTAGTCAACCTCAATGCTTTCAAACGCAGTTTTGTTTGTTTTCGCCTAAAAGAATTCGAATATTCTCCACTTATTTCTGATAATGCTCAGCTGAACAATCAAGACCAGCTGATTAATATTCGCACTGTTAAGCACGAAAAGTCTTTCTTTCCCCCTTTCCTTGCGGGGGGGATGATGTCACTACTATGCTGTAAAGTGAACAATGATGCAGTCGCCCTGCTCAGCCAGGAGTTGATTCCGTGGATTCCGGTCTTGGTGGAAAAGATCTAAGGCGCTGTTTTGCCTGTGGTGATGCTCGTGTTGGATCCGACTTCTCAACTTTTGTTTTGAAGGCTGCAAGGAGTTGGTCAGCAGCCCCTCTCTGTGAAGTTGCTGTGCTGTCTGGTCTTGTATGTTTGAGGTAGAAGTTGTATATTACCGCTTTCACGGTGATGAAGAGGTAATTGCAGAATGAATGATTTTTTGGCTTTGAATGGACGAGATTGAAATACTCCTTTTCTGTATGAAGACTACCACAGGTGAGAGCTGCCGCTTCCCGAGACAAACTGATTAATTGGGTGTTGACTGGGCATTCCAAGTAGATATGCCGGACTGTTCCTGATTGGTAGCAGAACAGGCAGTTATCTGAGACAGATATATACAGTATATATATATATATATATATATATATATATATATAGAGAGAGAGAGAGAGAGAGAGAGAGAGAGAGAGAGAAAGAGAGAGAGAGAGAGAGAGAGAGAGAGAGAGAGAGAGAGAGAGAGAGAGAGAGAGAGAGAGAGAGAGAGTTTAATTACAAAAGTATTAAGAAAAGGAAATATGAAAACAGATATTTCAGATTCTATTTTCAACTGCAACTGACATACCAGAATATTTTTCCAATCATATCAAGCATTAGAATTTAACTTGTATTTAAATACAAATAAGTGAAAACAATTCTGGGATTTTTTTTCTTTCGACTAGATGCAGCAGCTTCTATGTTACTCGAACCCTCATATGTAATGTTAGTATTTGACTATGTGAGAAATAATTTGTGTCACTTTTTGATTTTTTTCAAACACAAGCTGATAAAGAAATCAGAAAATATCCGGCTTAACAAATAGTCTCTTATGACACTATTTGTTAAGTTAAGTTGAAAGTTAATTTTGTATGAAATTAACTTTCTCTCATTAAAAATGGCCGATAATTGGTTAGTTTATTTTCTAAAATGTCTTTACTCTCAGTTACTTTTAATTAGATAAAACAATTCATTCTTAGATAATTACATAATATTTAAATAATATCAACATTAATAATACCAACAGAACATTAAAAGTTTAACGTATGCAGTAATTTTAACATTAAGAAAGAGAACGCCTTTCAAGACTTTGTCAAGTAGAATACGAAACATGAATCATTTAGGTGGCAACATCTTTTGCTGTAACATATGCCATTCCGAAATTGTTTCATTGCAATGTTTTTTACTATTTATCTTATGTGATCTGGTTTTTGTCAAGACGAGAAGTCTGCAGTTTCGTTTGGACTGAAACAAGCGTAAAATCTACTGCAACGAACAGAAGAGTTCATCCCCACTGGCATGTTTCATGGTAATTTGGAATCGGAGAGAAGATCGAATTTGTTCTATCAGAGACTCTGCACGGAAGTAAGTTCTGATTTCCTTAATTGCAAATTTTCTTATATATCTTTTAATGATCATAGAACGTTAAGTATTGCAAATTTTGGGTAAATCATAAATGGGTTTTTAACCCTAGGAAGACAACATCCAAGTAAGGACATTTTTGCGTCATTTAACATTGGTCCAATTCTTGGATTTTTTTTAAACAGTTGTTTTTGGATTCTTTTGGAGCAAAACGTGTAAAGAAAAATGGCGTATAACAAGTTTATCTCAGCTTTCATAATTTCTTCTTATAACAGACGTGCTAGAAACTGGTTCCTTTCCCACCCCCTCCGCGTTTCTTTTCTCCGGAAACATAGATACGTAATTTAATATTAAAAAGAGAGAGGTTTATCCCCATCATTTGTGCAATTTCTTCATTATGCTGAATTTTTCTTCAAAGTGCAATTGACACTTCCACTGTGACATATCATGTAGACTTACGTTGTGTTTTCATCGTCGTGTGGAAAAACGCCATTCTACTTTAGGAGGCCGGACTTCAGAAGGTAGAAGACTACCTACCTTTTTGACTGCAGTTGACATAAAAATAAAGTGAGAAATGTGACAGAGGATAAGGTGACTAACCCTATGCCTTTCGGTACATCCTGTGGCTAAAGCTCGTGTATTCACGTGTCCGATTTGCCTACTTGCAGGAGGAAAACCCTCAGATAAACTATGTCTGAAAGAGATCCTTAAGTTGCTCATGACGGCGACGGGAATCGAACTGAGGACACACCTTTCCCAGACATATGGTTGCGAAACGCATAGCCACTAAGATAACTGCGCGGACATGAGTGTCTTTTAAAAAATTTACAGATAGTTCATGGTTTTGAAATACTCATAATTGTTGTTAATGATGCGCCCCAAAAGATACCTAGAACTAATTAAAACAGTGATTCTTTCGATCACACACACACACACACACACACACACACAGACACACACACACACACACATGCGCCTATTGATATTGTCAGATACTTTTCTATTCTTTTTTTTTTTTCATTTCCGGGAATAAGTGAAGAATTATCCAGAATGAAAGAAAGTACTCAAAGTACACGGCGATAAATATCTTTCTGGAAGAACATAATATTTTGTTTAGTTAGCACTAACTAACTCATGCATGTGGTGACTTCTTTCACACTGCTCGATTTTTGGATGTCTAAGAACTTGCTTGGAAATAGTACGTCAGAGTACAAGAAGCTTAAATCTTCAACAGACAGATCGTATCAATGTAAGAACCAATGTCGTCCATAATATAATTCAAGTAACGTCACACATATTGCTCTCTCTTGAAAATGTCATAGTCAGGAGACTCAATCCCTCTAAGGACGGACGAGAATGGATGAATATAATATAATAAGCAAATGTAGTTTAAATGAATTAAGAGAAATCATGTCTATAATATCATGAATAACAAAATACTTTAAAAATATTGATAGTTAACTTACAGCAATTGACTCAGCACATTAAATAATCTGCGTACTGAAGGGAAAAATTGTCAAATGATCAACTGCCTTACAACATCCCGGCAAAATTGCTAAATTTTCAAATTTAATAACAAACTAAATATCACCAAAAAGTTTACAAAAATTGCCGACGTCTCATTTTATGGGTCATTTTCTCGTCATTTCAGCCATTTCCTGACTGTAATGAGATCATCGTTCAAACTTCAGGTACGAACTAAGGGAGAATTACGTTTATTGAGGAAAAACCGAATGTGTAAGGTGTTCCAAAGAACAAAAGTGCAAGTGAAGGAAGGAGATGCGACATTGGTTAGATATGTTATAGCTGAACTACATACGCTCCAATTATAAATGGAAGGAGTATGTAAGAGAACGGTCAATTATTAGATGGATTATTTCTTCTGTATAAAATCACGAATTATTAGAGATGTGTTGGGTGCACCAATCCAAATGTGAGGATAATATTCTAAGTTCTATAGTGGATGTTTGATATTTATAAAGTAAGTGTTCAGCAGGACAGTAGATAGAGTATCGAATGAAAAAGAGCCGTTTTTTAATGCTTAGAAGGGAAAGATATGGATGAGATGTTTATGCTAGGATAAGCAAGATGTGAAAGGCAGTCCAATAAATAAAATGATTTGACTGGATATGAAAACAGTTGCAATAGTAAGACTGAATGAAGTGGAATATTTCTTCCGTGTAGTAAGAAAGGAATGCATTCTGAAAGTATTCAAATTCGCTAGAATATCTTCACCTCTACTTAGGAGATCAATGTTTAAGACATTGATTATGGAAGATTTTGAAATTTGTCATTCGAATATTACAAAGGTTTTGAAAGAAGAAGATGAGGAATGAAGAGTACTCATTTCTCTTCTTCGTCTTATGTAAGGGGGTTTGAATTTACACAAAGAGAGAAAAAGGATATCGATATATAGGACGAAGTAAGAGCGAGTGTACAAACCTCTAGGGTAGGTACTTTGACATTCATAAAGAAATCTAATCAGAGGAAGCTGTCTACTTTCATACGTAGTAAATGACCAAAGAGGAAACTGATTATCCAGTCGCAGAGTGGAATAGACTGTATGATGGTAGCTTGAAGAGAAGACCTCGATGCCTTGGAAATATCAGGAGCGACCGACGAGAGCGTTCAAAAATTTGCAATGGTCTCTCTGTCGAAAGGTGGTGAGTGAGGAGGTCTCCCGGATAACGAGAATAGTGCAATACATTATGTCGATATGGATTCTACTGCTAAGGGATATACAGTCTAGTTCTTGTTCTTGTTAGGTGCAGGCTGTATTTAAGCTTGCTGGCATACTGTTGAGTACATATCAGATGGGTAGAATCTATATAGGCGACACAGAATGGATGTAAATTCTGGAGCACAAGATTTTAAACAACTGGAGAAATATCATCTGAATTTGGAGAATTTTTATGATAGACTAATTGGAATTCTTCTGGTGGTCTTCTGGAAACAGAATCAGATGAAGGGTGCTGTGCTTTTTTTAGTGTTATAGGAGTAGATCCTAGTATTGCGCCATAATGTCTTTGAATTATGTTGCTATGAGGACGTGAGAGAGAGAGAGAGAGAGATGAAAACAATGAAGGGTCAGAGGTTAGGTTCAGCAGCTTTGGAAAGGGATGGGAAGACTCAACTGCCAGTGCAGCAAGAGAGAAACTTATTTCATTTGGTACTTTGGAATACTTGTCTTTTTCTTGTATTTGTTCTGGTTGTGGTGTAAGCTAATACGAAGCTGGAACTTTTGTCTTAACCCATTCAATACATCATGATGACCTGCAAAGGCACATTCTTTCAGAGACGGTTTCTGTTATTTGAACAGAGCAGAGTAGGTGATTGGATCGGGAGAACAGAAATAATCACAGACGGGAAAGATACGTGGAAATCTCCGACGGTAATCCCAATCTGTACTGTTGTAGTGCCATAGGAAATGATGATCGAATTCTGGAAAATTAGATGAAAAATCTGAAAAAAAAATCCGGAGTTTTTTTTTTTTTTTCACTTTCGACAAGTTGATAAAAACACCTACACTATAATTGGAGAGAGAACCCGTTAAGAAAAGGTACAGAATGTTGGTTCATTGACATACTAGTTGATAGCGTGATAGTAACGGTGCTTTATTCACACACTGTCATCACTGTATTTTTTTTTTAATTTCATAAAAAAAACAAGCTTGATGTTATCTTAAAAAATGTTATATGAATACTAACGCAGGGTTTGAACTGATTTCTATTTGAAATCGAATTGCATTAAATAGTATTATAAAAATAATAGCTTAAAATATGAAATAAATCCATATATTTTTAAACTTTCTATAAAATGTGTTATTGTTTCTTCATACACCTTAAATTATTTAAATGACAATTTCTATTTAATAATCAGAGAAAATTTTCAAATAAAAGAAGGAAATGAAGAGAAGAATGGATCAAAAGAATGGACCGTGAGATGTGGTGATTTATTCATTCAATCCAATACCCATGGAGGGTAATGGATGGCAATGCTATAGCCAATGAAGTTCTAACTGAGGCTTGGCTATTGCTGTTACCCTCCTACCATGATCAGAGCTTTAATTGCTCAATAACACCTTATCCACACACTGTCCTCTACAGATAACGGGGAATATGAAAAGCATTCTTGCTTCGCCCCTTTAAGCCAGTCCTTATAAGGACTATAAGGAGAGCAACAATATTATTTCATGGTGAGATGCGGTGACTGATTCATTCAATCCAAAATACCCTTGGAGGGTAATGGATGACAATGCTGTAGCCAATGAAGTTCTAACTGAGGCTCGGCCATTGCTGTTAGCCTCTTGCCATGATCAGAGCTTTAATAGCTTAATAACACCTTGTCCCTACACTGTCCTCTACAGATAACGGGGAAGATGAAAAGCATTCTTGCTTCGCCCCTTTAAGCCAGTCCTTATAAGGACTATTATTTCATGTAGGGGATTCATTCAATCCAATACCCTTGGAGGGTAATGGATGGCAATGATGTAGCCAATGAAGTTCTAACTGAGGCTTGGCTATTGCTGTTACCCTCCTACCATGATCAGAGCTTTAATTGCTCAATAACACCTTATCCACACACTGTCCTCTACAGATAACGGGGAAGATGAAAAGCATTCTTGCTTCGCCCCTTTAAGCCAGTCCTTATAAGGACAAATAAAACAAAAGAAAATATCAACAAGTCACTGTCAGAATCTCGTTTTCTTTGCGTGAACTAAAATTTTAAAAATGAATGTTAGTTATGAGCGCAGTCCCATTTGACGTTTTGATTTATTGGCTAAGGTGTTTTCTTACTCTGTTCTGTTGCTATACTAAGATATTGATAGTTACCGACCTGATGTCATTTTATTATAATTCAATTCATTATATTTATATTTTAAAAGCAGAATATAAGTACTTTAGTTTATTTAGAACAATACATTTATGTTCTAAAACTATTAATTTCTTTTTGTTAGATATTCCTCTTTTCTTCACTCAGCAATCTGATTTTATCACAAATTTACATTATCGGGTTAAATTATCCATTATATACATATTCACATAATAGCGGGTAAACCTACCTCACTTAGTTAATAATAAATCTATGATTGCGTACTATACAGAGGGCAATTAATGATATATATTATATAATTTTTCAAATAATTAGAATATATTTAAACACAAATAATTTAACATTAAAGTATTTAATAAACTAGAAAGCAAAAAATTATTTTTTTTAAAGATAAAAGAAATATACTTCTAAATTAGTTATTTTCTTAAGACACCTTTAAATTATTGATATATAAAATTTATATTAAAAAAATTTTTACATATTTCGGTCAATTTTCGGTCAATTGGATCGACCGGATTCATTCAATCCAACACCCTTGGAGGGTAATGGATGGCAATGCTGTAGCCAATGAAGTTCTAACTGAGGCTTGGCTATTGCTCTTACTCTCCTGCCATGATCAGAGCTTTAATAGCTCAGTAACACCTTATCCCTACACTGTCCTCTACAGATAACGGGGAAGATGAAAAGCATTTTTGCTTCGCCCCTTTAAGCCAGTCCTTATAAGGATTTCGGTCAATTGGGAAGAAGGCTATTTTCCATTTTTCAGTATTTTTAATGAATAAATAGTTTATAGTGGAAATATTCTGAGGAGAATAATATTCGTGAATATGTCGAAAAGCTTAGATACAGAATACCTAATAACATCTCTGTATCGTTAATTTTACCGCTGGCAATAAATAAACAGGGAATTCCGCTGTTTATGACCGTCAGGAAAATTGCCTGTAAGCTGATTATAACAATGGGTAGCGTATATTCTGTTCTCAAAACTGAAGGAAATGATATCTGTGTAGCAAATATCAGTGACCAAGCGGCATATTTTTAAACATGGAAATATTCATGAATTATCGTTAATTTTCACACATCGAAATCTTTCAACAATCGGGAAAGAGAATACCACTGTTTATGACCGATCATAAAAATTCCCTGCAAGCCGATTACAGCAATGGCCGGCGTATCCTCTGTTCTCAAAACTGAAAAAAATAACATCTGTTGCAAATGTTAATGACCAATCAGCAAGGAAATATAAAGAAAATTTTTCTACTGAATGTGAAGATTAAGGAAGTCTGTATCCGGTTCTAAAATATATTACTGAATACTTTCTTCGCAAGTTCGTATTGCAGTGTGTAAGTGCTTGTTCTGAAACCGGAGTGCCGTGATTTTTTTAAAAGTAATAGGAATAAGAGTTTATAAAGAGTGAAAGAGTCAATAAAAAATAAGTCATTCTTATTTATTTAGATAAGTGAATTCTGAAAACGCCAAATTATAGTACGCCTGACAGATTACTAATTTCTAGTTACTACTAATAATAAAGTGATGATAATTACCGCCTCTAATTCCGGATATCATTATAAATTCTCCCCTACAAGCGATTTAATGCTGGTCACATTCTCCCTCAACCTGAAATAATATTAAGTGTGGATTGTGAAGTAGTTTGCATACATCACACGATCAGATTCTTAAAAAAGAAAAGAAAAACCTTCTGCATGCCAATTTTTCTTTGAATTTATTTTTATTGCTTGCTCTCTTTGTGTCATGTTGTTGTTGTACCACAAAAGCACCCGGTCAGGCTGGAAGCTGTTATTTTAAAAATGATTAAACTCTATCTGACACTTAATTTCTCAGAGGAATGAAGATTCGTTGATATAATTGACGGTTTCATAATATTTCAGCCTCGTGTATTAAAGGTGAATAGTTTACGCTGATAAACAGTCAACTGTAATATTATCCGAAGGTCCTTTTTCATAATACAAGAATGAAAACATCAACTAATAAGAAGAAGTCATTAAATTGGCCACGTCGACCATTCTATTATATTTCAATCTCTTATTTCTTTGTCTTTCCTTCAAAATAGAAAAAGAAAATCAATGAAACACCCCTTTCGAAAAATAAGAGGTTGTTTCTAAAGTTTGGGCTGATCGAAAGTCTTTTCAAAGACAGTACTTAAACTTCTCAAGACGGATGATTAGTTTTCTTTTTTCTTTTCCCACTCTGTCACTTATTGGATTGGCGGATGTGTATAATCCTTGAATCATATCACATTTCCGCAGGCCTATCGTCGAGATTATGCGTCGCTGCAGGAAATTAGAATGACTTTTGGTCTTTTATATTTGAACATATCCGTTGCCTCGTATGCTACAGCTTGCTGCACTAGATCAGTGGGGTGTATAGACGTCTTTAGGAAGAACTTAGTTGCTAAAGATTGTAGGAAGGAGAAAATATAAGGAATATTTGTATCTCTATGAAGTTGATTGTTTCTAACATACTATGGGACGTTCCGAATCATTCTCAAGTACTTGTCCTGTACCCGTTATATTTTGATAACGTTAGTATTAGAGATGTGGCTCCAGACCGGAGAGGTGTAGGTGATGATAGGACGAATTGTCATCTGGTATAGCTGCAATTTGATTCTGTTACTTAGCTTGCTATTTCTATTTATTAGCGGATAGATCTGAGCGATGCAGAAAAAAAATTCATGAAATAATATAGTCCTTATAAGGACTGGCTTAAAGGGGCGAAGCAAGAATGCTTTTCATCTTCCCCGTTATCTGTAGAGGACAGTGTAGGGATAAGGTGTTATTGAGCTATTAAAGCTCTGATCATGGCAGGAGGGTAACAGCAATAGCCTAGCCTCAGTTAGAACTTCATTGGCTACAGCATTGCCATCCATTACCCTCCAAGGGTATTTTGGATTGAATGAATCAGTCACCGCATCTCACCATGAAATAATATTGTTGCTCTCCTTATAGTCCTTATAAGGACTGGCTTAAAGGGGCGAAGCAAGAATGCTTTTCATATTCCCCGTTATCTGTAGCGGACAGTGTAGGGATAAGGTTATTGAGCTATTATTAAAGCTCTGATCATGGCAGGAGGGTAACAGCAATAGCCGAGCCTCAGTTAGAGCTTCATTAGCTACAACATTGCTATCCATTACCCTCCAAGGGTATTGGATTGAATGAATCAATCACCGCATCTTACGGTCGATTGATTCGACCATATTGTTGCTCTTTATTGCTCTTTAACTATATTTACTAGGGAGATGATTTTACAAAAATGGTGCGAATTTTGAAATTGCAATTTCATTGCTTATAAATGATTTATTACAATTTATCGCACACTCTTTTAGAAATATATACATTAATAAACAATGTTTTAAAATTTTAGATTATTTTAAATTATTTAATATTACAATTAAAGAGAAACAATAACTATAATAAGAATATTAATTAGAATTATGTAGCAAATCTTTTAAATATTTCAATTTCATTTGCTACTCATGTTATGACGTCATGGTCATTAATAGCGTCGATTGAAAAACACGGTTCTAGAGAATATATTTCATTATATACTACACTAATTAGAATTTCTGATTTAATTAATTCTACTTCTCTTGTTAAAACGATAAAAATGCAAAATTAATTGCAAATTTATTTATTTTTAATTAATTAGAAAAATAATTAAATATTTATTTAAATTTCGGTTATTATTCTTTCCCAGAACGAAAGAGCATGGTCAAAACCGACCACACAAACAATTTTCAATTAAAAGCAATCTCGTTTTGTTTCTTTTTTTTTTTTTTTTATGGAGTATATTGGCTAAGATAAGAAGTTATAGACGACTACAAACCTCTTTTCCTAGTATCCGTATCCGTGTTCGCCATCTCGGATATACATACAACACAGCTTGAAAAATAAATGCCAAACTTAAACCATGATGAGTGAGTTTCCGGTAGCTAGCAGGAGAATCCATTAAAAATTCCATTGAGGAAAAAAGTTCACACCAGACTAGACTACGACATTTATGTTCGTCGTAATTATTCAACCCATTCTGAAAATTGAACAATACGAGAAAGAGTTTTTTGATCATTAAAATTTTTTGATCATTTGAAAATTAAATGACAATTTTGTGAGCTAAACTTGGCCATTGAAAATGCTTTGTGTTATAACGATCTCCGACTGTGCTCATAATACTGTTTGCATCCGCAACAGACAAAACATAATGAGAGAACCCCAGGTGAATCACATTACATTGTAATGCATCGCAACGACCTAAATGCCGAAAGACTTGTGCGATCGTTATCCTACCTCGTGATAAATGAAATCCGACATGTATAAAAGAGATATTCCAACCAATTGCTGTAACCATAGCAATGCAGAAATATTATTTTTCAGCAAAGTATCGTAACAACTGAACATCACCCAGATGTAACAAGTTAAATTCAACACAGAAATCGATATATTTTGCTCTTGTTTATCGACACAAATAGTGGAGGTAATGAATAGTAATGTGCCTAACATTGCAGTCACGAATGTGTTGGAATCTGTAGTCACTCCATGTTACGTGGTGACCTCTTGTTGTCCGAACTGTTATTAAAAAGTTGCACACGTTAAACGCAGCTGTTTATTTTCTGCATATAATGTTCAGTCGTAAAAAATCCACTATAAGTCTGCAAGATTCTCTGACTAAATTGAGTAAGCGGTGTAATAAATATGACATCAAATTCAGAAATAAAACTAAAAACAAAACATGAAATATAGGCAGGAGTGTTGAAATTATGAGATATATCCTTTAGAACAAGTAAAACAATTCAACAAGACACAGTTTGTAGTGAAGACGGGAAATTAAATATGGAAATAGATAGAATGAACAAATACATTTATATGGAATACGAGAGAAATTAGCTAAACACTAAACTAGCTGGAATCCTAGCAGATAACAGACCCACGTAGAGAAGTATTGCTGTAGGAAGTTTGAAATAATGTAAACTTCCATGCATTCTATCATCTATACATCCCTTGAGATTACATATCAAGAATGTAATGATTACATATAATAATTGAATAAAAAATATAACACCTTCTATTTGGTGATGTAAATTTATAAAAGTAGAGGGTATTAAATTCCTCCGTAGCTCAGTCTGTTTAGACTTGAAAATACGAATTCCCTCTGAGCCGCGAAGAAGCACTTTCTTGTAGTGCTATTACAATGATGACATTCGAAATATCCAGAAGGGGAAAAAAAAAAAAGCTCAGGCGTGCACCTCCTCCTAGCGGGAACAAATGTTTTCTAGAAATGTTCAACCGAGTTTAGTTATTTAATCTCGACGAAAGAAGAACTGTTCACCTTTGACAAACAACACAGAGGATAGCCTGTTCAGGAGCCAAACCATTCTTAAATCCCAACTCCATTGGGACACAGAATTTTTCCATTACAATAAACTACTTAATTTGAAGGGGGGGATCCTTTCGTTCTTCAGAAATAACTCTGAATAACTTCAATTTATGATGCTAATAATGAGAAAAAACCAAGCTTGATACAAATCGACTCCCTCACTGTATAACAATGCCTGGTAACAGGAAATAAAATATATATTTTTTGTATGTATCTTCTTACGTATATTTACTTTACGTTTCTCTAAAAATACCAGAAAGAATACTCTTAAATATGTAAGTAATTTATATCGCGTATATTCATCATACTAATTTCAAATACATCTGCAGAGTGTACATATCCTGGACGCCCTCATGGTTCATCAGAAATTCACAGATTCATCGAGAACCCGGCCTTCCATACATTTCCTCCCTTCTCTGCGATCTCGCAGAAAAATTCTTCGTCGTCAAGTTCACATTCAAACCCGCTGATCGTACCAGCTGTCAATTACAATGAAACAGATTACTACAAATATAAAAGACTGAAGGCCATTCTACTCCCAACTGATCATACCTAATACAACTGCCTGCCCCCCCCCCTCAGAGGGGGAGTTTAATTGCTCACAAAGCTCCCTTTCTCAAATAACTCTCATTACAGACAAAGGGGAATATGAAAAGCACTTGTGCTTTACCCATCCTGACAGCAGCGTTAATGATAAAAATGGTAGAGTGTACATGATGGCGCTCCCTGGATTATTCTGTTGGTTTATGACATAAATTAAATTACAACAAAAATTTCTGTTGAATAAAAATAGAAACAAAAATATTTACGAATGTTAAAAAGGTGAAATAGGAAGAACTCATAAATCTAAATTTATTTTTATCTTCCATAAACGATTTACTTATTGAAGATAAAAGGACTCATATTAATATAGAGCATATTAGTATTTCTGAAATACTCTCTCCATCTTGTTTACTGCAGTGTATAACGCTAAGTAGCCATTGAAAAGCTGCTTATTATGATTCTTTTGAAGTACCCAGTAAGAATCTCGCTCCAATGAATGGTGAGATCGCCATCCAATAACTCTCTTGCCAGTGGAAACGGCTGAGTTATCCCCAATCCGCAGAAGTGACTTTGACTACAATGTTCGTAACGTGCGAAATGCAAGGCACATTTTCTAGTGAACGTATTTAGGAATATAAGGGTTTTACTTCGTTTTCTATTGATCTTCCAGTATCAATGGAACAACTCGTGGGTGACGAGAAGCAAATATGAAGTTTTGTTTATTTAGGTATTTATTTTGTCGCAGTGTATTTTGTTTCTCCGCAGATACCCGACTGTTCCAACCTGGGAATTTCTCTTATGATCTTTGCTACTGTTACTCCGATGCTATCCGCCCATAAGAATTTATTTTTAACTCATATTCACAAGATTGTTAATGCCATATAAGATGTCACTTTGAAAGCTAAGAAAACAGTTAAAGAAAATTATTTTCAAATAGTTCTTAAACTAATATCGACATTTGAACACTGCTGGCCTGGTTGTCCGAGTATCAGATTAAATGCTCTCATAACAACGTGCTGAAATTTCCGTCTCTCTGCGGGAGTGGAGGTTTGTGATCATCTTCAGGTTGGAGATGAATATATGAATATCGTCTCCCGGTGTGAGACCAGAGCCCGGCTTATTGGAGGCCTAAAGTTTAATAATAATAAAAATAACTTCCACGTTTGGTCTATACAGCATGTTATCCGGACAATACAAAAAATAAATAAAAATGTTTATACCCATTGATCCACTGTAATCATAGTCAAAAGTTCACTCTTATTTATCTCTCTATTAGAGAGACACGTTATAGCGAATTTGTTAATTACCAAATGACTGACTGGGATTTATTGGTGAATTTTATGCTGAAAAACAACGATATCCAGCACTCATGAGTTACTGTATTACAACAACAATCGTTTCTGACGTAAACGTTAGCAGACCAGCGAAGTGTGTTAACTGATTCAAATTCCGAAATATAGTTTTAAAACTTTGTTTCAGTGACGTCTTTATTAAGACTTAACATATGCCAACTAAAATATGTAAAAAACCATCAGCATTGGCATACTGATGCATTACGCAACCTACAGTTAATTTTGAGCACCACAAAATTTCTAGAAGAATTAAACAAATGGCTTTCTACCAAGGAAAAGGCTCCTCAGAATACCTGATAATAATTGGTGACATAAATATAAACATTATGAACATAAATAACAGCACAGCACAATACCTAGACCTGCTATCAGCATATGACATAACCCATCCATACGGTCGCCTTTTATATATATATATATATATATAAGAGAAGAATTAATCGAAAACACAATCACTTCATCCTGTACTGACCACATAAATATACCCCCCCCTCCAAACAGCTATAGAGTAGCCGTCATAATGTGCAAACTCGCGGACTATTATGTCACTGCGTTACATACTGAACCAGAACCCTTAAAACTCACTGAGAATATAAAACAGTATAATAGTAACATACAGGAAACTACAGTAAACGACGAAATCGGAAAAATAGATCGAACGCAGATGTCATCTTCTAGTATATACAGATGGCAATGATGCAGATGGCATCTGTACATACTCAAGATTAGTATATACAGCATTAACTGATGCTGTATATACTAATCTTAAACTTACATTTAATAAAATATATCACAAACATGCATTAACAAAATTAAAGCATGCTCTCAAACCATACGTAATCCATGGATAACAGAAAACATATTATTAATAGATATACAAAGAATACAAAATACATATATCTTTGTATATGTCCTATGGAAACAATTTAAGAGGTCACCTAACAATACCGTTTTACAAGTTGAATACAAAAGAAAACGGAATCTCTTCACAGCACAGATTAGAACCGCAAAAAGAACTATTATGGAAACAAATTAGCAACAGCTCAGAACGACATAAAGGAAACCTGGCACCTGATCAATGAAATGCTAGACAACAGCCCACCACCTCTGAAACGATAAAACACAACGTTGCTTGCGAGTCCCAATCCCTCAAACAACTTTAATCAGGACTTTGTAAACTCTGTCCATAAACTGCAGGAAACATTCTCAGCAGAACCACGAGCAGTACGGTTCCTAACAATAAAAAAAGAACTGTCACTTGCAATTCAAGACATCAAAAGACACTGAACGAACCTATGTCCAGTTATACTAAAACTGTTAAATAAAATCTTCTAAAAGGGGCACGTACCTGAAGCACTAGAGACTGCATTAATCAATCCCATACTTAAACATGGAACAAGAAACTTTATAAGTAACTACAGACCCATGACTACATTTTCGATAAACAACCACATTATGTAGCGTATGACGTACCCTAATCCCTCCACATATATAGAAAAATAAAACTTCCACATCATCCAAAAACGTAACATCGTTTTTAAAAGAACAAAGAAAAAAAATGGACCTAAACCATTTCACACTTAATAAACCTATATTACATGAAAACAGAACAGTATTAGTCGTTTTATTGATTTAATAAAAAATTTCAAAACACTGACACAAATCCTTGTTGAACAAACTAACACATATGGGAATCGTAGATAGTCTACTCCACTGATTCAAAGCATACATAGAAACAGAAAGCACATCACACACTACCAGAAATCTTTGTGAATCTTGTTTGTGTGTGTATGTGTATGTGTTTGTTAAACGATTCCACACACACACACACACACACACACACACACACACACACACACACACACACACACACACACACACACACACAACATTGACCAACTTCTCCGAAAAAGTAAAATCTTCCAATACGCAGGCGACACGGCCAAAGTATCCATTCACAACAACGTAAACATAGTTTACACAAATATGCAACACGACATCAATCTGATCACTAACTGGCTAACAACTGAAAACGGCATATATATAAACCGTGAAAAAAAAAAGAAGAAAAAAAACAACTAATGATATTCAAAATTCCCCCCAGACCCTACCCATAGAAACTAAATATCTCACTATCCGCCATGAATCCTCCTATACACAAAGCGCTGATCGTAAAATCACAACCATCGCACAGGCGAAAACAACATGTTATCTCGGACTTCACTTCGTCAAACATCGATAGAATGTGTATCTGTGTATCTATACACATACGTATAAACAATTAAATCGACACCTGGCTCTCTGTGACTACTAAAACAAAACGATGAAACCACTCATATCTTCCTCAGATAAGCTCAGCGCATGCTTCGAGGAAGATAGCAGATTTAGTTTGGTTTATTTAGATTTACTGCTGAAGCAATTCAGGCTACGAGGCCAGTGTATTATGGCTGTTAACTGCGTGTGTTCTAATGGCCGGTTTGCCTGCTGTCAGGAAAGAAAATCCCGAGTTTCCAGGAGGGAAAAAAAAACAATCTACCTTCATATCAGACCGGCTAACTCACCTTCAAGACAGCAGAAACGTCACCCGAATCTTTCAGAAATTGAATCCAAAAGTTGCTGAACAATGTATCAAGTAAACAAAAAAAAAAAAAAAACAGGAGCTGTTCATAATAAAAAGAAAAAAAAAACGAAAAAATCCCCTTCGATGTAGTCGAAAGCTACAGATGCTCATGAGGAACTTTGCATATTTCTTCGTTCTCTTTGGTTTTATTTATTTACATAGTCAGTGAAGATTTTTAGATGTTACTTCCGCTTTCGCTTAATGTAATCCAAACAGATGCAAGAAAGAATTATTTGCATGTTTTATTGATATAAACTCGATATTTTTCTAGCCATCAAGATGAAAATGAGCCTCATCGCTGAAGATGATTTTGTTCGAAAAATAAGCATCCACTTGTTGTTGTTCCATAATAAATTCAACGAACTCTCTTCTCTGTGTGTGGTCATTTTTAATAACCCTGAACTGTCAGCTGTCACGCTGTCTTTTTTTCCTCGTTGGCAAACTTTACCGCTCAAATGGCGCTAAATTTAAATCTTGCGTGAATTTTGGGACACCCTGTACATATAAGTCACTTTTTTCTCATATAAATGCAAATTTACACACACACGCATCATGATGATATGATATACTGTATATCATGATGATATATAAATGCAAATTTACACACACGCATCATATACTGCGATGAATATTAATTCGCATATTACATATTTATATATTATATTATTTATATTTATATGTTATATTTTTATTTTATATTTATTATCATCAAGCTGCTTTTTTCTTTGATGATCTGTGTTTCCAGGAGAAAAATTTAAACTGGACAAATGCATGAGGATGCAGTTAACCAAAAATATTCGATAATACAGAACCATAGAATAAAACCAGTGCAAATTAATCTAAACTCCTAGTGTCGTATTATACAAAATAAGTATCTGTCCCTAAGAACCTCTGTCAACAGAACTGCTAACAGAACCGGTGTACAGGAAAACTTCGTTTAACGCGATTAATTAATCCATCAATCAATGCGCGCTAAGCGAAATCGCATTAAGCGAACACAATAAACAATAGGAGTAATTATAATTCATCCATTAGTTAGCGTAAATTTGGGAAAAAAATACAGTATAAGCTATATTAGTGGATAAAATCATCAAAGTTAATAAAAATAATTTGTTTAATTTTTATTTAATGTCTAAGCATTTGATTGAGCTACTTTTTTTACCAAAAAATTAAGTAAAGATATTTGAACCGTGCTCGACGTTTTCATCTTGTCATGCAATTTGCGATGGCTGGCGATCGCTTTATCAAGATTTCAGCGGCCTTCGAAGCTTCGTTCCCCATCAGAATTAGCATCAAACAAAATTTCCTTACCATAGCCAATGTAATTGAAAACTAGCTCAAGTTCTCTTGCAGTTAGCCTCTTAGTCGTAACATTCTCTTCTTGTTCGCACTTCTTATCTTCTTTTTCATATGCACGCTGTTTCGCGCGAGGTTCTCCTGTGTATTACACCCTTTTGGTATTTGTCTGCTTTTCCAAGATAGATCGTTTTTTTTCTTTTGTAGCAGTGATCTTTTTCTCCTTTTAAAAATTTGAAATTCAATTAGCTTACTAGAAGAATAGAAGAATCTCACAAGAATCTTACATAGAAGAATAGAAGAATCTCACAAGAATCTTACATAGAAGAATCTCTAATACTTTGTATTAGAGATTCTTCTATGCAGTTATAATCACTTAAATAACAAACTTTTAACTAATTTATTTACCAGTTTCAGTGCAAGGAACGTGGTTACCTCCATGCATCCAACGAAGATAGTACAACATGCTCCTGTCGCCATCTCGTGATTCCTCTCCCTAACACAATATATTATTGTCTGAAATAGTGCTGGTACTGCAATTGATATCTTAAGTTTACGGGCGAAAAACCCTTTGTCATGCCAGAAATGGACTAACTCGGGAACCATTCTAAAAAGATTCAGATAAATTTCCTCTGGTCGCCATCTAGAATCAAATTTAGAATGGTCTTTCTTCAGCAGGCTTAGCGCTATGGATGCAAACGCCATTTGCACAGGGCTGTGCAAGCTTTAAAGTATTACCATAAATCAGAAATTGTTTAAATGAATTTTGTTTGCAATTTTTAATGTCATATATCCAGATTTATGAAGCAAGACCAATGGCTGTGGCTTGTTCTCAGTTTTTCTAACCGATAACATGAACGACTATTGATTATCTTAATATTTTCTTATTTTAATTTTTTATCCATTTCGTTGTTTGATTTTTAAACTCCAAAGCCCATCTCTTTAGGTGGTAAATGTGTTTTACTCTTTTGGGTTGCTTAGATGATATTCATTAAACTATTATTCTACTCTTTGTAGACAATTAGCATTTATACGTAAATCCATAAATATGCTTTTGGCATTGTGTAATGTTTCTTTAATCCAATTTTTGGTTGAAAAAAAAAACTCATTTTTTTCTTATCTTAATGACAGTTATTTTTATTTTTGCTTAGAAAATAAGTTGCATTAATTAAGTTTAGTTTGTAATATCAGATATTTAATGAAATAAAATTTAGACATCTTATAAAATAGACTTGTCTTTAGACACCATATAATTAATAATTTAACTACCTATATAAAATCAGGGATAGGAGAGATCGTCGAGGATTAATTCATTCAATCCAATACCCTTGGAGGGTAATGAATGGCAATGCTGTAGCCAATGAAGCTCTAACTGAGGCTCGGCTATTACTGTTACCCTCCTGCCATGATCAGAGCTTTAAATGCTCAATAACACCTTATCCCTACACTGTCCTCTACAGATAACGGGGAAGATGAAAAGTATTCTTGCTTCGCCCCTTTAAGCCAGTCCTTATAAGGATAAGGCGGTATTAAAGATTAAAAAGTGGTCGTTGTTATGATCAAATAAATTAAATTAAAGCGTTGTTTCATTCGACTATAAAATGATAATGTATTATTAATATCCTCATATAAAATGATAATCCCCAGCAGCAGACCAGGCGACAGGTCGGTTGGGAGTAGTACTAACAAGAAGTCGCATCTAAAAGTAACACGCGTACCCTGCATAGGAAGCTGGAATAACGCGTAGAAGAAGAAGAATATAAAATGATAATGTATCATTAAATATCCTCGTAATTTATTACTAAATGTGTGATATTTTACGTTACATTTTTTTCGATAAAGTGAGTGAGAGTTAGAAGCTTCGAATTCTATATTTTTCTATAATTTTATTATTAATTTATTGTACACCACAAACTATTTGTACATTTAATTAACTTTCATTTTCTTCATGAAATTAGTTTTGAAAGCTGCAAAAATTAAATGCTTCTTTAGAGCGTTTAATCGACGTTTTATGGGAAGGTAATGCATTTATGTGTTTATAAAGGTGATTGATGGATGACATGGTTCCTAATTATTACTCTACCAAACAATTTGCCTGCATGGCCGCATTGTGATATAATGTCAAGGATTAGATAACTGCTAATTTTTGAAAAAAAAAAATCATTTAATTGTTAATAATAAAAGTATAAGTTTTAAACTACATTTAAAATTTTAATAAATTTTAAAACTTATGAGATTTTTAGAAGTTAATTGAAAACACCATTTTATTATTTATATAAATTTTATAAATCATATAACAGTACAATGTTCTTCGAAATATGAATATTGGTGAGATGTGGTGATTAATACCCTTGGAGGGTAATGGATGGCAATGCTGTAGCCAATGAAGTTCTAACTAAGGCTCGGCTATTGCTGTTACTCTCCTGCCATGATCGGATCCTTAATAGCTCAATAAAACTTTATCCCTACACTGTCCTCTACAGATAACGAGGAAGATGAAAAGCATTCTTGCTTCGCCCATTTAAGCCAGTCCTTATAAGGAGTATAAGGTCTTCGAAATATTTCTACTGTTTTCATGAAAATAAGTTAAACTGCTGATAAAAATTATTAAAATAAATAAATTCTCCATAACCATTTTATTCACCAAAAACTGCAGGCAGAGCTCCACATTAACTCAGGGTAATTTTTTGAAGACTAGTTCGCAAATAACTGTCATTTCTTGCTGTAATTTCTAGCACATATTCTATTGTCTGTAAAAAGCGTGTGAGTTGTAAGGGCTATTTTCTTGATACGTAAGAATAAGGAAAACTGAATGTAAGATTCAAATCAATTGCGCATGCTTAAACCATAAAATGGTTTACTAACAACAGAATATCTTTTCTAGATGTTATGTTTTCACCTCCATGAAATGAATTACCTGCTCTAGCTTAACTACACGGAATTTAGATTGTCAGATGTTCTGATGTTATCCAGTCTACGTCGAATGAGACTGGTGTTGGGGTTCCATTCCTAAACTACAGTTTCATTGTGAATGAATTCAAGTATCGTCTGAGGATTGTGAGTTGGATTATTGGTTATTAACAGCCGAAGAAAATGAGGATAAGAGACCAATATGTTTCGGATACTAATTGCATATATTTTAGCTTTCTATTTGCCAGATGAATACTATTTCTGCCGTATAAATAATCTTTCCCACTCCACATTAGACTGGCGAACTCAGCTTCACATAAAAAGGCACAAAAGTTCTTATTAAGTTCGTGGAGTCCCAGATAAAAAATAAAGGGTATATATGTAAAGGTTCATGTTAATGTTGCTGTGCGAAATAAATAAGTCACGAATAAAAATTAATTAACATTACTTTGTTCAGTTAAACACCTTCTATGAAATTTCTAATTTGAGATTTATGCTGGAACTGGTCGGGACAAATGCAGCGTTTATAGGTTTACAATGACAAGAAATAATGCGAAATACGTACTGGTAATTTCCAGTATCCAGTATTTTAGACATTACAGCAGAGTCATTTAAAAAATTCTTAAGTACTACCTACTATGGTGCAGCTATGCTAATCAATATATATAATGAGATGGAGGCAACATATTACCATCTGTGTACTATATTGATTGGATGCTGCATTACTCCCAGGAACTTGATGAAGCTTAGGATTTGCGGTGTTGGTGGATAGGGAGTTGAAATTCAGAGGACAAATTACAAAAGTGGTAAAACAAAACAGATCATAGGATTACCTGGTTATTGAAAAACATCCTCACATGCTGAGTTAAGAAGATTATTATTCCAGTTTATAAGGCTTTGATAAGGACTCATCTGGATTACTGCGCACAGATCTGATTGCTTGGGATTCTTGGAGATGAGGATAAGGTATTCAGAGGAGAGTAACTGAGATGGTGAGAGGTCCATCTGATGCTCCATGTGAGGAGCGATTGAAGATTTTTGGTTGATCGGTGGATAAGGAATGATGCGGTAGAGACCTAAAAGTTGCTTAGGGGAGTTTATAGGATTGATGTGGAAAATATTTCATAAGATGAATAATGTGAGGACAACTACAGGTCATCCATGGAAATTGAGTAAGAATATGATTAGTAAGGCTAGATTTTTTGCTTGGAGACGTTGAATGATTTCAAGGCAAAATATAACAGATATTGTACGGGTGTTGATGATTGGTGATTCATTTTTTCCAGTGGACCGTCTTGCTGAGTCTACGGTGCTCGTATAATAATAATAATAAATACTTCTAAAATAAACAGATATCAGTATTGTTATTTACTCAATGAATTTTTTCAAGGACAATTTACACTTACAATTTATCGTGTTTGTCGTGAATTATTAATACTTTTATCATTTCTAGAAACCTTGAATACAGCAAAATTCAGTTCAGAGTTGATTTCCCAACTACGATCACACAAAAGAGCATAACAGGCCTCTCTCTCTCTCTCTCTCTCTCTCTCTCTAATGAGTTATAACCGTATTATAGCTATCTTACACGAAACATTACATATTCACCAGAAATGTTATTACCGAGCTAATTACCTTGAATCGATGTCAGGAAAATTAGAATTGTAGGTTGGGTGGTTTTGTTTTCTGTCGGATTTGCTCTGCCACATTAAAGGTAGATTTCAGTGAAGGGAGGGTTTCCAGCAAAGTTTGGAGCTGTTGTCACTGCGTTCTGTTAATGCAGTTTTGCTAATTACTTTGGGGATGACGACAGTGCGTCAGAAGATAAACGAAGTAATTAGGGGTCAAATAATGGAAAGTGTGTCACCGATTGTACGCACCTCCTTCATTCGGAAGATTTTTGCTTCATGTCATTAAAAAGTAGTTAAAAACTGGAGAGAATTGGGTATGGTGGAATAAAGATAGTAACTTTCTCAAAGTAAAAAAAAAGAAGAAGAAACGAGAAAATAAAACGAAAAGGAGAAAGGAGGTGACAGAGTTAATACAATAAATCCTTTAAAGCCGTTTATTTCCTAAGGAGTATAGACGCAACTCTTTTAGCATACTGAAGTTTGGAAAATCCATAGAGCGAAGGTCTCCCGCAGTAGTCGCCACCGATAGCGGAGTTCATGATTACTTAAAATTGCGAAAACTTTCGGCTGAAGAACACGAGAGGATTGCAGTTGTCGTCTGTTTTCTTGTGATCCTAAATCCTAACTGGTATATTGTACGATCGTGTTTTCTGAGGCGCGGGTTAGACCTAGAGTAGCAGAAGAAAAGCCATGCTTACTTTCACCACAGTTACACGAACTAGGGAATCCTCTGTAAAGAGGTCCAGAAAATATTCCTCCTCTAGACTAGTATCAAAACTGAACTTATAACGGACTTTCTTTTGGGGATATCATTCATGGAACTGGGAATCTTGCTACAAGGCTATATAGGAACTTCAGGAAAGGAGTGAGAGAAAAACAAAAGATGAAAGAGCTATTCACTGATCATAGAATAAGCATACAAAGAAACAATGAACGACAGAGGAAGCAGAAAGAAGGGAACAATGATGTAATACACGGAAACAAAAAGAAAATACAAATTATTACGAAAGACTGAATGAGATAACCGAAATTAATAATGAGAAGGAGCACGTGAAATGAATAAGAAGTAAATTGAACGTGTGGTTAGAATGTGCTACTTGAATGTATTAAGTCAGAAGATGTTATACTAATAACATCCTTTATTTAAAAAAATATATTTTAAATGCTTCTACGTTTCGTGAATAATCCCTGAAATAATTAATAGCATTACTTTTGTTCACATTTTCTGTCATAACTTCTCTAAAATCTTCTTCACCACCACTCAAGAGATACTGATTGGTCGATAGTTAAATACATTAGTCTTTGCACCATCCTTGTACAAAGGGATTATTATACAATCTGTCCATACCGTGATGATATCCCGTCTTTTCCCTATTGCCGCATTCTTATACAGGTTATGCCACAGGTGGAAAACCTTCTTCAAATGCACCTCTTCATCCAAAGTAGTGGCAGCACTGTGCACCGTGTGACATTCATCACATTAGCAGACCATGGAGGATTTGTTTCACTGTGTCTGAGAGAAGGATATCGTCTGCATTCTTTCGTTCTTATCATTATTTGATCTTATCGTGTTGTTGTTTTTATTATTTTCTGTTATTTGTTCAGGGCCAGATGGGGAAGTCGAGATAGATATTTTTTTCTCTGACATAGGAAGTTAGGATAGAAAGTTGTGTATCTAACTGATTAGTCGAGACAATCCCAGACTACGAATTATGCTAAATGCAACACATTTCTCTTTAATATTACGTTTTTAATTCTCATTACGTTCTACACATTATCTTATATCAAAGGCTTAGAACAATAAAATAATAATAAATCTAAACCAACAAACCCTCCATCCTTAAAATATTTATTTATATAAGAAAATTCATGATATTTTCCTACAAACAAATATTTATCTATCGCTTATGAGAAACTGCATCAAATCTAAATTCAATGTTTTCCTATGGAATTTATACGACAGTGAATTTATTTCCGTTCCTCCATCTCACGTGTGGATTAATCTCACCACCACATACTGTATCACATTAAAATCCCTTACAGCTTGCCAGACAGAAGTAAGCTGTCAGTAAAGTAGCATTTCTATGTTTATCTCCACATTCGTTTGTTATTCCAAACCTAATTGAAGCAGGCAACGCCCTTAATTGAATTTAAGCTCGGAGAATTCAGGTTATCTTCCAATGCCTTGCGGTTAGTTCCAGCTCTCACAAACATGGAAGGTTCCCTTTCTCTCGTAAAGTAAGCAACGTGTTGTGGGCTGTAGGAACATTTCCTTCATAGGTTTATCTGCATGGACAAATACAAACACTCTGATTTCTCTGTTGACTGCAAATAGATTTAAAGAATATACAGGTTATAAGATTTTGAAAACGAGACCGCTATGCAAATATTGATCTAAATGGCGACAGATACGTTAATTATTATGACTTTATTCACACAGTTGATACGCAGTCAAAACAAAATATCATTCAAGCAACAATTTGACTTGTGATACAGTGAAATTCAAATTCTAAATAAGAATAGTTTGTCAGGTAACGCCGTAAAATATGGATTGTTCCAAGTAATGCCGTTTTTTTCTAGATCATGCGTCACCATTTGTTACTGGTACACCAAGTGTACCGATAGGATTACTTGTGCTAAAGAAATAGCCGGCCAACTTCGATTGCCAGATCGAATTGAAACTAATTTCTCCTTCAACAGTCTGTTTCCCTTGCAGCAGACCCCGTCCACCCATTCTTCTCGGTAGGTACAGCCGGGTGTATATAATGCATGATGCATAGTCACACACGTTCAAGTTTTACCGTGCAATTTGTCCGCATCTTCTTTTGTCCAGCCTACTATCCAAGCTGTGTATTGGATCACCGGTATAACCCAAGAACTCATTTATCAAATTGTGTTCAATTCATAAAGTTTTGTTCACAGAATACTCCTGAATCCTTTGGTGTATTCCGTTGGTGATTGTTCTTTAACTTTACAGGGAGAATATTATTGGCTTCCTTTGTGTTTAAAGTAGTCGTTATTTGAAATTGCTTCTATCTCTCACTCTCTCTGTTTTGCTCAAAAATCCCAACCAAATTCCATTTTGATATTTTGATTGAAAATACGAACCGTGTTCAGCAATGAGTCTATTTGCTGTACCAATTTTCCATATAACTTCAACTCATCCATATACAGCATGGTAAATTTTATTATTTTAATTAATTTTATATCCACGTGTTTTGTTTCCTTCAGAATCATAATCAAGGGTATCAAACAAAGGTTCAGTAGTGATGTTGAGGTACTGAAGAATCGTGACAGGAAATCACTTTGGAAAATTCCACATGTAATGCAAATCATCGAATGTTTCATTATTGACAATTAAAATTCTTTTCCAGGCAGCTCGTCCTTTAACCGCCTCGTGGTAAAGGCCCACCTTTACCACGAGTTGCCTCAGTGCTGAAGGTACTTCATGCGCAAACTTTGTTTGCTTACACTTGGATAAAAGATTAAACTAAATTTATTAACTTCACCAATTGTTTTCTTGCTCAAATTACGTATTTATGAGTTTATTTTTATGCTATTATTTTTAGCTATCCTTCTTAAAGATCCATTAAGTTGCTAACATCAGCTCGAGGTTGGATAAGTTTTGATTTGTTTTCTTTTTGTTGAAATTGTTTTGATCGTAGCATTCGCATCTAAGAAGAGCTGCTTTAGCCTTGATTTATGGAGGGCTTTTAATGTTGGTAGTTTAATACGTTCATCCATGGAGTTCATATGTTTCAATATGGCCAACTTCATTTCATACTACATTTCTGTCAAAATGATGTGAGGTGTGTCGTCAGCTTGATCGCTGAGTTAAATTGAGGTTAGATACAGGCACTCAGCACGAAATAAATAAACGTATCTTTTGTGATAGTGATTTCGGACTGATCAGTTATCGGTGTTCCAATTGCTAAGTTATTAAGGTGGATATTTAATATTTACTGGCTAGAATAATTAAAGTAACTAGAATAATTCATAAAATAGTATAATGCTATGGATTTCCAATTCTGTTACATAAATTTTCTTCCGTTACTTAAATACATAACCATATATTAAAATGTGACTCGTATTTCAGGTAAGACTTGAACTATTTACATAAAGGAAATTATAAATTGGAAAGAGATAAAACAAGTAAAGAATTACCAATACCTAGGGAGTACAATAAATGAGGAAGGAAGATCAAAAGAAGATATAAAGATAAGAATAGGCATAGCAGAAAACCAATTGAATAAAATGGAAAAGGTGTTAAAAGGAAACTTAAGTCTACAACTAAGGAAAAACCTTCTAAAAACGTATGTATGAGTATAGCACTTTATGGCAGCGAAACATGGATAACGGAACAGGAGATATTAAAAGGATGGAGGCATTTGAAATGTGATGTTGGAGAAGAATGCGAAAGATAAAATAGACAGACAAAAACTCGAATGAAGAAGTGCTTAAGGAAGTCAATGAACACTGATAAAGACATTAATAACGAGAATAGACAGATGGATTGGAGATCTCTTACGACATGAAAGTCTGACGAGAAGAATAATGTAAGGCAGAATCAAAGGAAAAAGAGAAAGATCAAAGAAACGATATTTTGATCAAATAAAACAAAGCACTGGACTAAAAACATCCTACGAAATAAACAGGAAAGCAAACAGAAGAGAAGAATGGAAGGAAATGCTGCTGAACATTTCCTTCATAAGTCATAAGACGATACAATGGAAGATATTACATCCATGAGTTCCCGATACTAATTGAGGGAAGGCACCTTGGCACTACACTATATGTCCTCTGTCTCATTACCCTGTTTTTCTATGCTTTTGTTTGGGGGGATAAAAATATATCTGAATTTTCTAGAGGAACTCTCTCTACTACTCAAATATGACACCCAGTAACTCATGTTCAGTTGAATGAATCTGCATAAGGATTCTTCAATAACCAACTCCAAGGTTATTGATAATCGTGAAGATATCGGAGCAATAGTACGGTAGACAATCTCTGCAATATCGTGATCCTAATCCCCGACATTCCTAGCGTGATTTCTAAGATTAATTTTTCCTTAAATGTGTTTAAAAATATACACTGGAAGAGGGTATGTCACAGTGACCAATAAGGTAACTGGCTACATTTAATATCAACTTTTGTGGACTGACAAATACTAGAAAGAATTCCTTCAGCACTATAAACAAACTCGAGTCTTTTTTCTGACGGACTTATATTATACCACAACCTCTTCTTTTATCAACTAAGTTAAAATCGACGATCGACCTCAGTTTCAAAAAACATTGCAAACAACATTACGAGAGCAATCTCCCATGTGAGAGATCGTTATTCAAGCGATTTCCAGCGGCCTTGTTCCAAACCACCCATGTGAGAGATAGGCAGTGCAGTATTAAAATAAATAAATGAATCAATCTGAAAATATTCCCATCCCAATATAAATAAATAGTGCAGTATTATAGTCCTTATAAGGACTGGCTTAAAGGGGCGAAGCAAGAATGCTTTTCATATTCCCCGTTATCTGTAGAGGACTGTGTAGGGATAAGGGGTTATTGAGCAATTAAAGCTCTGATCATGGCAGGAGGGTAACAGCAATAGCCGAGCCTCAGTTAGAACTTCATTGGCTACAGCATTGCCATCCATTACCCTCCAAGGGTATTGGATTGAATGAATCAATCACCGCATCTCACGGTCGATTGATTCTATCCAATAATAAAGTCTAGTGCAGTATTAGTCCTTATAAGAACTGGCTTAAAGGGGCGAAGCAAGAATGCTTTTCATCTTCCCCGTTATCTGTAGAGAACTGTGTAGGGATAAGGTGTTATTGAGCTATTAAAGCTCTGATCATGGCAGGAGGATAACAGCAATAGCCGAGCCTCGGTTAAAACTTCACTGGCTACAGCATTGCCATCCATTACCCTCCAAGGGTATTGGATTCCCAGCCGGTGCTTAGTGCAGTATTAAGTTCTTAAAAGAACTGGGCGATGGACTGAGTCCGTGACTCTTTTTCTCGTCATCTGAATGAAGATAATCTGTGTGGATGGAGTGTTATTGAGCTAAAAAGCTCTAGTCATGGCTCGGTAACGGCAATAGCCGAGCCTCAGTTAAAACTTCATTGGCTACAGCATTGCCATTTGTTACCCTGATTAGTAAGTAAAGGGTAAAATCTCAAAAAATCGGACGATCTCTAGGCCACTCCATAGTGGGCGAAAGACCGTCCATATCTCAGCGTTGGTTCCACTCAGTGACGGCCGCCCCGTCCTAGCACCCCGACGGGCTCCCCGTCCTAGCAGAACCGCTCAGCTTTGGTTCCACTCAGTGTCGGCCGCCCCGTCCTAGCACCCCGACTACTGAGCAGAACCGCTCAAATTCCGAGGAAAATAATTCACCGACAAGAACCCCTCAGCCGGCCGTGCCGGAGAACACCTTCCCCGGAGACTCAAAGTGCTCCCTTAAGGCAAAACCCTAAGGTAGCGAACTCAAAAACTCATCACCCAGGATAACAGCAACAGCCGAACCTCAGTTAACTTCCTTGGTTCAGCATTGCTAATTCTTACCCTGGAAGTCCTGAAAAGGACTTTTTTAGGCTCACAGTGCAGTATCCTTATAAGGACTGGCTTAAACGGGCGAAGCAAGAATGCTTTTCATCTTCCCCGTTATCTGTAGAGGACAGTGAAGGGATAAGGTGTTATTGAGCTATTAAAGCTCTGATCATGGCAGGAGGGTAACAGCAATAGCCGAGCCTCAGTTAGAACTTCATTGGCTACAGCATTGCCATCCATTACCCTCCAAGGGTATTGGATTGAATGAATCAATCACCGCATCTCACGGTCGATTGATTCAAGAATCGTTCCACAGTGCAGTATTCTAAAGTGCAGTATTCTTATAAGGACTGGCTAGAATACTTTTCATATTCCCCGTTATCTGTAGAGGACAGTGAAGGGATAAGGTGTTATTGAGCTATTAAAGCTCTGATCATGGCAGGAGGGTAACAGCAATAGCCGAGCCTCAGTTAGAACTTCATTGGCTACAGCATTGCCATCCATTACCCTCCAAGGGTATTGGATTGAATGAATCAATCACCGCATCTCACGGTCGATTGATTCAAGAATCGTTCCACAGTGCAGTATTCTAAAGTGCAGTATTCTTATAAGGACTGGCTAGAATACTTTTCATATTCCCCGTTATCTGTAGAGGACAGTGTAGGGATAAGGTGTTATTGAGCTATTAATTAAAGCTCTGATCATGGCAGGAGGGTAACAGCAATAGCCGAGCCTCAGTTAGAACTTCATTGGCTACAGCATTGCTATCCATTACCCTCCAAGGGTATTGGATTGAAAATCAATCACCGCATCTCACGGTCGATTGATTTCCCATCGCCTCAAGTGCAGTATTTTATAGTCCTTGAAAGGACTGGCTTAAAGGGGCGAAGCAAGAATGCTTTTCATCTTCCCCGTTATCTGTAGAGGACAGTGTAGGGATAAGGTGTTATTGAGCTATTAAAACTCTGATCATGGCAGGAGGGTAACAGCAATAGAGCCTCAGTTAGAACTTCATTAGCTACAGCAGTGCCATCCGTTACCCTCCAAGGGTATTGGATCAAGTGCAGTATTCTTAAAGTTCTTAAAAGAACTGGGCGATGGACTGAGTCCTTGACTCTTTATCCCGTCATCTGAATGAAGATAATCTGTGTGGATGGGGTGTTATTGAGCTAAAAAGCTCTAGTCATGGCTGGGTAACGGCAATAGCCGAGCCTCAGTTAAAACTTCATTGGCTATAGCATTGCCATTTGTTACCCTGGAAGTCCTAAAAAGGACTTTTGGCTTTCCAAGCCTTGTGTCGGAAAACCAAACCAAGTGCAGTATTAGACAGTGCAGTATTCTAAAGTACTTTCATGATGTCAGCTTATTAATAGTGGCTTTAATATATTTAGAATATATTAAAATATATAAGAAAATTTTTAAAAATATGGCAAATTTAAATAAAATTTTATGTATAATAATGAATAGTATATAAATTAATAAAAAATTATTAATTATGTGACATTTATATTCAATGATATGAGGTAAAATGGCCAGCAAGAACTGGCCTTTTTACCTCATCGCTTAGCGTGAGATCGGTTCAAACGTTTTCGTTAAACCTGAGTATCTCGCTCTGTTGAAGTTGTTCAAATATGCTTCTTCTTAAAATCGAAGTGTTTCGTAAATGCCATGTGGATGTCTTAGTAATTCATAAAAATAAAAGGAAAACACTCACCGCATTTGAGTTTTCCCATTCGAATCGGGATTTTCCCACCATCCCGACATGTTTCCTGACAATCCTCCAAACAGACGCAAACAAAAAACAACTAATGTTTCCTAAATATTGATTAATTAACCCTCTTTTAACATCCGCATTGCTATTGACAGACCTCTTAAGATATGCACTATGTTTCAATCTTACATAATTTTAGACCTAATTAAGTCAGAAAACCCGATATTCTACTCCCCCCCCCATTCAAGAAAAATGTTTCGGCACTTTCTGGTGCCTCATCAGGAGATAGCTATCGGAGGAGGAAATATTCTTATAGACAATCTTGACTATTCTAGTCTTACTTAAAGGCTTCTTATTATATTCGATTGGAATTGTTCTGCTTACTTCTTAGTAAAAACTAAGATTAAAAGTTTCTCCCACCCCCTCATTTCGCCTATTGTTGACCTCTATAGTATAGCACTAATGATGCCTTACTAATGGTAAATAAAGAGTTTTTCAACGTTTGGGATAATTCGAGATAAATACACCAGTCGGATTTCTCCTTGATTGCTGTTTACAGACCGATATTTTAGATGGTGGTGATTCAAGTGCAGATAATGATAGTATGAAAAAAAAGTTTTAGGAGAAGGAAAACATTAGCCAACTCAAAAGCCAACACATTGAACGTCACCTCTATTGGTCATCCAAATCTCCTTGACAGCTCCACGTGATATGTTTTTGTATTTGAGCATTTTATGAAATGAGAGAAATAAACATCATCGAATAACTTTTTTTGTCGTTTCCTCTGAATCGTTTCACAATCACAATAAACTAAAGATTTTCCCAACATTTTATTTAATATTAGGAAACTCTTTTCCCCATGGTCTGATTAGAGTGCTCACAAAGTTTAAGGGTATTTCGTCTATTGGTTCTCTCTACAGATTGCTCTGAAGAGGACTTTAATTTGACACACCCTACATATAAATCATGCCATATAAAGGTCTAGCTAAAAGCGATTTTTATGGAAAAGATCTTGAAGAAATCAATAGTTTAAAAACTGCCCGTGATTTATACTCAGCAAATATAGAAGAAAGTAATTTAACCATGTAGAGTGAACAGGATTTTCGTTGGATTGCCGTTGATTATAGACTCTATCTCCCATCCTGAATCTCCGAAACCATCCAACATTTCATGCCGGTATCCCACCTGTCACTACTACCACCCGCCCAAATACGCCACTTGTGCAGACCCAAGGGTCCAAGGTCTGCAATAATGACAAGTCACCGGCTAGGAACTTGCATTTACTTTGGCGGAGTGGCGAATCAAAATTCTGAAGGACAGGATGGCCTTGCATTGGACTTCCACAGGGAATTCAACTCACGCAATTGGTGTGGCCGTTCTTCGAGGTTAGAGTTTGTGGAGAAAAGCACATGACTGGAAAGGCGCTCGCTCGTGTTCTACTGTAGGAGAACATATATATACACGAAATGCCTCCCCAAATCATCACACCACCTTCACCAGGAGATCGTGGACCAATACCTTCAAGAATCTCGTACATGTACTTGAAGGTATTGTCCACGATCTCCTCTCTACAAGTTGAGCAATCATGGTTTCGCTAGGAATCAAATACAGTTCGGGGTCCACACCCTACAAAATGCCTCCCCAAATCATTACACTACCTTCACCATAAGTGTCTCTTTTACGAATATCAGAGGGATGGTAACGTGTCCTTACGCACAGTGGATTCAGAACTGAATTCATCGATTCAGTGGTCAACTGAATTCATCGATTAAATGAGGCATTGCTTATCCAAGAATTTTTCTATCACGAAACGCCTTGTTCTCACTTAGGTGCGAAATGCAAAACCACTCCAAACGCCCGCGTTTATGGTCTGGCTCATTTGTATCGGATAGCCAGACTCGGAGTCAAGTTTTACATAGTGTATCTGCCTTTCATATGTTTCTTCCTTCTCCGCAGTGTCATCGCTATTTTTTTCTTTCTTTCTTACTTTGTGGAAACCAGTGTATGTACACCATCGGAGATCAAATCTATCCGTCATCTGATCACTCCAAGTCTCATCTAAAATGAAAGGTATTAATATGGAGTTGGTAATCCTTTGCCGCTGTTACAGGCTTTAATATTCTAGGAAAACGTTCCACTAGATTTTGGTATTTTTCTGCAGTAGTTCCCTTCATTCTTACAAAAGAGCATTAGTGAGATCGTTGTTGATGTCGGCCGATTCTGCCTGTCTCGCAATAGGCGCTACAATTCGTTCCACAGGCGTTCGATGGGGGTTGAGATCAGATATCCCTTCAAGCTCTTAAGCACCCATGACATCAAACTCTTCTTGTTGATAGACACGAAGTGTCGAACTGTTGCCATAAAGTTAGAAGCAGAGAATTGTTCTATAGGTGGTAGCGTTAAGATTCCCAATCATTGGAAATAGGGGGGGGGGGATAACCCGAACCATGAAAGAGATTCCCAGTAGTGTTTCTTACTCCCGACTTCTAGCACAACACTTTCGAGGAAATAGCGTTTTTCTAGCATTCGCAGAACCCCGGGCCCCTTCATTGTACTGCAACATGGTGAAGCGCGATTGATTACTCCAGAGAACGCGTTTCCACTACTTCAGAGTCCAATGGTGACGAGCTTTACACCACTCGACTCCGACAATGCCCTTGCTGATGTCAGACTTGTGTGCGAATGCTCAGCCATGAAAACTCATGTTCGTCTACTCTTGACCAGTAACTTTGGCTTGCGGAGGGATTTCCAAACTTGGCGGCGAGTGTTTCAACTGACTATGGGCGATTTTTTAAGCCACGAGCTTCAGCACTCGGTAGCCGTGCTCTGTGACGTGATATGCATACGAAGTCGAAATTGTGCTGTATTGCTCGTGGACGTTTCCGCTTCAAAATTCCATCATTCATAGACGACTGCAGCAGGGAAGAATTTCCGGAATTGAGTTGTTGCAAAGATAGTACCAATGTAGTCGCAAGTGTCAATAAAAAATAAGAACCTTCAAAAAATTGAAATCGCACAAAGCATCTGCGATGTTGACTTCAGATTTCTGAATCAGAAAATATGAAAATCGATATCAGAATCCAAAAATGAAATTACTCGTAATCTTATTTTAGCTTAATATGTGAAGAAAACTGAATTTTATCGTAAATCGTACCGAAAAATAAAGAAGAATTAAAACATGAATACGCCGTTGACTGGATTTAACTTGTCTTCATCCAAAAATATGTTTTTTATTTTAAAAATGCATTTATATTATTGCAATTGTAACTCATGTAAATTACATATTCAAAACATTGTATTGTGTCAAGGAATATTCATATATCTCAGTTAATTTGTTAGAAATGTAACTTTAAAATTATTATTTTCAATCACCATTATTAAGAAGAGAAGTATTTGATCTTAAAATTAATATTAATCAAAATACAAAAAGCATATATATATTGTACAATTATATAAAAATAACAAAATGTATGTGATACTTTTTAATAAAAGTTTTATACAACAAATGTATAAAAAATTTATATAACAAATATATTAACAAGCGGTTAGCCTAGTGGCTTTGCGCTTCGCAACCATATGCCTGGGGAAGGAGTGTCCCAGGTTCGATTCCCGTTGTAGACGTGAGGAATTTGAGGATCTTCCTCAGGCATAGCCAAGTTAGCCGGTCTTGGGCGCGGTCAGTAGGGTTTTTTCCGCCAGTTTATCTGGCGTTTTTCATCCCGCAAACAGGCAAACCGGCCCTATGAACATACGCCTCTACAGTCAAAAATATATCCCCACCCCAGCGGCAGACCAGGCGACGGGTCGGTTGGGAGTAGTACTAACAAGAGGTCGCATCTAAAGTAACACGCGGACCCTGCATGGGAAGCGGGAATAACGCGTAGTAGAAGAAGATTAACAACAGACGTAGTATAAAATCCAAATATCATTAAATAATTAAACTTATTTGAATACTAAATAAACGTTTAGTGTAAAGCTTCTGGAGTTTCTTTTGTGGTTTCAGTTTCTTGATCTCCCAAATTAAGCACACAAATGACTTTGATTTCGTTGAATATTACAATTAATTATTAATTTTGTAGGTCTTCAAGCCTCCAAGAAACAATCTGTTACTGTCCTACATACAATGTCATTCATCCCTTATGTAAAATGTAAAATTTTCCCCAAAATCCAACAAACAAATAAGTTTAAGGATCACATACACTCTTCTATTTTGGTGCTTGGGAAAATGTTTTACGCTGCCTAGCCTGTTTTCGATTATTATTATGAGTTTGGTTCATCATATAATATCAAACAACAACTCACTTCACTGCAACAAGTGGTTCCTTTCTGGACAATAACTGAAGTCCTCTCCTCTTTATTAAACACACACAACACAAATAAACATTTATATACAAACATTTAAATATAGTTCGCTGAATACAAATGAGTGAATCCTTGGTGGGAATGCAAAAATTTATTCTTAAGGAAATGCACAGACAAACTGTCAAATAACAACCCTGTGCAAATAACTACGCTGGGTAGCGCAGAACGTAGAACGATACTGACTTGATGGGTGAAGCATAAATGCTTTTCATATTCCCCTCCATTTGAAAAGGAAAGTTCTTTGAGTGGAGAATTATTGAGCTTTAAGCTCGCCCTGAAAGGGCAGTGCAATTAACTGTGTTCACCTGAGCATAGAATTGATTTGGGTCTCTTGTATTTGTAGAAATCTGCTTCATTATAGTCTGTAGCTTGCTTGATCAGTGGTTTCGGATGGTTAATTGTCTTAATGAAGAACTTTTCAGCTAGGTCATGAAGAAGAGATGTGATGTAGGGAATGTTCACTTCTCTGTGAATTTGAGAGTTTCTGATAAACCACGGGGCATCCAAACTCATTCTCAGACATTTGTTCTGTATTCTCTGCAGCTTTTGAATATTTATGTTCGAGGTATGACTCCATGCAGGAGATGCGTAAGTGATGACTGCGCGTAGTACCATCTTGTATATGAGTAGTTTGTTCTGAGTATCGAATTTACTTTTTCTGTTGATCATGGGGTAGAGCTGCGCTATTACTTTAGATGTCTTTGAACTTATGTGTTCTATATGATTGGTGAATTGTAGTTTTTTTTATCGAGAATTACGCTGAGATATTTGACTGTATTCTGCCTTGAGATTTTAACACCTAGTAAATGTATATCTTCCTTGATTTGAGACTTTTTTCTAGTGAACAGCATGGCTGAACTCTTCTGTGGGTTGGCTTGGATTCTCTAGTCCATCAACCATTTCTCTAGTGTGTAAATACAGTTTTGGAGTCTTTTGTTAGCTAGTATGGGGCTGAGAGATCTTGCTAATAATGCAGTATCATCAGCATATAATGCAGTGATTGCTGAGCTTGGGTTTTGAGGGATATCAGCTATATAGATAGAAAACAGCAAGGGGGCCAAGACTGAGCCCTGCGGCACTCCCACCTAAACCTTGCGTCTGGTTGATACAGTTTCATTTATTTTGACTTGCATGTATCTGTCTCTGAGGTAAGAGTGAATTATTTTAACTAAATTAGTAGGCATATTGAATGTGATGAGCTTGTAGAGAAAACCCTGATGCCACACCTTATCAAAAGCCTTTGCAGCATCTAAAAAGACTGCAGCTGTATGAAGGTTCCGGTTGAAGCCTTCGGAGATGTATTCGATCAGCCTGTGGATCTGCTGAACGGTGGAGTGGTTTTTTCTAAATCCAAATTGATCATTTGGGATTATACCTAGTTTATCCGTTTGTGATTGAAGGAGGTTCTAGGTCATTTTTTTGTTGTGTTATGGCCTGCCTGACTCGGCAGTGAATCTTGTAGATGGGATTGATGTTCAAATGTTCATAAGAGGGGCTGCATTGAGTTGCCAAGCCAGCCAGAGCCTCTGCCTTTTCCTTGTCAGTATGGGCTATTCCTTTCGTGGTCTGAATTGGGGGTAAAAGTTGTCTTTTAGTGTGGAAGGTTCTCAGAGACTTCCAAATGGAGTTGTCTTCTGGGTTTAATTTCGTTAGCTTAGATTCCCATTCTTGGTTTCGATATTTTTGGAGGGCTTCTCGGACTTGTCGGTTTAATTTATTCAAATTTGTTTTATCTTGAGGGACTCTTGTGTTATAATACTTCTTTCTGGTTTTGTTTTTCAGTCTAATTAAATCCATGATTTCCTCGGGGATCCGACCACTTTGGTGAAAGACTGTAGTTTGGGTAATTGACTTTATTGCATTTTTGATTTGACTGGTAAGGTTGTTTGCAGCCAATTCTATGTCATCTTTAGTGTGAATAGCAGGGACTGGGCCAATGTGATCAGGTAGGATTCTGGAGAGTTTGTCCCAAGATACGAAAGAGTGGGGAGGGAAGAATTGTTCTTGTGTACCGAGTTGAAGCAGAATAGGGTTGTGATTGGACGAAAGTTCATTTATTGTTTCAAGCTGATATTGGTATCTGATGTTTTTGAGGACGACTATGTCAAGCACATCTTAACTTACAATAATAGAATGTTGCGTTGAGGAATGGTTTAGAGTTCGACCTTTGTCGTTGATTGTGGAGCTATGCCAGGCTGTATGTTTGGCGTTAAAGTCACCAGGCATGATGATGGAGTCTGTGTAGCCGAGAATGGTGTCTAAGTCAGATACCAGTAATGGAATGCTGGGTGAATTATATACAGCATAGATTTTGATACTGCCAGCATTGTTGGTATGAATTTCAATGCCTGTTATCTCTAGGTTCTTGGTTTGTGGATTGGTCAGAACATTGTGGCTTAGGTAGTTTCTAATGTATATAGCTGTTCCTCCTCCGCTTCTGGTGAGTCTATCTGTTTTGTACATAATATAGTTCCGTAATTTGGGATTATTAGCTGGCCTGAGATGTGTTTCATTTACAAGTATTATGTCAGGATTGTGTCTGTGAGAGAACTCTTGTAGTTCTAGGATTTTGTTATTAAGTCCATTGGCGTTCGATGCAGTGATCATGAGAGAGTTTGGATGGAATTTTCTTTTATTCATTATTGAGGGCTGTGAGAATTCAGTGGGTACTTTGAAGGAATCTTTTCGTTGAGGACGGCAAAGGATTTGTCATACTGAATTCTTGTAACATGGTAGCTAGTGAGGCAATTAGTACTGATGTTAGATTTTAGCTTATATGATCATGAGATGGAGTAGCCTCTGCATAAGTTTTAGGCATTTGTTTCCTTTCTTGAGTTGTCAAGCTGGAGATAATTTGGACCAGGGTGTGACTTGCACGGCTGTCTTGAGCATCGCTGAAATGTGTTGGAATGGTAGTTTTTGATGACCTTCGGTTATTTGGGTGTGTAATGCATCCCTTGTAGTTAACTGGGTGAGGTCCTCCACAATTGGCGCATTTAGCTGGAGTTTATCTTGGTTTTGTACATATGACGGTCTGGTGGCCCTCGCCGCATTTTAAACACCTGTAATTTGCCTTGCAAAGTTTTTGGGCATGGCCAAACTTTTGGCACCTATGGCACTGCCCAGCTGTCGACTTTTACCTTAGTGGTTCAGTAGAAATTCTGAGGCCACAGATCGTTGTCAGTTGATATAGCTCTTTCTGTGTCTTATCAATTTCTATGAGTACCAGTGGCATTGGCCGTTTATCTACCCTGAGCATTCTGCTCACTTTCACTTGTGTTAGACTCCGACTCATAAGATCAACAGTGATTTCTTCGCAGATGATACCTTCGGTTACCCCGCGAAGTACTACTTTGAGATTTTTTTCACTGGGTAAAGCAAAAGTGTGATATGGAAGACTTTTGTTATCCATTAATCTTGTCAGCTGTCTGTAGTCAGGCTGGCTGGATTTTGATTCCTTCATCTTGATTTTTAGCCCAGGAATATGAGATTTTATGTTCCCGAAGGTCTGATGTGACAGTGGTCCATTTGTTCTTGTCTCTTAAAATAACAGGTGGAACCTTTTCGGTCTTCCTTGGGACATCTGATGTTGGTATGTCTTCATCCATCTGTTCTTCTATAATTCTTCTTCTTTTGTTAGAGTGCTCCACTTGAGAGATGTTTTGACAGGGGGATTTTGGTGACAGAGCAGCAATGAGTTAATCTTGTGAGAATATATTGTTTTATAAATCCTGGCCAGTCAGATTCTAACTTGTCTATTATGAGTTTCAGTACCTCTAGGGACTGCTCCTTATTAAGGATCTGGATCTGTTCTTTGATGTTTTCCATGTCAAAGTGGCGATTTACTGCCAGCAGAAATTGGTTGATAGCAGTATAAATAATCCCGCAGGGCTAGGGGCCTGCCAGCAAAGTATCCTGTAGTCCTAGATGGACTACGCAAGTAAATCATGCAAATATATGTATCTGAAATAGATGAGCTAACAATGGTGATTCTAACGGCTGTTAGGCCTAACGAATCGCCCTCGTTGAAATTACAGTCCACTTACCTGTGCTGCTGCTGTTCTTAAATACACTATAATCCGTAATTTAATAACTTTAATCACGTCTCTGCTAGTTAGTCTAGCAGCTACACTATAAAACCAGAGTTTCTCATATTTGATTATTACGTTCTACCGAGAAGAAAATCTCCACAACCATCATAATCATATCAAATCAAACAGGCAGAAGGACACCACGAATTAATAATAGTGACTTGCTTTATAACAACGACTACGCTGAAAAAAATCGAGATAACCTTTAGGAATACTATATATAAGAATTAATATGGTGTACTTATTATAATTTGTTTATAAATAAAAGATGTGAAAAGTTAAAAAAATCTAATAAACAAGTAGATATTATTAATAAAACATTAAAGAAAATATCGTAATATGATTGCACGTAAAATTATTCAGCTTATTGTATTTATTATCGATTTCATTTTGCCATCTTCTTTCGATTATTCATAGCTCAGTTGGTAACAACGATACCGTTTTTGCTGAATATAGGATATTAAAATCTGACTGTTGCACACGAATCATCTTTTCCATGATATCAATTATTAATGTCTGATTGCACGGAGAATATAAGAGTTATATTCTCATACTTCACGTTCTGATTCAAAGTTGGTAAAAACGTTTTGTATAAACCTCAGCAGTTTTCTGGAAATTACATAACTTAGCCCAAGCTTACTTTCCCCCCCCTCTAAACTAGAGTATGAGTATGTAATGCGACCTTTTGTCACATTTAAGGTTATCACACTTTTCACTAACTTAAGATAAATTACCCCTCGACAACAGCTTACCTCATTTGTTCCTACGATAAATAAACGTGACAAAGTAAACGATCTACGTAAAGATAAATGTCCAGTTTTTAGTTGTCCAATATAATGCTTCCAGTATTGCTTGTATATCACTTTATTTCAATAACGCTAAACTATGTGATCTAATCAATCCAGATCTCCCGGTTATGATGTGGGATTCCATTTGATTCGTCTCCTTGTGCGTGCAAACTCGTCATCTCTTCTTCACGGTCGTGTTAAGCTTGATGGCCTGCCACACCAAGTAAAGTGACTTCTTAGAAACTTGATGATGCTCCTGACACAAAGGTTAATCCTGTTTTCGTTGTGTTCTATGGTTGTAAATTGAACGTGTTATTCCGTCGTGTTTAGGGGGTTGAAAATCCCTAATTTTGTTTTATTAACTGTTAATACTTGACTATTCTATTGAACAGTTTTGAAGCAAAGGCTCGACTAGCCAGTCGTCAATTTCTCTCATTTCATTTGAATATTAACTAAAGCAGGGTGGCAATAGAAATCCCTAAACGATACCCAAATTACTTTATATTCCCATAAATAATGCAAAATTGCAATTTTTAACAAGTTGCGATGAACACAGGTTTGTCTGAGTCAGCAAACAAGCTCAGAAGGAAGTTGCCACCGACATCAACACATTCGTATGCAAATTGCACATGAAAGACGTCGCATAAAAGAAAATAAATTCCTTTTTCACCACTGCTTCCTTTCCCTCCACGCTATAAGCGAACATTTCTGTTGGGACTCATTTCTTTTTATGATGTTTCTAAGCCAGTCTTTGATCGAATCTTATGCATTTCATTATTCTCTCCCTCGCTTTAAGCGATGCCAATTTCCTTTCGCGTGTAGGGAAGTTTTCTTAGCTCTCTTTCGAAGTAAAGTTTCGTCATTTTTGACAGTTAATATTGTCTGAAAATTCTCTCTCTCTCTCTCTCTCTCTCTCTCTCTCTCTTTTTTTCTCTCTCTCTCTCTTCCTTCCTCGACAGATAACAGTCATACAGCAGAAAGAACACAAGGAATAGAAATGCATATTTATCTAAATCAGCTTGATATATATGGATATTTATTTAATTTCATTATTATCATTTGATTTATTTTGCTATTTTTATTTTATTTTATTTTTATTATTTATTTTATTCTATGATTATATTTTTGGTAATACTTGACAGAAAATCATCCGTAGTGGATTACGCTCCAATACATTACTAATGCCACGCTTGACTTTGTCGTAAAAGATGGGTTATATATATAAGAGACATCACTGTCCACTTTTCATCATTGCATTTTCTAGCTTCTGGATAAGAGGCAATATTTATAATTGTAGGATTGGAGACTTAAAAGTAGTCCTTTTCGTATTCGTTCCCAGAATAACATCTCCGGTTTCTGTTCGTCATTTTTCTTCGCATATGCAGTGTGTATGTGAGATGCTCAACTCATATCGTAAATGCTTAATTTGGGGACCACTAGCTTCTCCATTCGAAAGGAATCATGTTATCTAGGCCGAAACATGAGAACGGAACGTGCATAATGTATCAGGAAGTTTTCCCTATCACGTGGCGATTAATAATCTTGCTGCTGCTGGTATCCGAGCCAGGGCGTGGCTAGAGGGAGTCAGAGTAGATTTATCATCTCAGGCTGAAGCCCTCTGCGCATCACTTTGTTCCCATTTACTGACCTTATTGCTCTTTTACTTCAGATGAACATTCAGATCGCTTTGATTATTTGTGTACTAAATATAATAATGCAAAGAATCTTATTAGTCAAACAATGACATTTTCTTGAAGACTTGAATGTTCGTTCAAACTACTTTCGTTTCCTTATTACCTTACTCCTAGAGACCGAGTGGAAATTAATGAGCTAACACAAATCGTTCACCTACCCATCAGAATATAAGATAATCGACATCGTTCTCCCAACACTCTGAACCCCTTTCCTAATCAGCTCTTCCTCAAAATATACCATAAACATTGGTTCTCTGACAACTCCGATCATAATCTTATCCATTTTCCTTTTTCTAATAATGGATAGCCCGTATCCTAAGGTGTCGATTTATGATCAGCTTCAGTATTTTTGTCTCTTTTCCGCTGCCGCATTATTCTTTCCATTCTCTTAATCTAAGCCTAATCCAACTAAATAACTGTAACTATTCTTGCTGGAATGAAAGCCTTTATTCCTCACCCCCCCCCTCTTGAAGCTAGAGACCCAAATCCAAGCCCTGATTCTCCAATAGATGAGCAGAGACAGTATAAAACAAAATCAGCTCTCATTCGATGACTCAATTCAAAAATCAAAAACACCAGTTCTGATTTAGCTCAAACTACAATCAAAGTAACTGTAATCATCAGCAAGCAGCCATTACCAAATCCAGGGCAGAATTATTAGTAGGAATTTATTATCAAGCCATCCATAAATATCTTAGACATTCTATGTAACTCTTTATCACAGACATGGGTTGGATCAACAGTGTTTAAACTCTAAGCTCTGTACATATTTATCTTCCGATTAACTTATTTTTACACACAAACACAATACGTGTAAATCAGAATACTTCAAAATACTTCAGATGGTAATGTGCTAAAGCAACCGAAGTCGACCGGTGACATCGGAAACAAGATATGAATCGGAAAGCCTAAAATGCTGACTAACCTGCCAACGTTCCTAAAGCTGGTTAATTATCTAAACTCGTCCACAATGTCAGAATCGGTTTGAAGATGACATAAACGTATTTCCACAATATGTAGAAAGGTGATGTTGTGATATTCACAAAAGAGTTGCAGACACCAGCTTTTGTTCACAATACAATACAATACGCATCGTCTGTAGACTTGGTCAGGAAAGGGAGAACGAAAATTATGGAGTGAAATCGTCCTGTGAATGTTTTAACTTCATGGTATAAATCAGGGATTCTCAACCTATGCTACGCGTACCACTGGTGGTACGCAAGCCATGCCGGGTGGTACGAAAACACATTTGCTAACTGGTACATCTATAGTGGTACGCCACTGGAAAAGGTTGAGAACCCCTGGTATAAATGATATCTTCAATACGATTTGGGGGTTATTTTTACTGTGGTACGTAATTAGATTTACTAGTCATTATACGTGCAGTTCAGATGGGTTTATTATGCTCTTATTTTTGACCTGAGAGTTCTAAGTCTCTTAAATTGTAGTATTTTTACAATGGATTTTGGCTGTCAAGATTCCTCGTCAGGGAAATTGCGGTCACATTTATTACAACACATTAAGATGTTCCTCTCTTTAATTTATGTACCTTACAAAGCTGATAATATAGACACAAATTCCGGTCATTTCGTCCACAAAATGGCCTCGTGTTTGACAATAACCGATGTTTGTAGCTTCTCCATATCGCAAATGATCCCTAAAACAAGGTACAGGAATTCAGGAAATGAGGTTGTAGCCTTCATTGTTAGCTAACTCATTTTCCTTCCTCGCGCTACCGTAGCTCGCGCAGCTATTATCAGAATGTTTATTTCCTCCATTTCAGCAGAACACACCACGTGTCACACGTGCAGTCTATTCTGGGTATTATTTCATTGATTTTTGATACCGTTCTTAATGCGCCTGCGCAGTTATATCGCTTCGCATTGCTGGTTCTGGTAAAACTAGCTTTGCAAAGGCTATTTTTATGAAAAGCCCAGCACTGAATATTAATAAACTCTGATTAACATGAATTTCACTCGCACTGTAAATATTTATGCTCTCATTTAAATGTAGATTGCCTATATTAAAATCGTAGAAAGATTCTAATTAAATGTAAACATCGAAATGATTTTTTTAAATTCTTATTAATTTGTATATTTAATATTTATTTTTATTTTTTGCATAATCCATAAACTTTCCTCTACAGAATAAACATGGGACTTTTCGACCACTTCTTTCATCGAATAAACAGGGCCGTCATCTCACACGAGACGATGAAATTCACCTCCAATATTTATGACTATCTTTAGGGGAAGGGAGAAACATCCATGATCACGGCGAATTCTAACATTTGAGTCTAACACCAGAAGTCTCTCATTACTTTGGTTTATCTCTATGTTTTCATTCTTCTTCTAGCCTCGCTTGTATTTCTCTCTCTCTCTCTCTCTCTCTCTCTCTCTCTCTCTCTCTCTCTCTCACACACACACACACACACATGCATTCACTCTGTCTGACTCCTACCTGCAGGAGTTAATATTAAAAGGTGAAGATTCCTCTGAAATAAATGAAATTTGAAAACCATTGATTCATTTTTCCCAGATTATAACCATATAATCTGGGAAAGTAATTAATCCACAATAATATTGTGATTAATGGAAGTTTAGATGTTCCGGAAACTGTTATATAAAGACATAATAGCACTTTTTTCAAGCTCTTCAGTACCCCAATACACAGACTGTTGACCAAAATGGAGATGAATTTCATCTATTAGTGAAAAAAATAAAACCTCAATCGGAGATATCTGAAGAATATTTTTTAAAGTACGTTTACATTAAGTTACATGAATATTTTTAAGAAAAAATTTAAAAAGTATATAAAACTATATGCAATTTATAATTAAATTTAAACGCTTTTCTAAATTATTTCTTGTTTTGGCTTTTTTTAAAAAAAAATAACTCAAATTTAATTATAACACCTGACAATGAAAATCACAATTTTGACCTATCAATCCGTTTATAAGATAGTTGTCAACGAGGGAGAAGGAGGAAACCCTTGGAGGGTAATGGATGGCAATGCTGTAGCTAATGAAGTTCTAACTGAGGCTCGGCTGTTGTTGTTACTCCCTGGGACGCTGAGTTTCGAGAGTTTGAGTTTCGCTCTCTAAAGGTTTTTGCCTTGAGGGGGAAAATTTGAGTATCCGGGGGGGGGGTTCTCTGGCACAGCTCGACTCGGTGAGGGGCTTTGTCGGTGGATGCCTTTCCCTGGAATATGAGCGGTTCTGCTCGGTGGTGCGGGAGCCAACGCTGAGTTGGACGGTCTTTCGGCCACTATGGAGTGGTCTAGGGATCGTCCGAATTTTTAGAGTTGCCTTTACTTAAACATCGGTATGCTGTAGCCAATGAAGTTCTAACTGAGGCCCGGCTATTTGTGTTACCCTCCTGCCATGATCAGAGCTTTAATAGCTCAATAACACCTTATCTTTACACTGTCCTCTACAGATAACGGGGAAGATGAAAAGCATTCTGGCTTCGCCCTTTTAAGCCAGTCCAAAACGTACTTACTTTTCTTACACAGAAAAGTAAGTACGTTTTCACTTACCTTTACTCTTTCCTTTGTAATAAAAATTATTTTCTATTTAAGCAAGGCATAAATCATATATTTAATTAAATATATTCCTCGAAGTTTCACATGTTCGGCCATTTTGTTTTATTTATGCTAATATTTACATTAGGAACTTCGAATTAGGAAGTCCCTTTCTATTCGGAGTTCGTTCCTGTTTATTTACAGTTTCTAATCCCGATTCCTTTTTCTTCTCTCGCTGTAAATCACGTTTTTGATTCTCATCCTACATCAGGTTTCCGATATTCAAGCCACTAATTCAATTGATACTCACAGAATTGTGCACGGATCTCGAATTTACATCTCCAATACTGCTTATGGCCTCGATTTTCAAGATGGTCGCAAAATATTTTTGCGACCATCTTGAAAATACTGATCTGGAATTTCCATTATTCGTGCATACTTCTTGAATGTATCATGCACGCAGTCTGTCTGGAAGTATGAAAGATTCGACAATCGGATAATCTCAAATCTGAAAGATTGCTTTACGTTATCGGCACTACGTTCCAAATGTGTCGATTTCTGCTTCAGTTTTAACATAAATCGAAAAGTATCCACCTTTTTGTCATCGCACTTCGCTTTGCATATTACCGGATATTATTATGGAAGTATAGTGAAAAAAGAAAGCATATTTATATTATTATCGGGATGTTTGGAATTTCTTCCAATCGTCAAACAAATTAATTGTAATCTTTAAAAATAATTTAACATTTTATGCTTCGTAATATTGAAACAATTAATCCAGTCACCTCAAACAAATGTGATGGCCTCAATGTCCAAAATGGAATTCGAAATTTGAATAGTTGCTTAATTTTATTGAGCGTAAATATCTTGATGTGAGGTGCATTAAGCCTCATCTTTATAAATTTAAGTGCCTTTTTATCTATCTCAGTCGGTAATGTTTTGATGTAGTAAAATGATTGTTCTCTTTGCTAATCGATTCTTCGCCATTACTCTCATTAAGTATATTTCCGCTGATGGTTCGCAAAATAGGTTTTAGATAAAAATAAAATGTTTCATTATTCAAAATTAAGCGGATATTGAATACCACATTATTTCTTAGCCGAATAAGAAACTCAAAGATAGAAAATCTAATCTAAGGGTTTCATGCCGAATATAGAAAACTATATAAAGTTCGACGAGTCCAAGCGTAAGCCAACACCTGGTAGTGCAATGCTAGGGCGACTCGTGGTAAAGGTGGAGCAAGCTCCGATCACTGTTCTTAGCATTTTCTCATAATGTAAAACAGCAGGTGTTGGCTCACGCTTGGACTCGCCGAATATAGAAAACTTTATATAGTTTTTTTATGTTCGGCATAGAACTCTTAGATTATATTTTCTATCTTTGAGTTTCTTATTCGGCTAAGAAATAACGTGGTATTCAATATCCACTTAATTTTGAATAATTTAACTTCGCCGAAGTGAAGTCTGTTGACTTGTTTTCAGTAAAATGTTTCATATTTATACTTTCTATACGTTTTCTTGTACAAATATTTTCTTTCAAATAGTTGGACGACTGAGTAAACCGAAATGACGGTTGTGAGCTCTACTGGCTTCCACTAAAGATTCCTATCAGTAATAATGCGTCGCATTTAATGTTGAGCTAAATGCACACGTTTTGAATTATTTGCTATCAGAGGTTATTGAAATAGGTTCTCAGTAATGCAAAACTGGCAAAGATTTCACACTTTTGATTGAGTGTTTGGAGCTGCATAAGTGTCTAAATAATCTCTCGCCATGAATTCCTTCATTATAATTCCATCTTCGTATAAATCGCAAATCAATGTTTAATACGAGGAAATAAATCCTTTTGGGGGAAAAAATGCGGAACTCCCATTCACTACAAATGATAGATTGTCACTTTGTGTTTCCAACATGGTGTAACGTGTTCAGCATTTTTTATTATAGCATAATAATATTCAAGAAAGGGTGTCTTAGATTACACCAAATTTATATCTTAAACTTTTTTCCTATCTAAAGTTTTATGAATAAAATGAGATAATATAAAAATCTTACATAATATGTTATTACAAAATGTAAGTTTTTATTAAATTTCAGTTATTATATCAAGTTAAAACACTATTATCCTCAGAACCACATTGATTAACCAAACATGTAGATATTAACCAACATTACAATCGAAATTAAGAAAACAAGAAGTTTTCGAAGTGGCTTTACTACAATGGATCATATTCAAGTTGTGCAAAGGATTATCAAACTGTTAATGAACAGCAACTGTCGTTATGTCTTGGTGGATTAAATGATTATGAAAAAGCCTTTGATTTAGTTAAATATTTATGCCTTACTTACTAAACTAGCAAGTGAACGAATCATACCTCAGGACATCAAATCAGAATACACCAATGCAACAGCGACATTTCATTTCAATGGAAGCATCTCTACCGGGAAGTACAGAGGCATAAAACAAGGTGAGACAAAATCTCCAAAACTATTCACGGTATAACCAGAAGAAATATCCAAACTTATTGATTAGGAAGGGAAATGTCTGAAGATATATGGAAGATACGTAATCCATTTACGCTTTGCAGATGGCATAGTTAACTTTACTTCAACTGCACACGAATTACAGACTCGTGACGAGGAAATCCAAATTACTAGAGAAACAAATGGTTTAAAGATAAACCTAAAGAAGAGCCACAATATGTTCAATAGCTATGTCCACCTAGAAACAATCAAAACCATTAATGATAAAATTGGTCAACTGGATCAGAATATAATGGAAAAATTTAAATGCTTGGGTGGAAAGCATTTGGAAATTACATTCAATGTTCAAAAGCTATCATTACTCTTCCTGAAAAGGGAAACTTTTAACCAACCGATGTATTCTTCTTATATTGACCTATGGCTGTTAAATATGGACACTAAATGCAAACGAAATTCAAAACTTAAGAACAACACAATTTAGTATGGAAAGAAGTGTCTTTGGTATCCTTGCAAAAGGAAAAAGTGGAAAAGAAATCGAACCAAAGTCTGTGACATCATAGAAAGTGTGAAACATCTGAAGTCGCAATGGGCAAATAAACAGTGGCAAATAAATACTGGGTTGGTCCGGTGTTTATCCTCTCCTGGAGGATAAACGCCCGACGCCCACCAAACTCATCATGAGGTTGATGATGATGTCATCAGGTTTTCAGGATTGAAGGAGTGACAAATCTTGCTGTTGCTGCTGCTGATTATGATGATGATGCGAATTATTTAAACAATTTTACGCTAAAAATGTAAGGAGGAGATCAATTAGGAATCAGCTGTAATTTGAACTTGAGTAGTATAGAAAATCCTCACACGATTCCTTAAGTAATCTCTCAAATTTAAAGGTTTAAAGGAACTACGATAAAGAAGTGGCATTTCAAACCATTTGATACGGAAGTCAGTATTTATTCCATTTATGCGATTAAAATTGATTTTAATAAACCGCTATTAAAGCTATTTATATCATTGTGATAATTAAACATTATTCTATTTTTTTTTTTAATTTTAGATTTAGTTATTTAAATAAGGGTAGTTTTCTTCTTTTAGGCTAGGGTTCCCATCTCGAAAACTTACGAATTTGAATGATATTTTTGAAATACTGATCATAAAGAAAATATTTCTCCTTCTTTTGTGTGATGTGTTTTACTAAAACACAATCACTGAGATGGTTAAGATTCATAAAATACTTCGATCTTATTCCCCACTTTAATTTTAAAATTTCTTAAAAATACGATTAGATTTTAATAGCTTCAAGAATCGATAAATCTGTTACGTTACTGCCTTCATGCAAATTCGCGACATCCATTTTACGGGAAGCATTAATTATATGCATGGTAAATATTCGCTGCAATCTTGCTTTGTCATGATCATGAATGACAGTTGCATAATTTCATGTTATTACCGCAGCCTTTGTTCTCCCATTCTCATAATATGGCAGGAACCAGCATTGACATCCTTAACTGCAATCGTTCTCTATTCCAATAGTGTCCAGCGTGTATGTTCTTTCGCTCACCCGCTCGCAGTTTATTTGGAGGAGATCCCACAAACGCAGACACAACTTAAACCAGATATTGTATTCAGTCTACAATCTATTTATAGCTTAGATGTCATGTGTCACGTGTTACTGGCAAATTGTTTTTATCATATATATATATATATATATATATATATATATATATATATATATATATATATATATATATATATATATATATATATATATATAGGACGGAACAAGACGTTATTTGGTAAATCTTATGATGACCTTCTTACAGATGTTAACAATACACTGTTCGTATTTCTGAGCGATGAGTCTTAGGCATTTTAAACAGGTATGCAATGCATCAATATCACTGTGAGAACAGGAATCAAGTCAGAAGATTGGTTATTTACAGTGTTAGAAGTTGCATTGATGAGGAACATTGACTTCAATGGAAATCGGCACCAAATGTTTTGGAGACTGACGAGGCTATGGATGTTATTTGACGTGATATGCTAGAACTGAAGTGAGTCAGTATATAAGAGATAAGTATTTACTGCATCTCTCTGGAATTGTACAGAGACGCTGTCTTTACAGTGCTGTATAAAGAATGACGAACACTGGTTCAGGTCTTTTCCTATACATATGCCATCATCTCTTATTTGTAACATTTTTCACAAGGATGGCCTAGCCCGACTGAAGAATAGCAGGATATCACTATTTAAGATGTGATTCAAGTAAAATATTGAAATGGAAAAGTGTAACGGACTGCTCTATCATTATCAAACTATCACTAACAGATTTGTGTTCAGCAAGAGATGATGGCATATGTATAGGGGGAGACCTGAACCAGTGTTTCTCATTCATTGTACACCACTGTAAAGACAGTTTCTCTGCACAACTCCCGAGAGATGCGGTGAATACTCGTATAGGGATAACGCATGAAAGCTATTGTATATGCCAGTGGTGGCGCACCTTTTTATGTGCGGGTGCCAAAAATTTACAAATCAAGTTGCTGACGTGCCGGAAAATTTTTAATAGGGGAAAAATTAACAGAAAATTAATAATTGCAGAAATTTATTGAGACAAGTTTAAAAATTAACACATTATTTCATAAAAAATGAACTCATAATTTGACATACACATTGTCGTATACAAATCAATATCAACCTATTATCAATTTATTAATTTATCAATATCAGTATATCAATTTATTAATGAGATTTTTGCTGTTGTACATTAGATGCCAAATGCTTTATATCAGGTTCGTATTTTGTCACTGTTAGTAATACACACGCCGAATGAGATTCATCAGTCATTCTATTTCTTGAACTGTCTTTTATAAACTTCATTTCGAAAAATAATGACTCACAAGCATATGTAGAGGAGAAAATTGATAATACCATCGCTAGTTTTTTTAAACAACAAAAGGTTTTATGAATGGCATTCCAAGTTCTCAATAAATTTCCTCTTTTGCATTCTTTTTAATTGCGCCCAATAATCGATCATTTTCCATTATTTCCAAGTCATTTCCCAAATCGACAAACTTTTGTTTCCATATAGAACTAGATTGATATACTCGAATCAATCTAGTTTTATTGATAATATCAACAGATAAAATCTCAAAATTGAGTTTATCTGTTGATGTTGTGTCCGGATGCAAAATTAATTTTGATGTTTCTACAAATTGCCTGAACTACGTAAATCTTGAAGAAAATTCATTGATTATCGACTGAATAACTGAAGAAAACTCTTTGGTCGATTTAACTTGATTTGTTTTTTCATGGGATTCTAGATCTGCAAAGAATTTTTTGTATTTGGAAAATATCGGAAGGTATTGGAAATAACGTCACGATTAAAAATTGCTAATTTAGCTTCGAATGCTTTGATTAAATCAAACATGACAATAATTCTCTTGTTAACACCTTGCAGTTTAACATTTAATTTTTAAATGTAAACATAAATCAGTAAAAAACATTAATTTCGAAAGCCATTCGACGTTCATTAATTAAATTTTTTAATGATTGTCTCATTATGTAAAAAAAGTCTGACTTCATCTAAACACTGAACAAATCTTTGAAGAACTTTCCCACGACTTAACCATTGGACGTTGTTGTACAAAAGTAAACCATTGTACACCGAGTTACCTTACTTAATAATTCTATAAATGTTCGTTTATTTAAAGCGTGTGCCGATATAAAATTGACCAGTTTTGTTACAATGCTCATAATATCTTCCAGTGGCTTGAAACTAGCCTTTGCGCATAAAACCTGCTGATGTATAATGTAATGAAAATCCAGAACTGAATGTCCAATACGTTTGGTAAATAAACTGAAGAACCCATTTTCCTCTCCAGTCATACTGCGAGCACCATCAGTAGTTACTCATACAATTTTGGAGAGATCTATATCTCTTTCAGCGAGTGCGTTTACAACTGCGTTGCAAATATCTATTCCTTTTGTTGTTGTTACTAATGATGTTAAACTGATCAATTCTTCTTGGATATTATTTCCAACACAATAAAGAATAAAAATTGCTAAACCAGCTGATACAATTATGTCAGTACTCTCATGAAAACAAAGAGAAATTAAACCAGAAGATTGTATATCTGTTTTTTGCTGATGAGTTATATTTTTAGCCATTTCCAAGATTCTATTTTTCACCGTGTTTCCGGCCAAAGGCATATCTTTTATTCTTTGAATAATTTTTTCCTTGTTTTCAGAATCTTCAAAGAGAACCGTTGCGCATTTTTTTATAGGTTCAAAAACATCAACATTTTATTATATGCCTAAATTAAATTATCTTTATAATTCCCATTTACAGTAGCAAAAACAAAACAGTGCACATACGTTTTAGGAATATAATTGTATGGGAAGTGAGATGTTAATTTTTGTTGCTTTATTTAGATTTACTCAAGCGACTATGACTGTGAGGTTAGTGTATATCTGTTAATTTCATATGCTCTTATTCTAGTTTGTCTGTGTAGAAACTAACTCGTAAATGTTATAATTCCAATCACATGAAACCAATCCTATATTAATGTATACGATTGGTTTCATGTGAGTTTGTATATGGTATGTATCTTTGGGGAAGGCAGAGTGAGGGAGACTGATCCAAAGGAGAGGTGGATGGAATGAAAGAGGAGGAAATGAAGTTGGTTTGATGAGTTTCAAGATAGACTGTAAAAGGGTGCTCGTTAGCAGTGGTTCTGGTTTTAATGATTTTGGAAGAAGGTGGAGGAATAATAGTGGCTAATTCAGTAGAGCACTGTCGATGAATGAATATAGCTGTAGAAAAGGCATAAGGCAGAGACCGAAGGTTTATAAGAGAGAAAGATTGGAGTGGGTTTTTGAGAGAGAAATCATTAATTAGCCGGATTGCCCTTTTCTGTATAGAGTCGAGCAATTTCAGAGAGGATGTTAGTGCACCACTCCAAATACTGGAGCAATATTCCATGGCTGGATGGATTTAGGATATGAATAGAGTTAGCATCTGTGAGGGTGTGTGATAGTGTCTTGGAAAATGCAAAAGCTATAGTTGATATGTAGTTGTGCTAGGAAGGATCGGAGGTGCAAGTCAGTCCAAGAAGAGAAATTTGACGGTGTTTGGATTTCTCAGTATTATTGAAGTAAGGGGGAGGGGTGCGAGCTCTTTCTTGCGAGAGATCAGACTGGGTTGAGTTATGATGTCATTGAAGACTACAAGGTTGTCCTTGCGCCGTTGGGATATATAGCTAGGAGATCAGAGTTCAGGTCACTGGCTGTAGTGGACATTGAGGGTTCTAATACTTGAGCACTACAAGGTTTGTCGAATAAAAAGGATGAGTGGAGTATACTGTCATCGGCAAATTTATGGCTAGCATTGAATGTCTGTGAGAGTAGGTCGTCTGATTTAAATGCCTTGAAATGTCGTGGGCAACCACGTGAGTTTCGCCAAACGTTTCCATGGATTGAGTCCAGATGTGGGTGGTGAAAGCCAGAATAATAGCTGTAGATCCCGAGTGGTGGAATCCACTGCTGGTCATTGATTAGTTGTGTAACTCTAGCTGGTTCAATAGTTGGTTGTTAATGATCTTATCCATAACGTTAGAGAGAACTGAAGCAAGAGGAATTGAACAGTAGTTCGTTGGTTGAGTTTTATCACCTTTGTTTGGAATGAGTTGCATGTGGACCTGTTTCCATGTTGTAGGGTAGATGCCATTTGAATAGAAGGACAGCTCGAAGAGGCGATACAGAATAGGTGTTAGTTCTGGGGCACAATTATTTAACACAATAGGTGGGATACCATGAGACAAAATGCTTTGGTTGTGTTCAGCTTATTAAGGATTCTTCTGATTTCATTTTGTCGGAAGGCTATGGGAGACATGGAAGGAGCTTTTCTTCGTGGAGTGGCGGGAACTTTGCCCATATCATGAATGCAGGAGTTGGAAGAGAAGAGTGATGCAAGTAAGTGGGACTTGTCTTTTGGTGAGGTGACTACAGTTCAATTTGGATGTGAGAGTGGTGGTAACCTGGGTGAGCAGAATTTCCGCCCAATTGCTTTGGCAAAGTATCAGAAGGAGCGACAACCACTTTGGGCAGGAGTCGAGTTTGCATCAATTGGCTTTTTCAAAATATGATTTGAACTCTTTGTAATGATTTTCTTACAATTGTTTCATTGTCTAGTTCTTTTCTGTCCTCATTTCTTACATGGTCTAATTACGTGCATCCTTTAATTGTTTTTAAAAATCTAATCTGTGCAGCTTGTATTTTACTTTCATCTTTTTTTTAACGGTCCATGTTTCTAAATCATATAATAGCATGGGTGTGGCCATTACTTTATTCAAATTTTAGTTGAGTTTCTCCTCTTGTTTTTTTTTTTTTTTTACAAAATTCAGCGTCCTTTTAATTGTTCCACTGATTTTCTGAAATTTCTTTATTTTTTCATTCATATATTTATCTTTTAAATATGTTATAGTGTATCTTAAATAATTAAACAGTGTGATCAGTTCTGTTATTTTATTTTCTCTGACTAGGTTTGATCTATCACGATCCCTACCTTTAAATGCCATGACTTTTGTATTATTTTGTGAAATTGTATTGTTGGCATATTTTATTTAATTCATAAGCTAATTTTTGAAGGCAATCTTCATTGTCTTGTAATATAATCTGATCATCTGCATACAGCAGTGCATTGATAATAGTTCTTCTGGTTAAGTGGATACCCTGTTGTATTGTTGTTTTCCAAATTTTAATAATCTGATCAGGATATATAAGGAATAGCGCTGGAGATAAGCTACACCCCTGTCTGATTTATTTCAATCTCTTATTTCGAGAATTCTTTTGTATTAACCTGCAAACAAGTTTAGATTCCTGATATAAATTATCGTTTTCTTTTGTCTTAATTTTATTTTTTTCTCACTTTACCATTCACAAATTTCATGGTTGTAAAAGCTGCATTGACATACACTAAACGAGGCTCCAAGAGAAACATTTCCAGAACTATATATTAATCTACTAAATTCTACGCAACTATTTTACAGATTCTCCTGTTTTCTTCATGCACAGAATATAAAGCGTTGTCTGCAGTGGTGTAAATGTCATTTAGTACCAACTTTATCTTTAGTTGACTTCAGCCACAGACAATCAAGTGACAGCTGACGACATTAACAAAGGCGATATGACGTACAACTAAGAAATCATCAACCAGATATTTAAAACAGGAAGGGAGAACGGAAGATATTGTCAATTCATTTTCATATAAACTGATGTGCTTTTTATTTGTACAATAGTGGCTCAAATTGTGGAAACCTATTGGAAAAAGTGTATTTTTGGGGTTTGATGGCTCATAACACCATGTGTTTTTATGTAATACCATAAAGTTATATATCAATGGAAAGATAATTTAAGCAGGAATATAAGGCATCAACGTTTGTTCAGTTATTTGTATTCTATGAAAGGTCATAGCCAAATAACTAGAAAAAAGAAGCACAACTTGCTTAGGTTGAAATGAAGTAGCTTTCCTTCATTTGAATGTAGCCAGTGAGCATGAATGTTTAGAGAGCCAATCAGGTGTCATCTTGTTATCGCAATGAGCTAATAAGGTCACACTAGGATTCAGCTATTGATGTCATGTATTGGATCTGAGAGAAGGACATTTGTCAGTGTGTTATGTGATTGCTATCAAGTTGGTTGCTTTTTTTTTGTGTTCTTTCATTTAGTGAGCTTGTAAAACGTACTAAAATTAAAGAAATGGCGCAAAGAGTTGACTGGTCACCCAGAAAGCGATGTAAAATAGTACTATAATAAATTTAGTTTAATCCATTAGTTTAATCCTTTAATACATTAAGGGAAGGTCCACTACCCAGACTAGTTTCGACCTTTATTGAGGTCTCTTCAGTGGAAGCCAGGCCCAAGTGGAGACACCAGGCAGAAGCATTAGCAAGGTCATCTCCATCTATAGGAGTTGCGAAACGGCGTGCCACCTTTTTATTAAATTATTCTGGATTTAGAGAAAGATGTTGAAAGTTTATTTTTCACTTGGTTTGACTATAATAAATTTAGTTTAATCCTTTATCCAAGTGTGAACAAACAAAGTTTGCACCTGAAAGTATCTTCAGGACTGAGGTAAGGTAGTACATCACCGGGCAACTCGTTGCAAAGGTAGAGCAAGCTAACATCACTCGACGAGTTTCCCGGTGTTGTACCACCTTACCCCAGTCCTGAAGATACTTTCAGGCCCAAACTTTGTTTGCTTACACTTGGATAAAGGATTAAACTAAATTTATTATAGTCTAACCAAGTGAAAAATAAACTTTCAGTAAAATAGTACTATTAAATGAACAAGGCTACAGTTATGAAGAAATTAGAAGAAAAATTGGTGGAAAGCTAACCAAAGGTGGCATTTCTAAATTTTTGAAGAGGTATAAGGAGACTCAGTCACTACAAAACCAGACTGCTAAAGGCAGTTAAAGGTGAACAACAGCACGTGATGATAGAATAATTGAGAGACTGTGCCTACATAATAGAAGAAAATAATCTGGGTGTATACAAGATGAAATGGCGCAATACAATGTGAAGTTAGGTGCAAGGACTGTTCGGCGCAGACTGCAGGAACTTGGTCTAAATGGTATAATTCTACGAAGAAAGCCAATTTTGTCTCTCAAACAAAGGTTGCAAAGATTAAACTGGGCTAAAACCTATGTTGACTGGACAAAGGAACAATGGGACAGTGTTATTTGGAGTGATGAGACCAAAATCTTCCTGTTTGGCAGTGATAGCATAAAATACGTAAGGAGAAGAATCGGAGAAGATTTGCATCCTGATTGCATTACACCTACCGTCAAACACCCACTTAGTATTATGATTTGGGGTTTTATGACATCAAAAGGTGTGGGCAGAATTTGCGTGATGAATGGGAATATAAATGCCCAAAAATACATGAATGAAATACTTGAGTGCAAACTGAAGCCTTCCGCACGTGACCTTTTCCAAGATAATGAAGCATTTATATTTTTCAACAGGATTCAGCTCCGTGTCATGTTGCTGCTGTGTGCAAAAAGTGGTTTCAGCATAATCATATTCCACTGCTGGAATGGCCTGGGAATAGCTCAGACCTTAACCCAATCGAAACTCTATGGAGCCGACTAAAGAAACTTGTTAGTCAGAAGCAACCCACCAATAAAACCCAATTAATAGAAGCAATAATTGAATTTTGGTTTCACATTATAACTGCAGAACTAAAAACTTAGTTCACTCCATGGGAAGGCGTTATAAGGGCGTAATTAACGTTAAAGGTTACCGAACTAAGTATTAACTCACATTGTGAGAATTTTTATATATCTCATTTTTTCTATGTGTTTAGTTTTCTTCTTTATAACTGCTGTTCTAATAAAACATTTATCGCATTACATTCTTGATTAAATTATCTTTCCATTGATATATAATTTTATGGTATTACTCCAAAAGAAAGTGGTGTTATGAGCCATCAAACCTCAGAAATACACTTTTTCCAAAAGGTTTCCACAATTTTGGCCACTAGCGTAATTAAAACGTCAAGTAGATTTCAAATAACAAAAAGGTCATCAGAGGAAAGACGGGGGATAAAAATGAATAGCCTCTTTCATTGAAGGAAATGGTAAATAAAAAATATAAATGTCATGAGAAATGAGAAAGATAGGTTTATTATCATACAGAGTATTTACACATATATGTACAATGTGGCATATTATTATATTTCTTGTACAGTATAACGATTCAGTACAAATGCAGAGTACTCGATTTTTTATAAATATAAATTTACATTTTTAAACTAACTAAATATTTATCCATCGTATTTATTTATGAATTGGCACTAATGTATGCGAACAATTCACTACACAATGCTGTGATACAACACAGTTCAGAGTTCAATAGTGATGATAATAATAATGGAATAATTTTATAAAAATGTACGTAATTTTTTTGCAGTTTGCCATTTGTATTTTTTTTTCAATATTTGTATATATATATACATTCTGTATTTAATACAGATATTTTACAAAAGACATTTTAATAATGATTTTATTATTGTTTTATTTATCTACATAAATTTAGTATACAAGTTATTGAGTCCATTCTTTTTCATATACTGTACTTGCTAGATTGTTTGTTTGGATGGTATTTCTGCCTTCTTCTTCGAAGCTTCTGCAGAGCTTATCTGAGAATTACCTTTACTCTATAATAATAATAAAACCGGATTTATATCCTTGCTTGTCCATTCTCCCAAACTTGGTTTGGGATTTTGTTTATTACACTGACGATTGCATAAGTAGAAATATTAGATGTATAGTGTTAGGTTGGGAAAAAGGGCGTCAAAGACATCAAACGACTTATAATTTTAACTGATTTTTAGCCAATGGGTTAACAAAAATATTGGAAATATATGCCGAAAATGGCTTATTCCCCTACACTCAGCAAGTTGCATTTCAGCAACTGTTAACATAGATCGATGCTACCATATTCAATAGCAATTTCCTATTGAATATGAATATTCAATAGGAAACCACGATTTTCAAGTCCATTTCGTATTATGTAGCTCTCTATGATTTATAGAATAAAACAATGAATTGCACTTCACATTTTAGCAGAATCTTTTTTAACGTGTGGAATAAGAAAGAATTCAAAAACATTTCAAACGATAATTTTTAAATGTCGATTTTTCGTGTTGTATATTAGGTTTGTAATTTGAAATGTTATATAGTATATGCACATATATTACATGAAAATGCGTGCTTTTATTCGTTTGGAGAGTCACCTGGTGCTTGCTATGGAATAAATCTTTCTGACATTCTGATTTATTTCCATTAGAAAACAGATTTAAATATGCAGCTCAGCATATTTCATCGAAAATGATTCCTTAAATAATACTAATAATAATTCTACACCTAGCGGACACTTTTTCTACTAATTGCAATACTGTCTGAGTCTGGAATCTTTTATATCTCACTTTGTATATAGTTTAAATGCATTGATAAATGCTTGAATCTCGTTCTAACAGTTATTTTTCTTTTCCATATTTCATCAGATATAACATTTTATTAATTTAATAAAAATTTATAATGATTCTTAACTTTCTTAAATATAATTTTGATTCTAAAATATTTCCATAAACACCATACTGAAATAAATATATTTCATATATAAGATGTATTTCAACAGCGTTTGTGTTATCTTAATTGGGACACAAATATCCCATTATATCTCCTCCTTGAACACGTCTACTATTATTAGCCCTAATAAATTGATACAACATGCAAACTGCAATGATAAAGACTTCTACAAGCATAAAAGACCTAAAGCCATTTTAATATCAAGTGAAGAAACATAACTCCCATACCTTCACAAGGTGAGTTAAAAGTAAAATTTTCTCTTCATTGTTTCCTAGGTAGCAGACAACGGGGAGTATAAAACGCATATTGCTTCATCCTATGAAACAGTGATATTCTGCGTTGTGTTATCTTCGAAAACGCAGATTCCCAAAATACAATATCGATGCATACAGAAATGTCAAAAACAGTTGTGTTCTTTGTGAAAAATGTGTATTAAGATGAAAATATTTGGTAAGGTTTTCAAATCTTTTTGCGCGCTATTCAGAGCTGACAAGAGCAGAATGGATGCTTATTTTACGAGATTCCTCTTTCTTTTATAAAACGTAATTGTACCCTACATTTTCCCATCAAATAAAACAAAAAATTAATAGTTCACACTCCGATTTAATAAGTTATTTTTCAGAGAGAAACTAATCGTGTGTAGTCAGTAATAATTAGCGTGCATTTGCAGACCCAAAAATGTTCGTCAGGCGGATCCATACTGTAGCTGAGAGATTCTCTGTTGAGGTTGACATCTTAAATACTATATTTAATAAATAAAAATTACAAATAAAAGAAAGATTTGTTTTAATTTAATAATAAGTGGCATCCAATGAATAAGATAAGGTCTACTTTTATAGATAATAAGTTAACTATTAATGGCATTATGACATAATTAAGTGCAAACAGAGACAGCAGAAATACAAAATTGCTTATTGATCATGGAAATCAACAAACTAGAGAAATTTCCTTAATCATCTTAAGAAAACATGCTATGTTTTTGATAAAAGATATAGACTGTCCAATATGTGACCTCAATAAATGAGATTCGTCCGCTAGGATGGGTCATCAAGACAGTTAAGAATAAGTCTCTGATCACATTCCTCCTTGCAGATCTTCAGAAAAACCGCAAAAATGAGACAGTTTCATTCATCTACCAGAAAGAGAGAGAGAGAGACTTGGTCTGAATTACAGTAATATTCCAAAAGCCCTTTTGAGGGATAAATCTATCCCCCCCAAAAAAGAAAATCATTTTCCTATTATAATCGATTCCGTCCATAAACGCAAACGTATCCTTCATCTAATTTTGAAACAGTTTGGAGGGGGGGGGGGGATAATTTAAGGAAGAGAGCATGAAATTTGACTTAAGATAGGTTAAGTGTGTGTGTTTGGGTAAGGCGTATGCTTTAATAACGCAGAAGCCACTTCAAAACGTCGGTTTCTGCGCATCACTTTAGAATGATAAGGCAAACTGTGTGACCCTGACACAGATACAACAGAAATATAGAAAATAGTTTAACTGGATAAACGACATTGAATATTTCTTAGTGAAAATAAGTATTATATTTAATAGTATAAGAACCGTTCACAATTTGATTAACCCAAACATCTGCCACGGACCATGTGATTTTTTTCACTCTGTGACATCAGTGTTAATCCAAACGATTCTGAAGCACAGTTATGAAGACGACACTGAGGTTTTCTTTTTCTTTTTTTTTCTTGGTTAGAAAGAGTTAAGTTCGAATTATAACCAGGAATCCGATACATTTTCTAACAAGTCTCTGAATCCACGCCCTTGCACCGAGCATTTTATTATATATGATAAAATGACAAATAAAATAGTCATATTGAAAACAGAATAGTAAAACTATGGAACAGTAAAAAGAGAATAGTGGAAAATGAAATAGTAAAATGTTCAAACAAGGATAGCATAAACTGAATAATGCTCAGAAAAGCAGGAAGATAGAACAACAACTTGAAGATTTTATTCCTATCTGCTTCGCCTGATTTTAATAGAAACGACAGGATCAGGACTACTCACTGCTGTCAACTTCCTTCGAGCTCCTCCCTGTCTAGTGTACTCCTGTAAATTTCAGTAACTGCCCGATTCCTCTTGATAGAATGAGCATCACCTGTCTCCGTGCAATTACAGATGTCTTGAAGTACTCCAACAATAAAGAAATCACAGACACGCAAGCGATGGCACACACTAGACACGTGCTTTCGTGGTTAAAATGGATGACTTTTCAGACGAGGGGAAACTGATTGAATATGGTATAAACCACTACTAGCACATTTATATTGCTCTTTGCAGTTGTATTACCTGTGAATGTTCTTCATTAGTTGTACTTGTTGGAAGAAATTGAGCTTAATGTGTCAACATGCATTCCCTTTGAGTGAGATGAACGTGTTCGTCACTAAAGCCTCTTCTTTTAAATGTCGATCCTATTTGAGCTTGAAGAACTATATCATTGCCTGAATCTACAATTATTTCCCATGCTTCTTAATAAGTCTTTTCGATGCAATGAATCCATTTAAACCTATAGCAGATTCAGGAACAATGGGTGGGCTATAAATTATGAAATTCAAAAACCCTGCTCTAGAAAAAAACATGGAATTTTTTTAAAAACCACACAATGCCAATTATCCAATTTGAAAATTATTTAATTGAAATATTTGTTATTTAGTTCTTTAGTTTTATTATTTTTTTAAATTTAGTTCTTTAATTTTATTAATTTTTAGTTGGTTAAGTTTTGATTGAATGATTGCATTTGTACTAGATTCCTTTTTATACTTAACGAACGCGCACCAACAAATGCTATTAAAATGATTAATTTAAATGAAAGTTATACATATCAATTAAAAATCTAATGGATAATTAGCTCTCCAGTTGTTTCATTTAGAACTCATCATTAAATCATAACTTAAAAGTTATCTTAACATGCTCATTTTCATATTTTTATAATATTAAAATTAAATAAATAACGCTCTAAAGTTTGCTGAAATATAAAATTAACATTTGTCGAGAGACTGTTTTTGAAACAATACTTGACCATATATAAAAACACAAAAAATAATAAAAAGAAAATTTGTATGTAACAATGTTGTATTTTTAAATAGTATTACAGTGTTTAGAAATTGTTATTTATCTTGAAGTTCTTCCGAATTTTTTTATAAAACATTTGACATCTTTTTATAATCTTGAAATAAATACAGCAAGTGATAACACAAAATTTATACACCGCATATTTTATATCAGATTTTCTACAAAATATTCCATTTATTTTGAAAAGTATCGTAATAGCAAGCTAAACCTCCCATTATTCTTCAAATTAGAATTTATTTTGTCTGATTTTATCTACATGCATAATCTGAAATACTTCGCCTGTTTTTTTTCTTTCTCATTCTTACTTCCTTAGTCTTTCTTTTGTTCTTTATTCTGCCTTCGTACTCAGAATAAGAGCTAATTATTCTTCCTCAAAAATCGCTTAATGAGAAAGCTAATAACTCAGAAGCTATTTAACTTGGCTAATGCACAAATTGCAATTTTTCCGAAAGAGGGCGTTAGTGGAGAAAACGCTTAAAGTAGAATATTCTGTTATTAGCAATACCGGAGAAAGCGAGAACAATAATCTGAAGAAAAAAAAATGAAAAAATACATAAATAACTACGTTCACTTTAAATAAATACATAAACTTACATAAATACACGAGCCTGGAACACATCAAATAGTCTCTTCCACAGATGCATACAGAGAGATTGATTATATGTCATCCGACTAAGTAGCAAATATAAATGCAACGCTTTATTTATATAAAAATGGGAAACACGTAATTGCTCCCTGTGCTTATAGTCCTTATAATAAGGACTGGCTTAAAGGGGCGAAGCAAGAATGCTTTTCATATTCCCCGTTATCTGTAGAAGACAGTGTAGGGATAAGGTGTTAATGAGCTATTGAAGCTCTGATCATGGCAGGAGGGTAACAGCAACAGCCGAACCTCAGTTAAAACTTCATTGGTACAGCATTGCCATCCATTACCCTCCAAGGGTATTCACTTCCCTGTGCTTAACATTAAGTGCATTATTTATATGGAATTTATTTATAATTTAAATGGGTGTGAGAAAAAAACGTGCAAAATCATTTGCAATTCTATTTGCTCTTGAGAGTGTAGTGTAATTGTAATTAAAAATAAAATGGAAGAAAACTTTAAAATAGAATAAATGTAAATCAGGACAAAGAACTGTGTCTTAGCGATCATCTAACTACTTTCAGAGTGTGCATTGAATCATTGAATCTCCGAAATATTGAATTGTGTCATTCAATCATTAAGATTTTTAACTTGAATTTATATTGAGAATTCAATTGACTCAAATGGAAGAACTGGTTAGTAATTGCATCTAACATATATCGACATTCTCTTTATAAGGAATTCATATCTCCAGTATTACAAGATAGAGTTGGAAAAAAGCAAAAACCGAAACACGCACAAGACGAAGAAAATGTGAAACACGGTTCATATTTTTTCTGAAAATGAATATAATTTAAAATTCATATAGTAATATTTAATATTCATCCATTTGAGGCAACCTAATCTGATTTTTTAAGTTATTTATGAACTTTAATAGGTATTTCACAATACACTATTTATGTTTTTCAATATAATAACCTGATATATTACTTAGAAATTAAAATGGAGCATTGTAAGGTGTTAAAGCTACTACGTCACAGAGCTATTTTGCATCTGACAAATATAATTAACTCAATCCTTCACTACAAATATTTCCCTTCCTACTGTAAACTGGCGGACATAATGCCAATTGTTAAACCTGGAAAAGTTCCTCGATTGCCTCAAAGTTAGACCAATCAGCCTCATCTCAAACCTGGGTAAAATTGCCGAGAAGGTAATTTTCACCAGACTCCAAGAATCAGTACACCAGCTAAATATTCTTTCTGAGGAGCAGTTTGGGTTCCGCCAATTTCAGAGCACGACGCAGTAAATATACAGGCGCAAACTTCGTTTGCTTACACTTGGATAAAGGATTAAACTAAATTTATTACAGCAAATATACAGATTAGTGGAATATATCACAACTGGTTTTAACTGGCGTCAGTGCACTGGGGCTGTTTTCCTTGACATAGCCAGTGCATTCGATAAGGTTTGGCATTATGGTTTGCTATACAAACTTATATCAAGTGGTATACCAATGGGAATTATTCATCTAATAAAATCATATCTCTTCGATAGGCGCATGCAAGTTAGGATTTGTGGGGCAGTTTCGTCACAAAAATGCATCTTAGCTGGAGTTCCACAAGGATCCTTACTAGCACCGATTCTATTTTCCATATACTTGTGTGATATCCCGCACAACCCATTGTCATCAATCAAAGCGCTACACGTGGATAATACAGCGATATTGGCCAAATCTTTAAAGCCGCACCTAGCCATCAAGAAATTGCAAGAAACCCTATTGCTAATCGAACGATATTTCGCTAAATGGCGACTCCAAGTGAATCCTCATAAGAGCGTGGCAATACTATTCTCTAGAAGATCAATACTTCCTACTGAAGACATCCTTCTATTCAACATAAAAATCCCATCGCTAACTGAGATTAAATATCTTGGCGTACTATTGGACAGAAAACTGACTTTCAGCTCCCATATCAAGACTCTCTGTGCAAATACATAAAACCCATAGCCCAGCTCTACCCGCTAATTAACAGAAACAGCAAGCTGAGCACCAGGATCAAACTACTCATATATAAACTGATGGTTCGTCCAATACTCACCTACGCTTCTCCGGCCTGGAGTCATACTGCTAATAATAATATTCTTAAGTTACAACGTGTGCAAAACAAATGTCTCAGAATGATCCTGAACGCCCATGGTTCGTACGAACTGTGCAAATTCATCGTGACATAAATGTCCCCTATATTTGCACTTTCATGCAGACTATAGAATAGAAACGAAATTCTCCTCAAAAGCATCTGCTCACCCTAACAAACTGATCCAACTGGCTGCAGATTATGATGCAATGGATTATTTCAAACATAAAAGACCAAAAGCCATCCTAAACTACAATACTGAGAACTAATCTCCAAGCCCACTCAGGGCGATCACGTAGCTCATAAAGTTTACTCCACTCACAGTTTCTCTCAAGATAGCGGGGAATATGAAAAGCATTTGGTTCACCCCTTAGGTCAGTAATGTTCTAAGTTGTAATGTAAAATGGAGCGTTGCTTTGTTATTTGGTTGGCGATTTGAAGTGTGTTTTGTTTTCAAATATTCGATGTTTTAGAATTGATAATCACCGATTTATTAATTGTTTATCTAAAACGGATAAATGTTTACCAAAATAACCAGACTGAGCAGTTTGAAACTTTCATTTAAGTTAAAGTTATCTGTAGAAAGATTGTAGAAAAACACCTTAAAACATTTTTACTATAAACTCTTAGCCGATGTAATTTTTATATAAAATTATTTTGTAATTGACTCTTTTAAAATTATTTTAGTTTATATTTCCATATGTGACTAAATTTACCATGATTTTGCCTATTTACTAGTACACCATTTGATTTTCGTTATCTTAAATATTGTAATAACAATGCTTTAGTGTTCATAAATAAAGAGGAAATGAACAATCGACCGTGAGATGCGGTGATTGATTCATTCAATCCAATACCCTTGGAGGGTAATGGATGGTAATGCTGTAGCCAATGAAGTTCTAACTGAGGCTCAGCTATTGCTGTTACCCTCCTGCCATGATCAGAGCTTTAATTGCTCAATAACACCTTATCCCTACACTGTCCTCTATACAGATAACGGGGAAGATGAAAAGCATTCTTGCTTCGCCCCTTTAAGCCAGTCCTTATAAGGACTCATAAATAAAAGTTGGGGAGGGCCAAAATCGACCGTGAGATGCGGCGATTGATTTTATATTATATATGATATGCCCATATAGGGTAACGGATGGCAATGCTGAACCAATGAAGTTTAACTGAGGTTGGGCTGTTGCTGTTATCCTGGGTTAATGAGTTCGCTCTCTTAGGGTTTTGCCTTAAGGGAGCACTTTGAGTCTCCGGGGAAAGTGTTTTCCGGCACGGCCCGCTGAGGGGCTTTGTCGGTGAATTATTTTCCTCGGAATATGAGCGGTTCTGCTCGGTAGTCGGGGAGCCCGTCACTGAGTGGAACCAACGCTGAGATTAGGACGGTCTTTCGCCCACTATGGAGTGGCCTAGAGATCGTCCGTATTTTTGAGATTTCACCTTTACTTACATAGTCGGTGATTGATTTTATATGAGATGCCCATATAGGGTAACGGATGGCAATGCTGAACCAATGAAGTTTAACTGAGGTTCGGCTGTTGCTGTTATCCTGGGTTAATGAGTTCGCTCTCTTAGGTTTTGCCCTAAGGGAGCACTTTGAGTGTCCGGGGAAAGTGTTCTCCGGCACGGCCCGCTCAGGAGCACTTGCCGGTGAATTATTTTCCTCGGAATATGAGCGGTTCTGCTCAGTGGTCGGAGAGCCCGTCACTGAGTGGAACCAACGCTGAGATTAGGACGGTCTTTCGCCCACTATGGAGTGGCCTAGAGATCGTCCGTATTTTTGAGATTTCACCTTTACTTACATAGTCGGTGATTGATTCATTAATGCCCTTGGAGGTAATGGATGGCAATGCAATGCTGTACCAATGAAGTTTAACTGAGGTTCGGCTGTTGCTGTTGCCCCCTTGGGCGATGAGTTTTTGAGTTCGCTCTCTTAAGGTTTTTGCCTTAAGGGAGCAATTTGAGTCTCCGGGGAAAGTGTTCTCCGGCACGGCCCGCTGAGGGGCTTTTTCGGTGAATTATTTTCTTCGGAATATGAGCGGTACTTCTCGGTGGTGGGGGAGCCCGTCACTGAGTGCAACCAACGCTGAGATATGGACGGTCTTTCGCCCACTATGGAGTGGCCTACAGATCGTCCGATTTTTTGAGATTTCACCTTTATTTACATAGTCGGTGATTAATATCCTTGGAGGGTAATGGATGGCAATGCTGTAGCCAATGAAGTTCTAACCAGGCTCTGGTATTGCTGTTATCCTCCTGCCATGATCAGAGCTTTAATAGCTCAATAACACCTTATCCGTATACTGTCCTTTACAGATAACGGGGAAGATGAAAAGCATTCTTGCTACACTCCTTTAAGCCAGTCCTTATAAGGACTATTTAATGAAAGCTTTATATCTTTGAAAGTGTTCTCAACTGTTTAATTGGATTTTATCAAGATTTCAATTAAACGTCCTCACATAAGATTTCTCTGGTATACGAAATGAACTTGTTATCGAAAGGTTGTAAATAAATGAGAAAAGAAGTATGCCATCCCGGAATTTCATTTGTTAATCTGTAAAAAGAAAATAATTGCAATCACATACACACACACACCTTTATCTCTAAACATTTTAAGCCATTCTTGAACAAGCACCAAATTTGGAATACGTGATAATTGTTTTGGAGACCGAACTTTTTTTTTCACAGAGATAGTAGATTAAAAGTTTCTATCTCATACTTGCTAGTTTAAAATTATCCTGTTTTCTTCTTTAACTAAGTCAGTGTTTCTCAACCTTCAGATATCCGCGTACCTCTTCTTAAGTTTTCTTTATTACCAATTATCCCCCTTATCAAATAATAAATATTTTCATTATTATCAAGTATCCCCTTAACAAATAGTAAATAAATAAAGTATATTTCATTGTAAATGTCTATTTTATTTGAATTTATATGTTCATTAAACAGAAAATATGATTTATTTTTAAATAATGAAGAAACACGTAAAAAACCACAGTGATATCTTTAATTAGTAAAAGGACAGATATTTCGTAGTAAAATTAAGAGTACATCTTCAGTGTCTCTAACAGTAACAGACTATGGAATACAGACAAAACGTTCGGTCGATCACCTATTGAAATACGATTGTTACCGCGTGCTAGGAAATAATAGAAATAACAAATTTAGTCTATTAAAATAAATGGCTTTTTACATACGACAAAAGTCTCCCAGGTCTTTGAGAGAGACATACAGTCATTTCTATTTATATTCGGTCGGTGTAAGATAGTTTCACAACTTTCTTTGAGTAAGGCGTTCATATTTGAATCTGCATCTATGGAGGAGAACTGCTTTATCCCACTGGACACTATGAGTAGAGTCAATACTGTGCTGCGCCAGACCAGACTTCAGAGGTTTGTTATAATCAATATAATATTGATGTTCTTTAATTCTTTTTTCCAAAGAACGGTCAGTTTTTCCAAAATAAGAGACATCGCATTCGCAAGGTATTTCGTAAACGCCAGCCAAAGATAGAGAAAACAGTTTATCCTTTGTAGAAGGTAATAAAGAAGAACTTTTGTTGATAGTAATATACGTAGGAATCAATTGGTACTTTGTTTTAGAATTCTACCTATAGATTCTGAGATTCCTGGAATGCACGGAATAGGAACTCGGCGGACTGTTGAAGAAACTGTAGGAGTTGGAACATAAGAGCCAAGTATCTGTTGGATTTGATTGGAGTTGTAATCAAATTTGATTACAACTCCAATCAAAGAGTTTGATTATTTGATTCCATTAACATTTTAACGATGGAAAGTTCTTGTTGTAAGATTATTGGGGAAGAGCAAACTTTATGTGCTCTATGGATTAGAGATTTAAGAATGCCAAATTTTTGAGACGTGGTGAGCAGATGTTTTGTGAATGTGAATGTTTTTGCTTTTTTTGAATGAATATTATTGTTACAGACACGTACTATTAATTTTAGTACGAAATATGTGTCCTTTTACTAATTAAAGATATCACTGTGGTTTTTACGTGTTACTTTATTATTTAATTACTATGCCACAGGTTCCACTAAAAATTAGTATGATTTATTTTTAATAGAACAAAATTTGGAATAGCTTACTCTCGTTTCCTGTCCTTGAAAATCCACATTGCAAGTAATTCATATAATACTTACGAAGATTTTTCATCTTCTTCCTTGTTGGTCTCTAGAGATGTCAGACGATACGTGATCATTATCATGTAGCATCGTCAGTGAGAAGGTGCAGCACCATGTGCTTCCAGTTCTCTCTGTTGGTGGCTTTCCTATTTTTGTCTGATTTTATCCACATGCACAATCTAAAATACGTCTTCCATTTTTTTCTTTCTCATTCTTACTTCCTTAGTCTTTCTTTTGTCCTTTATTCTACCTTCGTACCCAGAATAAGAGCTAATTATTCTTTCTCAAAAATCGCTTAATGAGAAAGCTAATAACTCCAAAGCTACCTAACTTTGCTAATGCACAAATTGCAATTTTTCCGGAAGAGGGCGTTAGTGGAGAAAACGCTTAAAGTATAATATTCTGTTATTAGCAATACCGGAGAAAGCGAGAATAAAAACCTGAAATAAATACACGAGCCTGGAACACATTAAACAGTCTCTTCCACAGATGCAGCCGAGAAAGGACCAAATATATAATTTAATTCCGGTAAAAATGGGAAACACGTAGTTGTTTCCCATATTCCAAAAAGTCCTTATAAGGACTGGCTTAAAGGGGCGAAGCAAGAATGCTTTTCATCTTCCCCGTTATCTGTAGAGGACGGTGTATGGATAAGGTGTTATTGAGCTATTAAAGCTCTGATCATGGCAGGAGGGTAACAGCAATAGCCAAGCCTCAGTTAGAACTTCATTGGCTATTGCCATCCATTACCCTCCAAGGATATTGGATTGAATGAATCAATCACCGCATCTCACGGTCGATTGAACAATCATATTCTCCTATTCCAAAAAGTCAAGATAAGTGCAATATTTATACGGAATTTATTTAAAATTTAAATGGGTGTGAGAATAAAGACGTAAAAGCACTTACAATTCTATTTGATTTTGCTCTCTTGTAAGTATAGGTGTAATTGTAATTGAAAATAAATAGAAAAAACTTTAAAATATAATAAATGTAAATCAGGACAAAAAACTGTGTCTTAGCGATCTACCTGCTTTAAGAGTGTGCATTGAAACATTTCTCCGAAATATTGATTTGCGTCATTCAATCATTAAGATTTTTAACTTGAATTTATATTGAAAATTCAACTGACTCAAATGGAATAACTGGTAAGTATTGCATCTAACATGGATAGACATTCTCTTTATAAGGAATTCATATCTCCAGTATTAAAAGATAGCGTTGGAAAAAAGCAAAAACAGAAACACGCACAAGACGAAGAAAATGTGAAACACGGTTCACATTTTTTTCTAAAAATTCATATAGTAAACTTTAATATTTATCTATTTAGGGCAACTCAGTCTGATTTTTTAAGTTATTTATGAACTTTAATAGGTATTTCACAATACACTATTTCTGTTTTACAATACAATAACCTGATATATTAATTAGAAATTAAAATGAAAGATTGTAAGGTGTTAAAGCTACTACCTCGCAGAGCTATGGTCCATCTGACAAATATAATTAACTCCATCCTTCACTACAAATATTTCCCATCCTACTGGAAACTGGCGGAAATGATGCCAATCCATAAACCTGGAAACGACCCTCGACTGCCTCAAAGTTGCAGACCAATCAACCCCATCTCAAACCTGGGCAAAATTGCCGAGAAGATAATTCTCACCAGACTGCAAGAATCAGTACACCAGCTAAATATTCTTTCCGAAGCGCAGTTTGGGCTCCTCCAATTTCATAGCACCACGCATCAAATATACTGGAGCAAACTTTGTTTGTTACACTTGGATAAAGGATTAAACTAAATTTATTACAGCAAATATACAGATTAGTGGAATATATCACACCTGGTTTTAACTGGCGTCAGTGCACTGGGGCTGTATTCCTTGACATAGCCAGTGCATTCGATAAGGTTTGGCATTATGGTTTGCTATACAAACTTATATCAAGTGGTATACCAATGGGAATTATTCATCTATTAAAATCATATCTCTTCGATAGGCGCATGCAAGTTAGGATGTGTGGGGCAGTTTCGTCACAAAAACGTATCTTGGCTGAACTTCCACAAGGATCCTTACTAGCACCGATTCTATTTTCCATATACTTGTGTGATATCCCGCGCAACCCATTGTCATCAATCAAAGCGTTATACGCGGATGATACAGCGATATTGGACAGATCTTTAAAGCCGCAACTAGCCATCAAGAAATTGTAAGAAAACCTATTGCTAATCAAACAATATTTCGCTAAATGGCGACTCCAAGTGAATCCTCATAAGAGCGTAGCTGTACTATTCTCTAGAACATCAATGCTTCCTACTGAAGACATCCTCCTATTCAACACAAAAATCCCACCGCTAACTGAGATTAAATATCTTGGCGTACTATTGGACAGAAAACTGACTTTCAGCTCCCTTATCAAGACTCTCTGTGCAAATACATAAAACCTATAGCCCAGCTCTACCCGCTAATTAACAGAAACAGCAAGCTGAGCACCAGAATCAAACTACTGATATATAAACTGATGGTTCGTCCAATACTCACCTACGCTTCTCCGGCCTGGAGTCATACTGCTAATAATAATATTCTTAAGTTACAACGTGTGCAAAACAAATGTCTCAGAATAATCCTGAACGCCCATGATTCGTACGAACTGTGCAAATTCATCGTGACACAAATGTCCCCTATATTTGCACTTTCATGCAGACTATAGAATAGAAACCAAATTCTTCTCAAAAGCATCTGCTCACCCTAACAAACTGATCGAACTGGCTGCAGATTATGATGCAATGGATTATTTCAAACAAAAAAGACCAAAAGCCATCCTAAACTACAATACTGAGAACTAATCTCCAAGCCCACTCAGGGCGATCAAGTAGCTCATAAAGTTTACTCCACTCACAGTTTCTCTCAAGATAGCGGGGAATATGAAAAGCATTTGGTTCACCCCTTAGGTCAGTAATGTTCTAAGTTGTAATGTAAAATGGAGCGTTGCTTTGTTATTTGGTTGGCGATTTGAAGTGTGTTTTGTTTTCAAATATTCGATGTTTTAGAATTGATAATCACCGATTTATTAATTGTTTATCTAAAACGGATAAATGTTTACCTAAATAACCAGACTGAGCAGTTTGAAACTTTCATTAAAGTTAAAATTATCTGTAGAAAGATTGTAGAAAAAGCACCTTAAAACATTTTTACTATAAACTCTTAGCCAATGTAATTTTTATATAAAATTATTTTGTAATTGAATATTTTCAATTACAAAATAATTGAAAGACATAACATCAGTCAATCAGATAAAGGATGCCTCAGGAGTAGTATTATAAGACGAGGTCAAAATCAGAGGAAGATGGAAAGAATATTTCCTAAAACTACTAAATGAGGAGAATCCAAGAGAGAGGTGCGAGGGTGGAGAGGTAAATGGGAGACCGGTGCAAGACATAAGTAGAGAGGAAGTGGTTTGGGTACTGAGAAAAATGAAGAATGGAAAGGTTGTGGGAGCAGACCAGATACCTGGGGAAGTGTGGAAAAGTTTGGGCAGTGAGGGCGTGGATATGTTATGGGATCTGATGTGTAAAATAGCCCAACAGGAAAAGATACCAGAGAAATGGAGGAAAAGTATTCTCGTCCCAATCTACAAAGGAAGAGGAGATGTTCAAGACTGTGGCAACTATAGAGGAATCAAGCTGATGTCACACACACATTAAAAATATGGGAAAGAGTAATTGAAGCAAGGTTACGGCAGGAAACGAAAATTGGTGAGGAGCAGTTTGGATTTATGCCAGGAAGAGGGACAACGGATGCAATATTTGCGCTAAGGCGATTGATGGAGAAATATAGAGAGATGCAAGTGGATCTGCACATGGTGTTTATAGACCTGGAAAAGGCATACGACAGAGTGGCCAGGCAGGAGGTATGGAGGTGTATGAGGAAGAAGGGGGTGTCGGAGAAGTACGTGAGGTTGGCGAAGGAGATGTATGAGGGAACAGAAACTCGGGTCAGGTCTAGTGTCGGCATAACAGAAGGGTTCCCTATTGTCGTAGGGCTACACCAAGGGTCAGCTCTGAGCCCCTAATTCTTTGACCTGGCCATGGATGTACTAGTGGAGGATGTCAAGAAGGAGGCACCATGGAGCATGCTGTTTGCTGATGACATTGTTCTATGCGAATCATCCCGAGAGAAGCTTGAAAATACCCTGGAAGAGTGGAGAAAGGCATTGGAGAAGAGCGGCATGAGAATTAACCTGGTGAAGACTGAATATATGTCAACGGGGAGTGACGAGGATATCGTCATACGACTCCAGAGTGAAAGGCTAATTTCAGGGAAGAAATTCAAGTACCTTGGGTGGGTTGTCGAGAGGAATGGTGACCAGGATGAGGAAATACAGCACCGAATAACATGCGGTTGGATGAATTGGAGGAAGATGAGCGGGGTACTGTGCGACAAGAGAGTGAGTTGTAAAAGTAAGGAAAGCTCTATAAGATGGTAGTGAGGCCGGCGATGCTCCATGGTGCGGAGACGTGGCCTATAACCAAGGCACAGGAGAGGAAGATGGAGGTAGCGGAGATGCGGATGTTGAGATGGAATGAGTGGTGTGACAAAGAAGGACAGGATAAGGAATGACTACATCAGAGGGACGGTTAAGGTGGGACCAATTGGCAAGAAGATACAAGAACGTAGGCTGAGGTGGTTTGGACATGTTGAGAGGAAGGGTGAGGAGTATGTTGGTAAACGAGTGGAGTATATGGAGTTGGAGGGAAGGAGGAAAAGAGGCAGGCCCAAGCTCAGGTGGAGGGATAAGATGACAGAGGATCTTAGGGAGAAATGATGGAGTCCGAAGGATGCTCTGGACCGGAGAACTTGGAAGAGGAAGGTTAAACATTGGTGCCCCGACCCCGTTTAACATGGGATAAGGCAGAGTGAAAGAAGAAGAAGAAGACTAGCACACCATTTGATTTTCATTATCTTAAATATTGTAATAAGAATGCTTTACTGTTAATGAAAGGTTTGGGGTATGAAGATATGAAAAAAGTCCTTTTTAGGACTTCCAGGGTAACAAATGGCAATGCTGTAGCCAATGAAGTTTTAACTGAGGCTCGGCTATTGACGTTACCCAGCCATGACTAGAGCTTTTTAGCTCAATAACACTCCATCCACACAGATTTTATTCATTAAGATGACAGGATTAAGAGTCAAGGACTCAGTCCATCTCCCAGTTCTTTTAAGAACATAAGAATGAAAAGTTATTGCTGTTACCCTCCCGCCATGATCAGAGCTTTATATAGCTCAATAACACCTTATCCTTACACTGTCCTCTACAGATAACGGGGTAGAGATTTAAAATATTAAAATATTTTAAATATCCCTGTTTTCTTCCGTTAACTAAGTCAGTGTTTCTCAACCTTCAGATATCCGCGTACCCCTTCTTAAGTTTTCATTATTACCAAGTACCCCCCTTATCAAATAATAAATATTTTCATTATTATCAAGTACCCCCTTAACAAATAGTAAATAAATAAAGTATATTTCATTGTAAATGTCTATTTTATTTGAATTTATATGTTCATGTAAACAAAAAATATGATTTATTTTTAAATAATAAAGTAACACGTAAAAACCACAGCTTGATATCTTTGATTAGTAAAAGGACGATATTTCGTACTAAAATTAAGAGTACATCTTCAGTGTCTGTAACAGTAACAGACTATGGAATACAGGCAAAACGTTCGGTGGATCACCTATTAAAATACAATTGTTACCGCGTGCTAGGAAACAATTGAAATAATAATTTTAATCTATTAAGATAAATGGTTTTTTACATAAGATAAAAGTCTCCCAGATCTTTAAGAAAGACATACAGTCATTACTATTTATATTCGGTCGGTGTAAGATAGTTTCACAACTTTCTTTGAATAAGCGTTCATATTTGAATCTGCATCTATGGAGGAGAACTGCTTTATCCCACTGGACACTATGAGTAGAGTCAATACTGTGCTGCGCCAGACCAGACTTCAGAGGTTTGTTATAATCAATATAACACTGATGTTCTTTTATTCTTTTTTACAAAGAACGGCCAGTTTGTCCAAAATAAGAGATATCGCATTCGCAAGGTATTTGGTAAACGCCAGTCAAAGATGGAGAAGACAGTTTATCCTTTGTAGAAGATAATAAAGAAGAAATTTTGTTGATAGGAATATACGTAGGAATCAATTGGTACTTTTTTAGAATTCTACCTATAGGTTCTGAGATTGCTGGAATGTACGGAATAGGAACTAGGCGGACTGTTGAAGAAAGAAACTGTAGGAGTTGGAACATAAGAGTCAAGTATCTGTTGGATTTGATTGGAGTTGTAATCATTTGATTCCATTAACTTTTTAATGATGAAAAGTTCTTCTTGTAAGATTATTGGGGAAGAGCAAACTTTATGTGCTCTATGGATTAGAGATTTAAGAATGACAAATTTTTGAGACATGTGGTGCGCAGACTTTTTGTGAATGTGAATGTTTTTGCTTTTTATGAATGAATATTACTGTTACAGACACTGAAGTTGTACTATTAATTTTATTACGAAATATGTGTCCTTTTACTAATTAAAGATATCACTGTGGTTTTTACGTGTTACTTTATAATTTTAATTACTATGCCACAGGTTCCACTAAAAATTAGTATGATTTATTTTTAATAGAATACAATTTGGAATAGGTTCCTCTCGTTTCCCGTCCATGAAAATCCACATTTCAAGTAATTCATATCATACTTACGAAGATTTTACATCTTCTTCCTAGTTGGTTCTCTAGAGATATCAGACGACACATCATCATCATCATGTAGCTTCATCAGTGAGAGGGTGCAGCACCATGTCCTTCCAGTTCTCTGTTGGTGGCTTTCCTTTTTGTTTCTGCATAGCCATGTGACCCTGTCCCGTGATCTTATATCTTCCAGCCATGTCCTTCGTTTTTTACCTCTTGATTCTTTTCCCATAATTTTTCCTTCTAAAACTGTTAGTATCCTCTGTTCTGCTGAACCTCTCAGCACATCTCCTGCCAATCTCATTTTTCTCTGGATCATTTTCTGTAATAAAGATCTCTGTGTTCTCATTCTCTGTAGGACATCTGTATTTGACACATGTTCTGTTCATGGGATATTTTCAGAGCTCTCCTATAACACCATATTTCAAAGGACATTATCTGTTGTCTTACTCTCTTCTTGAATATCCAGGTCTCACTTTCATATGTGAAAATTGGCCACACACTAATGTTCTTATCATTCTTTTCTTTGTCTCGATACTCACAGAACTTGTGAGCAGATCTTTATTTTTCCAAAATGCATCTTTAGCTATGACTGTTCTTATTTTTATTTCTTTATCTTGCTTTCCATCTGCAGTAAAGTGGGTGCCTAAATATTTGTATTCTGTTGTATGTTCAATTTTCATATTGTTTATGAATATTTCTGGCTCGAATCTGTTTTCTTTTGAGATTTTCATAAATTTGGTCTTTTTTCTGCATTTATATCTAATCCAAATTCTTTATCTTCTTCAATTAGCAGCTGCATTAATTTGATTAATTCGTTTCTGTTTTCTGCTATTAGAATGGTATCACCAGCATATCTAAGATTGTTGCATTTTATACCATTGATACTAATTCCTGTTTTTTGTTTTTCAATCTTTTTCATCACTGTCTCACTATAGATATTAAATAGATTTGGTGAAAGGATACAACCTTGTTTAACTCCTCTTTTTATTTTCACTACAGAAGTCTCATTGTTAAACAGCTGCATTTTATGTTTGGTGTAAATCATTTTTTATAATATTAAGTACATGATCTTCTATGTCTAATTTATCTAATATATTGAACATTTTATTATGTTTTACCGGGTCAAAAGCCTTCTGAAAGTCTATGAAGCATATGTAAATGTTCCTATTTCTTTCAAGTGATCTTTCTATTAGTATTTCTAGTTCCAGGATACATTAATGGTTCCCATTCCTCTTCTGAACCTTTCTGTTGTTTACTCAATTCACCGCTTATGGCCCTTTCAATTTGTTTGTTAACGATGTTTAAAATAATTTTAGATGCATGAGATATTAGGCTCACAGTTCCGTAATCCTCGCAATTTTGTGCATTATGTTTCTTTGGAATTGATATGCAGATAGATGTTGTAAAAACTTCAGGTAATTGTATTGTTTTATGGATGTCCTGAAAGGATTCCACTAAATAGTTGTTATTATTGCCAGTGAAAGCTTTCAACAGCTCATCCGGAATATTATCAAGCCCAGGGGATTTATTATTAGGAAGATTCTTAATTACATGTTCTACTTCCTTTCTTGTCGGTAGAGTGGTATCGGTTGTTACGTTTAACTTAAGGTGTCGTGAATCATCTATCATGTTATCATCATCATAGAGATCTGATAAGTACTCCACCCATCTTCCATTTATCTTTTCGTTATCAATGAGTATGTTTCCATCTTTGTCCTTGATGCTATTAGACTGTGAATAAAAAAGTATTAGAATAAAAGAAACGTAATTTCAATTTCATTTGATCCAGATTCTATATCAACGTTTTCTTGTTACCTACAGCTGCTTGTATTTGCTATATTGCTCTCTTTTGTGGGTTTTATAAATCCAATCTTTAACCAATGATCCATACTTTAGAATTTGAAACCTAAACAAATTAACGTATTTACTCGAATGTAACTCCCACTTTGTTCCCAAAATATAAAGCTAAAAAATCGTGGTGCGAGATATATGCGGAGATTCTCGGAAACTAAAGTTTTCAGGGAAAAAATGAAAATGGTGCGACTTACCAAGAAGCTCCTACTCGCTATCACTACTTTTGGCATCGAGAACAGTTTGTTTGTGTGCATCGTCAAAGTCATGTACCCAAATAGCTTCATCTTCTTTCCCATTATTTCAAGCAAAAATTACCAGTAATTTACAAGATTTGAGATACATAGAGCAGTTATTAAGAAGTGCATATGATTGGTGCGGTATTAACAAAAAAGATCGCCGAACCAAAGACAAATTAGCATTTCAACAGTTGAATTGAAATGTTAATTCTCTTCAACTGAATTCCATAATATCTGAAATACATTCACTGTATATTTCTTAATTCTAACATGCTCAAGACGGGGTGGTGTCAAGCAAAACCACATGTTGCACTGGTAACACATGGTTGTGCTTAAGTCTATACAGCAGTTTCTATTTCAGGGGAGTTGTAATTCATTAGTTAGTGTTGTTTTTATCGCAGTTTTCTCTAATTGCACTATTCGTTGAGAAATATAATGATTCCATGCGTTAATGATGCATAGCCGAAAATTGCCACGTACCCCCTGAAGAACTTTCGCGTACTCCCAGGGGTACGAGTACCACACTTTGAGAAACACTGAACTAAGCTAATGACATGTTCTCTCAACTGTAAAAGAAATATCTGAAATTTAACTGAAATTATCTTCGATATATATTCCCCATCTGTTTGTATTTCACTTCAAAAATGATTAGTGAAATACAAACAGATGGGGAGTTACTTTGAATAGCATCAAATTATATTTGAGAGCTGATTGACAAAGAAATAGAAATATTCACGCATTACAAAATGTTAAATTTTTTGTTCTTTTTAATTCGGATGTAAATTTGAGTGAAGAATTTTGGTTATACCATCAAGAATGAAAACGTAAATTAATATACACACCGTACCGATGCGCATAATCTTCACTGCGTACCGATGAGTCAGTGATAGCCCTGGGCCAGCTATCTCTCTGACTGGCTACCAGTGGAGATTGAACTGCCCACTCAGTCTCCAAAAGTTAGATAGTGTAAACGGCCCCGCCTACTCCCTATACGGGAACAATATAGGCGTTATCTGATTTTTTTTATATATACATACCATTTTGACAATACATAATTTGGATGTAGATTTAAAATTAATAGATTTGGTAATGCGCTCAATCAAATTAAGAATTTAAAATTAGATGGACCAAACTAAAATATTCTCTTGATTAAAAAAAAGTTTAAGAATTTTATGGAAATAGAAAGAGAGAGAGAGAGAGAGAGAGGTTAATTTCGACAACTTAAGATAATTCGATTTTAAACTAGCAAATGTGGGATGCATAGCTAAATTTTTTTTTAAATTCGTGTTAGAAGGTCTAAACAGAAGTAATCTGATATGTATAACTAATCAATTTAAACCTCAGTAAATAGTTAGTCATAACTGTGATTCTGCTTCGATAAGAATTATGTTCAATCATAGATTAGTTATTACGAGATGTCTCTTCGAATGATCAATGTGCTGTTCTCACGAGCCTCTGGAAAGAAATAGGCAGCGCAGAATGACATCACAATATAAATAATAGTGTACTGTTGATACGCATAACAAACTTCCAGTTCCCCTTTAGACGAATAAGGAAAGAAAGATGTTCTTCGTCGGAAGGATATGAAGCCTTGTAAAATCATTATAATGCTATCAATCATCCCACATTGTAATGAAGGAAAACAGACGTCTTCTTATTAACATAAAATCTGAAAACGATTCACCACACAGAATAAATAGAGAAATAAAAGATGGAGGAAGAGATCGCTGCGTTATAATAGTTGACTTACATTGAATATATAAAGCTGTCAATATATAAAGTGTCAAAAATGCGAACTTACATATAAAGGGAAATGGTAAATGGAGAATGAAGTCTTTCGAACAACAGTCTTCATATAAATAATATTAGTCTACAATTATCATTTTCATATTTGGCTGTTCTGACCAATTAGAATAGTAAATGCATTATTTTCCTATCTTAAAAGAATGGTAATCCGTTGAGATATTAATATAAAGGTATTCCTTTCTATTTATATCTGAATTAAAACTTTATCTTTATAGTGTTTATAAGTATTTTTAAGATATTTGAATTAAAATTTTATAGTGTTTATAAGTATTTTTAAGATACGTTCCGTAATTATCATTAATGCATAATGAATATTTCATAATTGCGTTTTGTCCTTATAGTCCTTATAAGGACTGGCTTAAAGGGGCGAAGCAAGAATGCTTTTCATCTTCCCCGTTATCTGTAGAGGACAGTGTAGGGATAAGGTGTTATTGAGCTATATAAAGTAAAGCTCTGATCATGGCAGGAGGGTAACAGCAATAGCCGAGCCTCAGTGAGAACTTCATTGGCTACAGCATTGCTATCCATTACCCTCCAAGGGTATTGGATTGAATGAATCAATCACCGCATCTCATTGCGGTTTGTTCTTAAAAGAACTGGGCGATGGACTGAGTCCTTGACTCTTTATCCCGTCATCTGAATGAAGTAAATCTGTGTGGATGGAGTGTTATTGAGCTAAAAAGCTCTAGTCATGGCTGGGTAACGGCAATAGCCGAGCCTCAGTTAAAACTTCATTGGCTATAGCATTGCCATTTGTCACCCTGGAAGTCCTAAAAAGGACTTTTCCGGGAATCAGGTGTTCATTCCCGCTCCTCATTGCGGTTTGTATTTCATTTTCAGTTCTTCTATTTTAATATTACATAATAAAATAAATGGTGTTATATTTTATATACTCTTTATGTCTATTCTAACGCATATATGCTGTGAATATTTACACTATCCGTCATAATTTTTATAATTTATTTAGTTTTTTTTTTACTTTTCGGCATTTTACTTGTAAGATTTCTTCAGTAAAACACACTGCGACGTTATCAGTAACGAGTGTGAAATCAATACTGCTTTAGTGTGGACATTAGTATTCTTGCTAAATATTTGGGAGTTTAAAAACGACAAGCTTTAATTAATAAAGCCCACACATTTTATTTGTATGTTATCCAAAAGCATCATAAAAAGAAGACATGAACATATTTCTAGTAATACAGCTAATCAGCAGGTAAATCTATCGTCAATACTTATCTCCCTCTGGTGGTATTCTATCAAAACGCGTCATTATGATAATTGGTTGTATTTTAAGCTTAAGGTTATATCCATAATAACACTATTTCGAAATTATACGTGTGAGAATCCGAGATATCTACAATTATGTTGTTGTTGTAAGTCCCATAAGTTCTTTTCTAAATATCGGGTATGAACAGCATTCGCAGAAATTTACTTCATGTTAATTTTTTTTTCTTTTTTTTTCCTGCAAAAAAAAAAAAAAAAAAAAAAATTATAAACAAGATCGTTTGTAATTTTATTTATTTTTTTTCTTGTTTTTTTCAGTGAGGTGACCTTGCCCTTCCAATTACTCAGTATGCAAATTAATGATCCTTCTGCTCCTTTATATACCCAATCAGTTCCCTAGAAATTATCTATCTTAGCCCACGCTTCATTTTTCTCTTCTAAACTAGAATACGTAAACATCAGCGTGTGGCGCCACCTTTTAGAACGCTTAACAATATCGCACTTTTCCCAAGCTTAAGATAAATTACCCCTCGAGAACAATTTACATCATTGTTCCTACGATAAATAAACCTGACAAGGTAAACGATCAGGTAGAGATAAATGTTGAGCTTAAGAAAAATAGCCTTCTTCGACGTAGATAAGCTTTAATCATCTTCGCTTGAATTATAAATTACTTAAAAATCAGTGTTTGAAAAAAATAACTACTTTATGAGAAATGGGTTGAATTGCATATTCTAGAATTTACACTGAAGGAATAGAAGCTTTGTTTTTTTTTTGCAATGGAATTTATTTTGTGAACGATGTCTAATATTAGATTCTAAATATGTACCTGCCTTTCCTCTTCTTGCTTCAGGACACGTTAAGCTACAGTACATCTTCACCACCCTCCAGTCATTACTAAGATGCATTATGAGAGGCAGATGGAATGAAAGAGGAGGTGGACGAGAAGTTGGTTTTATAAGCTTAACGGTAAATTCTGGTTGTTGACCAGGAGCTGATCGTGTTTTTAGAGACAGCAGAACGGAGAATGAAAGGTTAATTCATTGCGCAGTGCTCGAAGCAGACGGTCTATGGGAACACCCTCCATTCACTCAACCACTCACACCCACACCCACACCCACACACACCACCACACACACACACACCCACAGAGACACACAGAGAGAGAGAGAGAGAAATCATCTTTAAAGCAGTTTAACCTATTCTGAATAGCATCGAGCATTGTTAGAAAAATTTTTATACGTGCCCCAAATGTGAGAACAGTATTCTAAACGGGTTCAGTATTTATATTATTTTATGAGTTGTACAGACGAAACTTCGTAGTATCAGAAGAGGAAGCCAAGTTTGTTTTAGGTGAGGAATTTATAGAGACTGGAGATGTAATTCGGCCTAAGAAGGGAAATCAGATCTGAATATTATCAAATATAAGAGAAGGATGAAGAGAGATCTTTGTTACTATGTTTTTCTCAAATAAAGAGAAAGAATGACCGTCAACAGTAAACCTGTCTCAACAACAGTAAATCTGCTAATAGGATAGCGTGCGATGATAGCATCATATGACGTGCAATGAATGAACGGAAAGGCAGAAGGGAGCCAAGATGATGATACCTTCATAAGAAGGACTCAATGTCAAACTCGATCAAATGCCCTGGAAATATTAATAGCATTCACGTGACTTTCTCTAAACGTTTCAATAACTTGTCCAGATATGTGTATTTTGGCTACAAGCTCTGTGGTGGAACAAGAAACGGAGGCAGAATCCATACTGGCAATCAAAAATTAATTCATATACCTCCAGGTACTCAAGAAGTTTGGAGAACATTAATATGGTACAACGGAAAATAATGTGTTAGCTGGTTTCACTCTTTAGGAAAAGATTGAATAAAGGCTTCCTTTCATGCTGTTCGTTAGATGTCAGATTAGTATCAATTCTTGTGTAGACCACAAACGATGATATTAATTGTGGAGCACAAATGTTTAACACTGCTGGAGAGATGCATTCAAAAAGACGTATTAATATGTAAATTAATGAGGATATTTTTGGATGTTTATCTTGTAAGAGAAGAGAGGAAATTGTGAGATGTTTGTAGTGTAGTAGGAAAGCGAATATTTTTGATCTTCTGTTTACTAGATGGAGGAGAAAGCGGGTTGATGGTCGACCTTTAGGTAATCTTAGAATTGAACCATTCCGATATAGAGAGAGAGAGGTGGTAGATGAGTAGACTTTGGATCCAATAGCATGAAAGGAACCAACAATGCTTGACTGGCCATTGAGAAGGAGGCTAGTTTTCTGCATTTAATCATTTCAAATGTGGATTTCTGTGTTCAGCTGTTTTAATGAAGTCCCAGGCCGAAACAAGAACGAAACTAGAGCCTTAGACTCAGATTTTGTGTGGAAATGAAGCCCTCATTTCAGCGAGGATTATTTCAAGTATTCAATAGGAGCAGGTGTTTGAATCAGGAGAGTGAAATAACAATCTCACAATGGAATCATGACGTTATTTTTTTCAATTTGAATCATCGTATTACCAAATGATACGAAACTTAATTTAGATTATGCTGAAGATCAATTTGTAGAAAATAAAACACGAATAAGGTTATGGTAGGAGTTTCAGACAGCAGAGCTTCTGTCATATGGAGAATAATTGTAAGCAAATAAGACGCATGGTGTTTGGAAAATAAGTGTCATTCGAGACGCGAATAGATGCGATAGACGACTATTAACCTTATTAGTAATAAGCCGCTATGAGAAGCAATTCAGTTTAAAGTGCACACCTGGTGAAGAGATTAAGGCAGGTTTTTTGAATTATTGCAAAGGATATTGAAATGGATTATAAATGGATTGTGTTCGTTTATAAATATGTTGCTTGTTCCTTCTGTTTTGCGGAAGAAAAGAAATCCAACACTGGATCTCTCTCTCTCTCTCTCTCTGTCTCTCTCTCTCTTAGAAATCTCTCTCTCTCTCTCTCTAGAGAGAGAGAGAGAGAGAAATTTCTTATTTGAAGGAAAGGCATTATATAAAGGCAGTGGTACGTATCATGAACAGTTAATAAACAAATTAAGATAGCATTTCGCATCATTGTGTTGGAGGTCACGTTCATCCTTGCACGAGAAGGACTCTGAGATGCACTGAATGCACGAGAAGGACTTATTGTTAAAGGGTGGAGCTCACCGCGCATTTATTATCCTTGCGGACCAGTCTTGAAGTTTGTTCTCATTTCATTCAACATTTACGTTTCTGTCTAAAAGTTAATGTTGTTTATACATGTTTTACGAGCTATAATAAACCGAACTTTCCTGTGTATTTCTCTAAATAAATCACGAAGTAATAGATAAAATTCAAACCGATTTGATCATCCATTCAATCATAATGTTGGAGGTTTAATGGATATTTTACAACACTCAGAAAGGATAAAAAAGAATTTAATACTTCCTATATTTCGTCTTAGTCACTAGGACATCTACGGGGATTACAAAAATAACTAATGTAACATAACACAAATATCATACAATACTAAGCCCAACCACGTGGGTGACACTAAAGTCCTATCTAGGTGGAGCGCCCTCTAAGGGCGGTTGTAGGTGGCCTGGAATATAAAGTAGGATCTCTGGTGATGAGTGTTTCCCAAATTTTATGAAGCTTAATGCAACCGTATTTATTAAGATTTGGTTGATTTCTAAGAGCTGCTGCTGCTTCTAAGAATAGTCTCTCTTTCTTGAATTTGCTGTCATGGAGCATGGTGGTTTTCTTCCACTTTCCTCTCCAATGGCTACAGTGATCACAGTATCAAAAAAATAATTAGTTCCTCTCCCATTCCCGGTCCTTCTCGTAAACAAGAATTTAAAAATGCCATCACCATACCCTACATCCGTGGCACATTCGAAAAAATAGCCAAGATTCTAAAAAATTACAACCTACACACAGCATATAAAACCCACCACAAACTTGCTACCCTTATCCGTTCTACAAAAGATCAGCTCCCTCCTTTCTCTCTGCCTGGAGTTTACAAAGTACTCTGTTCCTGTAAGCTGGCATACTTTGGACAGCCAGGCAGATCAGCATCCATCCGCCTAGAGGAATACAAGTCTTACATCTGTAAACACAACTATGGTCATTCAGGCTTGGCTGACCATGTCTTGGACACCACCCACAGAGTATCATGGAAGAAAACCACCATGCTCCATGACAGCAAATTCAAGAAAGAGAGACTATTTTTAGAAGCAGCAGAAGCTCTTAGAAATCAACCAAATCTTAATAAATACGGTTGCATTAAGCTTCCGAAAATTTGGGAAACACTCATCACCAGAGATCCTACTTTATATTCCAGGCCACCTACAACCGCCCTTAGAGGGCGCTCCATCTAGATAGAACTTTAGTGTCACCCATGTGGTTGGGCTTAGTATTGTATGATGTTTGTGTTATGTTACATTAGTTATTTTTGTAATCCCCGTAGATGTCCTAGTAACTAGGACGAAATATAGGAAGTATTAAATTCTTTTTAATCATTTCTGAGTGTTGTAAAAAATCCATTAAACCTCCAACATTATGTCTTCACAGCACTTAAGCCTCTATACACGCATCCATTCAATCGATGTCTCTTTACTTTCACTTCAAGGAAAAAACTGCAAGAGATTTGTTTAAATAACTGATAGAAGAGGTTTTCATCGACAAAGATGCGCCTCATCAATTTTCATAGAACATCTAAAGCCAACATGTTTTTAACAACAATGAATACATACCTTGGATTGCCTTGTTTTGTGAGCAGCCTGCATCTTCCAGACGATGCAGGCTGCTTAAAACTTTTACCAAGTTTAACACAAAAGTTAATCGCAGCTCTTTGTTTGAAACTCATTTTCCGACCGTTCGTCAAAACACACTGTCAAACCTGGCACTGTAACTTTGCTTCTAATGAAACAAATGTAATAAACAGTTGAAACAACACTAATGAAGTTGCCGCTTTCGACAACAAAAAGATACAACAGGTGGCTCCACGTTTCTTCTATTTTCGAAAAATTCGGAATTTTTTTGGGGGACAGAGAGTGTATATGACAAAACTTCCTTAGTCACGTATGTGTATCTTTTGTGTAAGAACCCGAAACCCACCGCCTATTATTCCAATGGTGTTGTGGAAGTACCTTCACAATTAAAAGTCAGAATTAAGAGGAGATTGGAGTAAGCCTTTCATGGCCTTCAAAATCCGATGTCGTCACTTTGAATATTTGGAAAACTAGAATACACATAGCGATGTGGACTGTAAGAAGTTTGCTTCATAAATACAAACTACAAAATATAAAAAATTGCAGAAGTGAGCGTCAACATCCGTGAAATGAGTGAGGTTACATGGATTGGATCTGGAGAGATTAGGACAAGTAACCCCCACTTTATTTTACTCATAGAAAAGGAAGCATTAAAATGAGACAAGGGTATTAGTGTGATTACACTTCAAAATGTCTAAAAATGTTTATGCCCATCTCAGAATTATTTTTGATTGAATTTAAAGTCACACAGAAATCATTTTATGCATACTACAGACTTACTCCCTATCTCGAACTATTCGGGTAGCACAATTAAAAGACTGTATGGAAAGAAACGGGAACTCTTAACGCAAAGTAATTCAGATAAGTTCTTTATAGTGATGATACGCATGAATACCAAACTAGGCAATGTGAAATATGAAAATGTATTTTTATTATCATTATATAATCCCTCCAGGGAGTTCTCAGACGCATCGGGGGAGGGCACCTGCTCTACAACTCTCCACTAACTAGAACTAACCAGAAGAACTAACAACTTTCCACTAACTAGAAGCAACTACATCAACTCCATTTATCGGTTACCACCATCACCATTAGTTTTTCCACAGACAATCACAAACATCCATGCCCACGGCGAGATTCGAACCCGCAGCCTTTTAGCTGGAGAGCCGATACGATAACCACTCGGCCAACCAGGCCAGTCTTTGTTTTGTTTGTTCAAAACAAAGGCCAGTATTTCTTGGCCTTTGCTTTGAAAATGAAACTTGATACTGTAATTCTTTATGTTTTGAAAATGAAACTTAATACTGTAATTCTTTATGTTTTGAAAACAAAACTTAATACTGTAATTCTTTATGTTTTGAAAATGAAACTTAATACTGTAATTCTTTATGTTTTGAAAACAAAACTTAATACTGTAATTCTTTATGTTTTGAATATGAAACTTAATACTGTAATTCTTTATGTTTTGAAAATGAAACTTAATACTGTAATTCTTTATGTTTTAAAAATGAAACTTAATAGTCACCCAAGATGAAATTGAACTTTCGGTGAAACGTGAAATTGCAATAATATTCAACATGCATATGCCTTATATAGTCCTTATAAGGACTGGCTTAAAGGGGCGAAGCAAGAATGCTTTTCATATTCCCCGTTATCTGTAGAGGACAGTGTAGGGATAAGGTGTTATTGAGCAATTAAAGCTCTGATCATGGCAGGAGGGTAACAGCAATAGCCGAGCCTCAGTTAGAACTTCATTGGCTACCGCATTGCCATCCATTACCCTCCAGGGGTGTTGGATTGAATGAATCAATCACCACATCTCACGGTCGATTGTTCATCCTAAGTCCTCAACATGCATATGAGTCCTTATATAATAGTCCTTATAAGGACTGGCTTAAAGGGGCGAAGCAAGAATGCTTTTCATATTCTCCATTATCTGTAGCGGACAGTGTAGGGATAAGGTTATTGAGCTATTATTAAAGCTCTGATCATGGCAGGAGGGTAACAGCAATAGCCGAGCCTCAGTTAGAGCTTCATTAGCTACAGCATTGCTATCCATTACCCTCCAAGGGTATTGGATTGAATGAATCAATCACCGACTATGTAAGTAAAGGTGAAATCTCAAAAATACGGACGATCTCTAGGCCACTCCATAGTGGGCGAAAGACCGTCCTAATCTCAGCGTTGGTTCCACTCAGTGACGGGCTCCCGACCACTGAGCAGAACCGCTCATATTCCGAGGAAAATAATTCACCGGCAAGTACCCCTCAGCGGGCCGTGCCGGAGAACACTTTCCCCGGAGACTCAAAGTGCTCCTTTAGGGCAAAACCTAAGAGAGCGAATTCATTTACCCAGGATAACAGCAACAGCCGACCTCAGTTAAACTTCATTGGTTCAGCATTGCCATCCATTACCCTATATGGGCATCTCATATAAAATCAATCACCGCATTTCACGGTCGACTGATTCCCATACCTCAACATGCATATGATTTATCCTTATAGTCCTTATAAGGACTGGCTTAAAGGGGCAAAGCAAGAATGCTTTTCATCTTCCCCGTTATCTGTATAGGACAGTGTAGGGATAAGGTGTTATTGAGCTATTAAAGCTCTGATCATGCCAGGAGGGTAACAGCAATAGCGGAGCCTCAGTTAGAACTTCATTGGCTACTGCATTGCCATCCGTTACCCTCCAAGGGTATTGGATTGAATGAATCAATCACCGCATCTCACGGTCGATTGATTCTGAATGCACATGATTTGAAAGGAATTATTATTATTATTATTATTATTATATGATTAAGATATTATGGTGTTTAATATTAAAACTGAGATATCGTTTTAAAATTCAAATATTTCTGAATAAAATATAAAATATATTTCATTTATTAATTATAAATTTAATAACAAATAGATTTAGTAGCCTTAAATCTTAATTATATCACAGTACGGGCATTTTATTGAATCTTGGAATTATTCTCATGAAGCATTATAAATTAAATCTCGAGAAGCTTTACCTTTACAGAATAACATGTCATCTGTATGCATTCAATATTAACATTCCACAGCGTAATAATAACGAGTCGTTATTTTATTCAAAGCAGCACTTGACCATTAGAGGGATGTGTTGTAAAGACAACTGAAAGCATTGAGTACAAAGTATTTGAATTTTATCCAATGAAAGAGCTTGACTGTAAAATAAAATAAAAATAAAAAATAGTTAACATTTATCCTACTGTAATTTAGATCAAAACCATTAACAGTCACACCAGAAATAAAATGGAAACTAAAAAAAAATAGTAAATGAAAAAGAGAGAATGAAATGGATCGTTTTTCAATTAAAAAAAAAATAGTTAGAAAAATACTGCGAAATAAATGTAAATATGGCACAGAACCCATAAATAAATCATACAGATTTATTTATTTCATAGATTTGTCTAAATCTATGAAATAAATTTAGAAGTAATCTGGAAGACAGAAATTATATTTCAATCTTTTCGATTGAACTTAGAACCACATCAATCCACCTTGATTTTAGTTTTCTTCTGAGCCTTTTTCCTTCCATGTTCACATCAAACCCCTATTTTGCTAACCTTTTCTCTCTCTCCTATTCTGTTTAAGTTAGCTTTCTACCAGAGATTGATCCTTCTCACATATTTTCTGAATGCAGACAATGTCAAGTCCTTCATAATATCTTCTTTCAATATGATTCTTCTTCTTTCACTACGCATTATTCCCGCTTCCTATGCAGGGTCCGCGTGTTACTTAGATGCGACTTCTTAGTACCACTCCCAACCGACCTGTTGCCTTCTTTTAATATGATTATTCCATTGAATTATTTCGGTTTACTTTCCTTCCTAATTTGTTCTAAGAACTACCAGGAGTTCTCCCATACTTATGCTTAAAGGATTCTATATTACTGTTAATAATTATTTTTCTTATTTGATTTGTTATGTTTATTTTTAAAAATGGATGAATTTCTTTTAATCTTTAATTTTAAAAAGTTCATTAAATATTTAAATAAAACGTTTTATCACAAAAATTTTAATTTTGATTTACCAAACCGTAATATATTTCATATAAGAGTTATATAATAAATATTCTTGATTTAAATTTAAATTTGGGAGATTTGGGAGATGGAGATTGAATCAATAGACTGTGAGATGCGGTGATTGATTGATTCATTCAATCCAAAGCCTTGGAGGGTAATGGATGGCAATGCTGTAGCCAGTGAAGTTCTAACTGAGGCTCGGCTTTTGCTGTTATTACCCTCCTGCCATGATCAGAGCTTTAATAGCTCAATAACACCTTATCCCTACACTGTCCTCTACAGATAACGGGGAAGATGAAAAGCATTCTTGCTTCGCCCCTTTAAGCCAGTCCTGATAAAGATTTAAATTTGAATGAGAATAATTTGCATTTTCTTGATTAAGTTCACTTAATCTTGTTCACTTTCTTCGAAGTAAAGTGGTGGCGGTTTTTGATTGCGTATCACTGGGTGGAACCACCACTGAGTTTCCTTTCTTGAAATCATTCAAATCAGGAGTAATAAGTTCAGTAGTGATACCTAAGCGTCACTTACTGGGATATGCTAGAAAAACAGTTCTAGGATCACGGTACTCTTCCGTGAAATTTAAGCCAGTTACTGTTTGGTGAACGCCTGGTCGATGATTGCATCGACGTCTACGACATGTAGACGTCGATGCAATCATCCAACACCTTGTGGAATCTATGCTGAACCGCATATGTGTTGTATTTCGGGCTAAAGGAAGTCAAACATGGTATTAAATAAAAGTTTCAAATTCAGTGCCCGGTATGTGTATTTGTAAATATTTCACAGTAGCTTTATAATTTCGTTGTAACTTATTAAATACTACTTGTTAATGGCGAAGTCTGTAATGAAAAGGCTTCGTAGTCTACAGATTTAGAGTGATTTTGTACAAAATCAATTTGTAGGATGGACGTGATCAGCTACAATGTTCAGATATTCCTTGGAAGAAACCCGACCTTCCAGCAATAGCAAGGTTACCGGTTCTATATCAACTGAACATGCCCCACACCATAACACCACCTCCAGAACCTTGAGTTGTGTTTACAAGGCAATCTGATCATCCCTTAATGGAGCTCCCACCAAACTCTCTGCCTGCACTCTGTACAGGACAAGGAGCACGTGAGTCGTCGGACCACGTGACTCTTTTTCAGTATCCACTACTTCCTGACGCCACTGCAGACAAACTCTCCGGTACCTCGCAGAAATCAGTGGTTTCCGTATAATCATGCGATTGCCAATCCTCTTCAATTCCCTCGCATAATTCGGACATAAATGGGTCTTATTAAACACCAGGATATCTAACCTTTTGATAAACCTGTCAGATTTCAAAATCGTGGTTCCAGTTAGATGGGTACCCACAATCAGCACTGTATCGAACTCCAAAAGATCCTTGGTTTTTCCCATTGTGATCAGCACTATCGACGATTACCGATCAACAGCTTAGTTGCCTAGAACATGTGATGAAGTATATCTACATAAAGGTTTTTAATTCAGTGGCTGTTCCGCATACATTATTTGCGACCAGAAAGAAAACTTTCATCTCATTAATAGACGTTAGAAGGCAGATCGTCTAATACAAGTTTACTTAATAGGCTTCGTGCCAGTCGCAATCAAGTACCTTAGATTTACCAAGAACAATCACGTGACATTTTCCGATATTTTCATTGCATTTTCATAGGTGGGTCACATAAATCAGAAGACTTCCTGTGGATCTATAATGGGCGAATTGATACTGGGCAGCATTAATCAGTTGATAGGATTCCAAGAAGCGTAGAAGTTGAGTGTTAATGTTCTTTTCTTTACTTTAAAAAGAATTTAGTGAATGAAACTGGATGGAAATTAAAGATGAAATGATTGCTAATATATGCTAATTTCCAGATTGCAGGATAGAAAATACCAAGAACAGTGGTTAACAGAGATTTGGAACATTTGGAAAAATGCTATCAGAACCAAAAGTTCTTTGGTTTATTTCAACAAGTGACTTCCGATATTTCTCTGGTAAAATCAAAGGAGAAAATTGAGTATATGTGTTTCGAACAATTCGAAGGTATTAAACGAGTTCCTCTATGAAAGAAGTAGAAGAAAAAATAACGAATCCTGACTTTATTTTTTGGATCTCGATACATTCGGAAGCAGAACTATTTAAGTGCAAAAGAAGCATCGTGTAATAAAAATAATAATCATTGTATCTGTGAGATATAGAAGGAGGACTCAGGACAACAACAATATTGTATTATTGTCCTCAGTAGTGCTGTCCTAAACATAACTCAAAACCCTTCCTCTGAGAAGACTGATTTCGAAACTACACGATTCGGTTGGATTCGAATCCCTTCTAGCATGCAAAGAACATTCTATAAGGGCTTTGGAATTGTGAGTTATCAGGTCTCATATTGAGGGTGACAAGTGATTTTTTTTTCTTTACTGAAAACAAACAAACAGTTCAATGGATATACGCAATTGAGACAGATGTTATACAATAGCTTTGGTTCGAATACTGTGGGACACAATAGGCTTATAGGCTTTTTAAGAACTTTTCAACTGAAGATGAGTTAGCCAGTCGCATACATTTTGAGGTAACTCAACTTTTTCATCCTGCAAAACATGCAAACTGGCTACCGGAAGGTAAGAAATTGGATGGAAATTTAACAGACACTCTTGCACTCATAGCCTTACCAACTTTGCTCATTTTAATTAAACAAAAAACTTAGGATTCTTGTTCCTTGTCCTAGAGAAGATCAAACATCGACATATTAAGCTACTTCAGGTCTGCAATAAGTTGAAGTGTTCTTACAATGGACAATAAAAATAACCTTCCACCGAAAGAGAGGCGCAAGCATCCTCAGGTGTCTTTTTCCCACTCATGCTTTCTAAAAGATTGTCTACCTAACTTCGTCTACCTAACTACGAACAAAAGATGTTCCTTTGTAATTTTATGCACACATATATTCGATGAGTGGACGAAGGGGGATGAGGAAGTGGGAAGAGAAAAATTGTTTAGACTAGACAGAAGAATTTCTTTTTTGCGGAATATAAAAGGGAAGTAAGAAAAGTATGATTTAGAGTATTAAGGAAGGGTGAAAGAGAAAAATTAAGTAGATTATGAAAAATCGAATGAAAGAAAGAAAAACGTATATAGCAAATGTTAGTAGAGTAATAAGTAGCGACTGCAGAATGAAAAATATTAATGTCGGAATTAATGACGACGTGGGGCGGTGGTAATACAGCAGAACAGAAAGAAATAGACCTTAAAAGGAAATAGCGCGCTTGGATGTTATCTTTTCACAGTACGGGACGAAAAGTTACAGAAGCCGCAAGAGATTAAGCAGGGCTGAAAAGAGAAAGAAGCAGGTGGTCTGAGGTAAGAGTGAGGTCACGTGAAAAATTGAGAAAAATAATTTAAAAAGAAAATTATATACGAAGACTCAATGATCAGGAGAGTACTTAACGAAAGTTGGACAAACTCTGGCGCAAAAAATAATGATATTAGTCATGCCATCCGGATGCACAAAGGTAAGGCGAAAGAATGATTGTCTTTGTTGTCCCAAATTATTTGAGAGGCGAGAAGTATTCTGTGAGGGAGGATGTGAAGGAGTTGTTAGAAGATGCAAAACTGAAGAGCGAGAAGATGAAAACTGTAATTCTCCTACCGCACTATGATAGAGGCGAACTTAGGAGGAGGGCGTTGGTAGCTAATACATCTATACGTAGCTTGTGCAAAAGGATTATGTAAGATTTGTGGATCTGTGTTTGACGGAAAGAAGGATTTGTATAATGCTGATCGACTGCATCTAAATGGTTTTGGTGTTAGCTGTCTGGGTGAGCTTTGTTCACCGAGCATGATGAAATGCAAATTCGGGAAAATTTAAGGAATTATTATTATTATTATTATTATTATTATTATTATTATTATTATTATTTGACACCTCCAGGGAGTCCAAAGACTCATCAGCAGTTGAGTTTGCGTGAAAGCATTCATGTGAATGAGTGTGAGAATAACCAAGTGAGGAATCTAGTTTCTCAAGCAAAATTAGTGAATAGGGTACTCATTTCAGGAAGTAAAGCTGGATGGGGGGGGGCTAAAGAGATTCTGCATTGATTTGTCATTGGTTAACTCAACCTCGCCAAAGGTTATAGACATTAGTGAGACTTGACTAACAGCAGATGATGTAGCTAAAGGTACTGAATGTGAAGGGTTTAGTATTTCCAAGGAAGATAGAGAAGATAGGATGAGGAGAGGGGGAATGCTGATGATAGCTGATGAATTGCAGCCAAAACGCTTAAGACAGGTAGGAGGGTGGCTGTTTATTTGGAACAGTCTGGTGTGAGATTAAGGCCAGTAAGACAAAATATAGTTGGTTTTTGCTATTGGTCTGGGATTGATTTCCACAGACGATCTGGAAGACAAGCATCGCCAAATTAGTACAATGACTGCAGGCCGAGGGATTGTTTTGGGGGAATTTGAACTATGCAGATATAGATTCGAAGGAAAATGAGTCTCATGGTAGGAAGGAAGTTGAATTTATACACCTAATAAGAGATAATTACTTGAGACATCATGTGATAAGGGGAGGGGACTCTAGGTCCAAGAGTATTGAACTTGATCATAGGATCAGAATAATTATCCATAGCTAAGGTGGCCACATTGGCTCCGATTGGGAAAAGTTGCCACGAGGTCTTGATTCGGAGATCGTAAAGCACGGGGAAGCTTAAACCTTAAAGCATCCTTCCCTTGCATGGCATGAAGCCATGCACGGAAAGGATGTTAGCAGTACGCGGGATATAGTTAAGGGTCATCTAGAGGAAGCAGGATTAAATTGTACAGGGTGTTCGGGATAAATTTGACAGTTTCGTAAGGAAAAAGAAAATCTTCTTTGTATCTATTAAATTTAATGAATTGACAAAAAAACATTACAGGCAGAGTTAATTACAATACTATCAACAAGATTTACTCAAAATAACCACCATTAGCATCGATCACAGCTTCAATTCTGCTTCGGAACCTCGAACAAGCTGATGCTACAGTCTCCCTGGGAAGGGCCGCAAAAACTGTTTTAATTTTATCCATTAACTGGGCTTTTGTATTACTGGAAGTGCGATTGGTGTCTTTTTCAACTGCGCCCCATACAAAATAATCCATGGGGTTAAGGTCTGGGGAGTTTGGAGGCCAAACATTTGGACTGGTGAAGTCGTAGAAATTTTCAGACAACCATTTTTGACTTTTCCCAGAGGTGTGGCAAGGGGCCGAATCCTGCTGCCATACATACGGCCTACCATTGGCTACCCTTGTTATCCAGGGCTTGACTACAGTTAGCAACTCCACGAACAAAGCCCGAATTCCAATGCCAGGGTTCTTCAACACCTGTTCCTGCAGATTTGCGAGGAATTCTGCTGTACGAACGCAATCAGATCGTCTGCTAGGGATCTTTCTTCTTGCTACATCCTCGTAGTCACCATTGCAAGTCTCTAGTTCATGCCTGATTGTTTTTACTGTATTCAGGGAGCATTGGGCAGCAGTCGTAATATCCTTATTTTGATGGCGGGCACGAATCATCATGATACAAGTTATTCTCTTCCATGATTCAGGTGGGTTCCAGCTATCCATCCTTTCTGACATCTTGTATATGAATGAAGAAGGGTCCAATCTTTTAAATGTGAAGAGAAGTGTGTGTTAATACATGTAACTTACGGAAAAATATAATTAATTATAAATATGTCAAATTTATCCCGAACACCCTGTATACCTAGGATAACGAGGGTAAATCAGATAGGAGTTAGATGAATGAATAATACCATCAAGCATGAGTTACAAAAAAAAAAATCGTTGTAGTATATAAAGCGAAAGGTAACCAGCATGGTAAGGAAGGCAAAATCAGAATAAGAGAAGAAACTAGTTAAGTGGACCAAAGGAAATTCCAAAGAGTTCTTTCCTTATGTGGCAAGTAAGAGGAAGAATGACTATGGAAGATTAACTTTAATGACTGGTGATAGTTACGTGGAGACAGACGCAGATAAAATAGTTGAGTTCTTGAGTGACAACTTTGCAAGGGTATGAATACAAGTAAGGTTAATGATGTAGATTTGCCACGACATTAACCTCACTTGGATGATATACGAAGGGAAGTTAATGTTATGACATATAACAGAGACTGGGGTGAGAACTGAGGTTGATGATTTGTAGAATCTTAGGATATTGCAGAATCTCAATATAAATACAGATGTGGAATTAGATGGGATGTCAGCTAGGGTTTTGCAAGAATATGCAAGGGAACTGGAAATGGCTTTGACTAAGCTGTTAATTTAAGTCTCAGCTCAGGTAGAGTTGCAAGGAAGAGCAAAGATGCCAAAATTATTCCTTTGAATAAGGGAGGTTCTAAGACTACCATAGCAAATTATAGACTAATCAGTATCTCAGGAGTGGTAGAAAAGTACAAGAAAAATTGGTAAACAGAAAGAATTCAAGAATGCATATGTAAAAATATGATACTATATGAGAGTCAACATGACTTTATGAAGGATTGGTCATGCCTTAGTAATTTACTAACTTTTTATAATAGAGTAACAGATGAATTGGATAAAGGAAATGGCAACACGGTGATTTTGCTAGATTTTGCAAATGCATTTGACAGAATAACAAAAGAAAATCTGTTACGCAACTTAGAACAAACGGGGATGGTTACACTGGTGATGTCGATAAGAGGGCTGCTGAAAACCGTGGTATATGGAGGAGCAGAATCCAGGAGAAGATGGTGATTAGTTGTGTGCCACAAAGTCAGTTGTTTGCTGAAGATGCCAAATTAGGTAGAGTAATAGTTAATCAAGGCGATGTGGAGAACTTGCAGAACGATTTAAACATCAGTATGGGCAAAAGTTAATGGGTGTCAGGTTAATGTAAAGAAATTCACGTATTTTGATTGAAATCTACTCCAGGAAATAGATGAAGCTTACAATTTAAGGTTGATTGTAGACAGAAAGTTGAGTTTAGAGGGTATATTATTAAGGTTTTAGATAGCTCATAAGATTACTTAGCTATTGAAGAATACACTAACAAGTAGAGATAAGGAGGTTGTTATTTCTCTTCATAAGGCCTTGATATGCCCACATCTGGATCAGTGTGCTCAAGTCTGGTCCTCTGGGTTTCTTGGGGATGAGCAAGTGGTGGAGAGGATTCAGAGACCAGACTATGATGGTGAGTGGTCTATGGAATATTCCTTATGAGGATAGATTGAGAGGATGTGTGTGATGCCGAAGTTGGTTGATAGAAGAAAAAGAAAGAATGTGATAGAAACATTTAAGTTGCTTAAAGGGTTTTATAGGATTGATGCAGGGTAAATGTTTCATCACAAGGCTAGAGGGTATAGAACAAGTGGTCATCCCTGGAAGTTGAATAAATGGGTGGTCAGTAGGGTGTGTGAGGACTGGATCGTTTGCTTTGAGAGTTGTGAATGGATGAAATGGGTTGCCAATTCAAAAATTGAGTGTTCAATGTAACCAACACGTTCCACTGAATTCCCAATATAAACTAAACTTGAATCGCTAGATACAAAGTCCAGTGTTCCCAGCACACCATTATAAATATTTTTATAATATATTATGATAACATTAAACATTTCAACGTAATTATTTAAATTTTCAGAATTATACATTATGTAGAAGAAAATAGTATTTGGTGAAATAGACCTGCAATCGTTTCAAGGATGTTGTACGCTTGTCGCTTTTTCCAAGTTTGTGGGTTCGAGAAGATAAAATGACTCACCATAATCAGTCTTCAGATAAACAACCGAAATACTTTCAAACTCGGCTCACTGCTGTGAACTTCAGTGTAAGCAAACGTGTTTGTCAAGTAAGGGACTCGTTTATTCTTCCTATAATAGAAAACAAAATATTGTACGAAGGCTAGATACGAAAGAATTAAGAGAATTGGACTATCAACTGTTAATAGTTGACTGTTCTATTAAACAGTTTTGAAGTAAATGTTCGATTGGGTGGTAGTGAAATTCTCTCATTTCATTTGAATATTAACTAAAGCAGGATGGCAATAGAAATCCCTAAACGATACCCAAATTACTTTATATTACCATAAATAATGCAAATTACAATTTTTAACAAGCTGCGGTGAACACAGGTTTGTTTGAGTCAGCAAACAAGCTCAGAAGGAAGTTGCCACCCACACTCACACATTCGTATGCAAATTGCACATGAAAGACGTCGCGTAAAAGAAAATAAATTCCTTTTCTCACCACTGCTTCCTCTCCCTTCTTTTCCACACCATACGCAAACATTTCTGCTGGGATTCATTTCTTTTTATGATGTTTCTAAGCCAGTCTTTGATAGAATTTTATGCATTTCATTATTTTCTTCTTCGCTTTTAAGCGATGCCAATTTCCTTCCAAGTGCAGGCAAGTTTTCTTAACTCTCTTTCGAAGTAAAGCTTCGTCATTTTTGACAGTTAATATTGTCTGAAAATTCTCTCTCTCTCTCTCTCTCTCTCTCTCTCTCTCTCTCTCTCTCTCTCTCTCTCTCTCTCTATTCCGCACTCGACAGATACTGTCATACAGCAGAAAGAACACACACACCACACAACAGAAATACAAATCTTTTGCTCACAATAGAAATACGAATCAACCATAGAAGACATGACAGAGAAGAATGGAGAACCAGATGAAGATTTTTTAATCAAATATTAATAGCATGGTAATAAAAAAAAAACTTCAGCCAAAGGATGTCATCTGACGTTTCAAAACATATGAAACACATCAACTCTTAAGTGGATCTAATTTTTAAAAAACAAACGTCAGATACCTGAGAACGTGACAGCCAAAACCTTATTACATGTCCATGTCACCTATTAAACAGACATACACATGGGTTCAAGAATAAGTCTGAAGAGAGTCCCCTCCATAATATACATCGTAGGAAAAGTAATATTTTTAATGAATTTTGACTCAGACTCTCAAGATTCCTCATCAGGGAAATTGTGGTAGCATTTATTCCAACACATTAAGAGGTTGCTCACTTTAATTTATTTTCCTTACATGGTTGATAATATGGACAGAAATTTCGGTCATTTTGCCCAAAATAACCTCGTAAATGATCCCTAAAACAAGGTACGGAAATGAGGCGGTAGCCTTGATTGTTAGCTAACTCATTTACCTTCCTCGCACTCCCGTAGCTCGTGCATCAGAATGTTTATTTCCTCCATTTCAGCAGAACACACCACGTGTCACACGTGCTTTCTATTCTGGGTATCATTTCATTGATTTTTGATACCGTTCTTAATGCGCCTGCGCAGTTAAATCGCTTCGCATTGCTGGTTCTGGAAAAATAGCTTTGCAAAGCCTTATTATTTTGAAAAGCCCACAGCACTGAATATTAATAAACTCTCATTAATATGGATTTCACAGGAACTGTAAACAGTTATTTTCTCATTTAAATGTAGATTGCCTATATTGAAATCGTAGAAAGATTGCAATTAACTGAAAACATAGAAATGATTTTTTTTTTAATTCCATTCATTTGATTCTGTTTGCTATTTTAGGATACCAACTTATCTCGAGTGGGATTTTTACTTATTATCTGTGGATACTGTTAAAAGTTAGATTAAAAACACATTTCTGGCTTACTTCATATATTAGTAATATTTAGCCTGATTGTGCATTGCTAGTTCTATGAATGTTTTGTCTAGTAATAAAAAAGTAAAATTATTTATAGAACTATGTGATAATTATAATAAATGAAAAATTGGTTTCAATATTTTTAATTTTCTTTCGATTTTTTTAAATAATTAGAATTTCTTCAAAATGCCTAACAATGTCATTCATAACTCTAATTCATTTATCTTAAGATCAGGTATATTTGGTCAGGGGGAGCAATGGAAGAATCGACCGTGAGATGCGGTGATTAATACCCTTGGAAGGTAATGGATGGCAATGCTGTAGCCAATGAAGTTCTAACTGAGGCTCGGCTATTGCTGTTACCCTCCTGCCATGATCAGAGCTTTAATAGCTCAATAACACCTTATCCCTACACTGTCCTGTACAGATAACGGGGAAGATGATAAACATTCTTGCTTCGCCCCTTCAAGCCAGTCCTTATAAGGATAAGGATATTTGGTCAGGGTAACAAATGGCAATGCTGTAGCCAATAAAGTTTTAACTGAGGCTCGACAATTGCCGTTACCCACCCATGAATAGAGCTTTTAGCTCAATAACACCCCACCCACACAGATTTTCTTCATTCAGATGACGAGATAAAGAGTCAAGGACTCAGTCCATCGCCCAGTTCTTTTAAGAACTTTAAGAATATTCGATAAACTAGGTACTAATCTGTGAAATAAAGAATTTATGATATACGTGCTATATTAGGTCTTCAATATTCTCAATCAATTTATAATCACGGATTGCTTACTGAGACATCAATATATTGCGACCATCTTGGAATGTACTGTTCTAAGGAATTTCCATTATTCGTGCATATGAATTAGAAAGAACCATTAAAATGGCACTAATAACTTATTTATGACATTATATTAATAATTTATTTTACATATTTGTAATAAATTATTTAAATATTTATAATTATAAATAGCCAGTATATTTTGATTTAATATAATATTTTAAATAATAATTTATGTTTTATTATCGAGTATTATAAAATCTCGACACTCTCTTGTGTCGAGGCTAGCAGTTGAAAAGACGTACTGTCGGAGAGCTCCTGAGAGATTTGTGATTTTTTATTTATTTATTAAGTATTTTCTTAGATTTGATTGTGTATTTTAGTATATTATTGTGGTTTTATTAGTGTAGTTATTGTACTAAAGTGTTTTATAGCATAATTTCAGAGAAATTATTAGTTTTTACTATTCTTGAAAATGGCACCGAAAATTCGTCGTAACAAGGAAGTGACTAAATCTAAAGTTGCTACTGAGGAGAGTGTTTGTTCTGAACAAAAACACTGCTGCAATGATGATAACAATTTATCTTAGGATACGCTGGCATTAGAAATAGCTCGGTTAAAAGAAATTATTAGGAAATCGACTAGGGAATTGGAAAAGGTGGAAAAACGTTTGTTTAAACTTCAACAGGATAAGAAAATGGATGAGAACAAGAACAGTTAGGAAAATACTGAACTTCGTAATCAGAATATTAATAATGACAAGGTAAGTCAGTTAATATCTAAGAAAAAAAGAGGTAATATGGTATGGTGATTCAATTTTAAAATTTGCGTTTGCCGATGGAGTCACCACTTCTAGTTTCCGGGAGCGAAAATTAAAAATATGACAAACGTAATTGAAAACCAAAAATGAAATGTAAAAGAAATGCTAGTGCTTGTAGGTCAACTAATAATTTAAGTGGCGACATATATAGTATGAGAGAAGATATGAAAGGTCTGTTTAAAGAAGCGAGAAAGAAATGCAAAGAGTAAAAATTGTAAGATTACTACCTAGATATGATAGCACTGAGTTAAGGAGGGCGAGGATAGTAAATGATTTCATGCACAGGCTATGTAGAAGATATGGATGTGAGTTTTTGGATGTGTGGGGTGTGTTTGATGGTAGAAAAGATTTGTATAAGAATGATGGCCAGCGCTTGAATTCATTTGGCATCAGAAACCTGGAGAAATTATTTCTTGGTATGTAGCCCAATGCAGAGAGTCAGAGAAACTAGATCATCAAGGGAGGAATGGGAAAAATGTGTGTGAAAGGTTAGCTATGGTATACAAACGTGATAAAGATATGAATGCCTTTGAACATGGTTATGTATGCGGGGAAGGAGTGGAAAAATGTGCTTTGGTTCGGAACTTTTAGGTAAGTCTAGGGAGGAAAAAGAGAAAATTCTAGAACAAGACCAAATAGATTGCATATCTAATTATAAGAATAGGCTAAGTCGTAATTTATTATGTCTGTATACAAATGCCAGGAGCATTAGAAATACGATGTGGCCTACGATTATTGGCATTAGTGAAACTTGGCTATCAGAATCAGATATGGTAAGAAGGATCGAGTGTAACGGATATACTATTTTTAGGAATGACAGAAGAGATAGGAGAGGAGGAGGAGTGCTACTAATGATATCAGATGACTTAGGCCAAGTTAGGGTAGAAATACAAGAAAACAATGAGGGTAACAATGTTCCATGTAGCGATGAGTTTGAGTTTATTTGGTGTGAAGTGGAGGTTAACGGAATGAAATATATGGTGGGGTGTTGCTACAGACCTGGCAGCTTAGTTTTAGGGGACGAAGAAATGCATCGCCAATTTAGCCCCTTATGGGTACCAAGCGAATGATCATTATGGGTGTGACTTTAATTTTCCAAACATTGATTGGGTAGAAGAGAAATCTCATGATCAGAAAGAAAAGGAATTTATTGAATTGTTGCGAGATACCTTTCTCAAGCAGCATGTGAAAGAAGTAACTCGAGGTCAAAGAGTGTTGGATTTGCTCATAGAGTCAGGAGGGATCTCTGTTAAGAATATGGCTATTTTACCACCAATTGGTGACAGCGATCATGCTGTTTTTCCTTGGGAATTATCTACTTGTATTGGAGCTCCGATTAAATCAGGCTACATGCTGAACTACGATGCTGGAAATGATGATCAACTTAGAAGAATACTATCTTTGGTCCGATGGTATCAGTTACTGAATGGAAAAAATGTCGGCAATGCATGGGAATCTTTGCAAAAGTGCTTAAATAAGGCAGTATCTGAATGTATCCCTAGTGTTCGAAGAACAAATAGGTTGGGAGTGAAATGGATGTGCAGCCATATTAAGCAAGAGAACCACAAGAAGAAGTTGATGTGGAAAGAATATCGTGAGAATAAGAGTGAGAGGAGTTACGAAATATATAAAGTTCAAGTATTGTGAGAAACGCTAAATAAGAGTATGAAAAGAAATTGACCATGGAAGCTAAAGGCAATCCAAAAGAATTTTATCGTTATATCGTGAGCAAAAGAAAGAATGAATGTGGAAGAATAACTTTATTAAATGCAGATTCGATACGATTCCGACACTCGTGTACGAGTGTCGGAAGCTAAGGAGATTGTTCAGTTAATGAGCGCTCACTTTGCTAAAATATATCAACCAGGTGTAGGTAGTATGGTGCACAGTGCTGCTGCCACGTTAGATGAAGAGCTAGAGGTTCATGAAAATGAGGTTGAAGAGCTCTTGCATAACCTGGATAAGAATTTGTCAATAGGGACAGATGGAATATCTGCCCGTTTGTTAAAGGAATGTTCAGCTGAATTGGCTAGGCCTTTCACACATTTGTATAACTTGAGTCTCAGCTCAGGAATGGAAGGAATGTATGATAGTTCCATTGCACAAGGGTGGTGCAAAAACTGGTGTGTCTACCTACCGACCTATTAGTATCTCTGGTGTGGTAGTGAAGATTTTAGAGAAGTTGGTAAGAACTCGCATACAGAAATGGGTAGACAAGCATTCTATACTTTGCAGGGAACAGCATGGGTTTACTAAAAGAAGGTCATGTTTTAGCAATTTGCTCATATTTTATAACAATGTTACAGCTGAGTTGGATAAAGGAAATGGATATACTGTGATAATGTTGAATTTTTCTAAGGCATTTGATAGGATACCACACGAAAGGCTGTTGCATAAACTGGAGAATATGGGATTTGAATATAAACTCTTGACCTGGATCAGGGGATTGTTCACAGACAGATATCAAAAAGTGGTATACAGTGGGTGTAAAACTGCCACATTTTAAGGTAACCAGTGGTGTATCTCGGGGTTCAGTCCTTGGGCGATTATTGTTCAATCTATACATTAATGACATCAAGCAGGGTCTATCATCGGATTTGCAATTGTTTGCTGATGATGCGAAGATAGGCAGGGCAATCAGGGATGCTACTGATATTCAGAAATTACAAAATGATTTGAATAGACTGGAAATCTGGGCTAACGAAAATGGCTGTCACTTTAATGTTAGTAAGTGTAAAGTTATGCACTTTGGCGTGATTAGAGTTCCAGCGGCATATTATATTAGCGGAGTTATGCTACAAGAAACTAAAGAGGCAAGGGATCTTGGTGTATTGATGGTAAGAATTTAAAATTCAAAGGTCACATAGCAAAAGTTGTAAATACAACTCAGAAGATAATTGGTATGTTGAAGCGAACCTTGCCACGTAAGGATAAAGAAGTAATTTTGCCTCTTTATAAGGCTTTGATAAGACCACATTTGGATTACTGTGCACAGATTTGGTCTCCCGGATTCCAAGGGGATAAAGAAACTGTGGAAAGGGTGCAAAGAAGAGTTACAAAGATTATATCCGGATTATGGGATTTAGATTATGAGGACAGATTGCGAGTATGTGGATTACATACTCTGGTTAACAGCAGAAAGAGCGGTGATATGATTTAGGTCTATAAACTTTTGAATGGGTGTTATAGCATTTCAACTGATGAAATTATTCGCTATATGGAAGGCGGGGAGAGAACACGGGGACATCCATGGAAGTTAAGATTGTTCTCAGTCAAGAAAGGGTTAAGAGCTAGGTTTTTCTCCCAGAGAGCAGTGAGTGAGTGGAGTAATTTGCCCTTAGGGGTAGTGAGTGCATCTAGTGTGAATGAATTGAACAGTACGTATGATAGCTGGGTTGGGTAATTTAGCCTCCCTCGATGAGTCCTTGACTCCCTGGAGGTCTTAAATAATAATAATAATAATAATAATATATATTTTTTTAAAACATTTTATTAGGGCTCAGATAAATTACATACATAGATACAATAATAGTTGTATATACCCGTGTGTGCATATATATATATATATATATATACTATTTATAATACATTACGATTGTGAATAACAGATACTTGCGAGTTAATAATATTTTTAAATAATAATAATAATTTTTTAATAAATAATATTTTTGTTCATTGCTAAAATAGTATACACACATATATATATATAATAATTATCTTGAATATAATTTTACAAAAATTTTTATACATTTATAAATTAAGAATTTTGCACTCTTTGCCTCTGTATTGTATTGTGCGTTTACAATGCGTGTTCTGATATTAACAGTAATGATTATACAGATTTTTTTTGAGTGAATAACTAATATAATAATAATAATTTGGGAGGCATTTCTGATATTTTCCTCGAAGCTTTGCAGAGCTTATCTGAGGAAGATAATAGATGGTGGTGGTTTCGTGGTTATGTTTCTATGCTGGTCGGTCGCAAGCCAGGTGTTGATTTTACTGTTTGTTGGTACGTGCTTGGAAGGCTTCAACTGCTGTTACACAGTTTAACTTTTTTTTTTCCCAAGTGGGGTTGGATGTGAACATGGTGTGTTTGCTCATGTCCTTGTAGTGGTGTTTTTTGAGAGAGGTTTGTCATAGGTATTGTGCGTGTGTATTATCAATTGACATTGATAATAGTGTAATTTTAATAATACTACTACTTCTTTTTCACTATCTTACTAAGTTAAAACAGTAATTTCCAAGTGCGTATGTACAAATTGTATATACAAATATTTTCTTTCAAATATGCCATTACTATATAAATCGCAATGACATTTCTGATTTCTGTTATCTTCCATAAAACTAGGAAGAGTGACTGGTGATCCATTATAGTCAATCTTTAACTAAATATACAGTTTTTTATTACTTGATATCAGAGGTGGTCCAAAAAAATAGGTTATCAATAATGCTCAAAAACCTGAAAAAAATTTACAAGATTTCTGATTGAATTTGGAGCTGCTTAGTTGTCTAAATAATTTCCCACCATAAATTTCTTCATTAATTAAATTCATTAAACCTTCGTATAGCAATGTAATAATATCTTGATAAAATGTTCAAAAATAATCAATAGAAGCATTATCATATTACGTTTCTTTCGTTTATTTATATTTTTTTAAGCTAGATGGGTGAAGCAAAAATGCTTTTCGTATTCCCCGTTATCTATAAAGAAAATGCATGGATAGGGAAATATAGATCTATAGGCTCTGATACAGTATTGCCATCCATTACCTTACTAGGTACATATTTTAGTTGCCTTGTACGACATACATGGGCTACAGTGGGGCTATTCTTATCCCCGGCCATCACACGTTTTTTTTTTTTTTTTGGCTCTGTTTGTCGTGCATCTTTTATTGCAGCATAGTAATATTCAAAGAAGGGTGTTGTATATTACGAAAATATTTATATCTAATCGTTTGTAAAATCCTATAGTATCATTAATCAAACGTGAAAAAAATTAATAATTAAATAATGTTTTATAAAAATTTCAGCGTTTGCAAATATCGATTACCATTAGAGACATTAATCAAAACGTTTAGGATAAAAAGAGAGGCAGAAACAGATCAGAAATCGGCTTTTTTCGTATTTGGCTAATATAAAAAACACCTCACAAGATTCTCGGAATAACCTCGCATGTCACTCGGTTCGTTCTGACGATGCCAGTATTACACCCGAATAATCACTTCTAAAACAATTTACGAAAGGTGATTTTAATAACTCGATAATTCGCTTATCTCATTAATATAATTATACATTCTTTTATTTTTAAAGTTTTGCCATTTTTTAATGAATTGTTTTTATAAATGCATTTTCACCTTTAACAAAACGAGTTTTTCCTCTTTCGTGTTCTCTCGTTCATCTCGAAAATGACGACTTTAAATGATGTTTGGAAACACTCATATAATCTCAAAAAAATGTTTCTCCATTTTTATGTATACAATATTATGCTATAATTTTTAATTCAAATTATTCTGAGAATTTTGTGAATTTGATCAGTGGCATGCATTCATATAGAGCAACGCTTACACAACGCCGGATTACGAAAAGATCGAAGTACAGAGCAACAAATACTCGCACTAACACTAATAGCAGAAAGCTCGAAGAAAGAACAAAAAGATATATTGCTGTTTCGTGGACTTCAAAAAAGCATTTGATTATATTGACCAAAATATAACATGGCTATCTTGGAATCCTATGGTATGGACAATAAATTGATCCGCCTGCTGAAAGATATAAACAGCCAAACACAAGCAAAAATCAGGATAGCAAGTGCGACTGGAGATTGTTTTGCCACTAGTCAAGGCACAACACAAAAGGACCCAATATCACCAATCATCTTGATTACACATCTGGGAATAACACTAGATAAGATTAAGGAAGAAGGTGGAGGCATATCAATAAATGGCATGAGAATAAACTACCTCTGCTTTGCAGATGACATCGTCCAGATTGAAGAACATGCAGCAAGGCTGGAAAAGACACTGCAAACACTATACTATACACAGAAGGAAAAAGATATGGACTAAATGTCAATTTTGAAAAAACTAAAACAATGATATTTGGACAACAGGTTACTGAACAGAGTTACCATAGACAGATTTCAACTGGAAAATGGGAACACTTCACATATCTTGTATGCTACGTGACGCATGATTTGGACCCCAAAAAAGAGATAAAAATTAGAATAGCCAGAACAACAACTATTTTAAAAGCCATGGACAAAATATGGAATAGCCGAGCTATAAAGATGCAAACTAAACTGCGCATTGTAGAAACATCTATCTTCAGCAGCAGCATGCTCTATGGATGTGAGGCCTGGGTACTCCTGTGAGAATCTGAAAGAAGGATATTAGCATTTGAGAGGAAGTGCTATAGAAAGATCCAGAAAGTGAACAATGAGGAAATCTACAGACGAATCCAACACAAAAGAAAACCTGATCTAGAAAATAATCAAAAGGAAACTACGTCTCTTTGGCCATATATGTAGAATGAACGAGGAGATGAAAACAAAAATGCTGCTGTTTGAGATGATTAAAGGAAAGAACAAAAGAAGAAGACCAAACACAGAATGAGGCGATGACATTGTCAAATGGTGCGTAAACTCTATACATAAACTGAGTCATCTTGCACAAAATAGAATGCAATGGAAGAATCATATCAAGATGGCATTGGACCCCTGGTTGTTGATGAATATGGTGAACGCTTGCACACCTGTTACATTTATAAGATGAAAAATCTTTCGAAAAAACAGTAATATTCAATCCTTCTACTGGGTAAACAATGCATGTTACTTATTACACCATAAGATGATAGCGATCAGTTTTAGTCTCACAACTATATATTGTGTGTGTGTGTGTGTGTGTGTGTGTGTGTGTGTGTGTGTGTGTGTGTGTGTGTGTGTGTGTGTGTGTGTGTGTGTGTGTGTGTGTGTGTGTGTGTGTGTGTGTGTGTGTGTGTGTGTGTGTGTGTGTGTGTGTGTGTGTGTGTGTGTGTGTGTGTTATAAATGATATTTTACATGAAAATCATCGCTATTTAAAGCATTCAAAATTTATTGTTGTAGATGCGGCCAAAGGAGAGACAGAATGAAATATTGTTTAACTCTGCAGACATACAAAAATGAGTTTACTTTGATAATATATCATGACAAAAATAAGATGATTGTAAAAACTTATTTGACAGCGAAAAAGAAGTCTTATTGCAACTGTTATTGTAAATGCTAGACATCAGTGCATTGCCATCGTATTGTGTGTTTATAAGACCACCTTCGCAAATAAAAGGAGAGAGAGAGAGAGATGCATTTTCAAATACGATTTTATTGCATTCTGCAAATAAAACAGAGGATGTGAAATGGTTAATCAATTAACAACAGTAATAGTTAAATTAAAACAATAGTATATGAAATCTGCTATTGTTTTAATTTAAGGCAAATGACTTTCTAAGCGTCATTGGCTTCATGCTGGCTTACACATACACAAAAATCAAAACACCCAACAGATATTTAAAATATTTTCTAATGCAATGTTTCCTACTTGATGGTGTTTCTATAGAACTAACCATTGTACTGTCTCTTTCAGGCAAGACAATGCACCGTGTCACAAGGCTGCTGATGTAACTGCGTGGATTTTGATAAACGTCACCACACTTGACTGGCCTTCGCAGTGGCAGTGATTTAATTAAATTAATGTGGCACTATATTATCCTAATGCAACAGAAGTTATTATAATTGATTATTTAATGAATGTAGTGAAGTTAGCATCTTATGAGTCCCTCAAGAGCCTCCGTAGCTCAGTTTGATTGACAACATCTTATCAGATGTTGTCAATCAAATATTAAGTTAACCTATCTAATGCCGAGGTGCAGGTTTTTTTTAAAAGTTGGATTCCACCGACTAAAGGTTATTGCAAGCGTACATTTTCTATCGTGAGTGCTAAAGAATTTATTTTTCAAATTCATATATTTTTGTCATTTTTATTTGTATTTTCACATAGTGGGGAAATCCTACTCTAATGAGACCAAACATGGACATTTTTGAAGCTACACTTCAGACCTTCAATAAGTGTGTGTGGGGGGGGGGGGTCTCACACACTGGGCGATGACGTTCATATTCCACCTAAAGACAATTACAAATATCCATGCTCACAACGGGATTCGAACTTGTGACCTATTGTTTGGAGATTTGGTGCGTTAACCACTCGGCTAACTAGGTTGACATTTTCTTCCAGAAACTCGGATTTCTCGTCCCTTGAAACAAGCAAACTCTCTCTATGAACAGACGCAAAATACAGACACTTAGGGAATGAAAGGAAGGATTAACCAATGTATTCCGTTCGTAAATCAGGAAGGAAGGAGGAGCCTCTAATAGAAAATAAATTTACTCCTGTTAATGTTGTCGAGTTAATTTTACTGTTAGAGCTGCCTTCGTTTAAACAATTCCAAACTATGTTCGTTACAGAAGACATTGCTTTCAAAGTTCAATGAAATGGTTATTTAACTAATTTTGCAGCTATAATTAGAGATGTTCATCTTAAGCGAATAAAAAACTTTGCTATCTACTTTGATATTAATCCTTTTCCGCCTAGCCTAATTCCCCAGAACAACACGAAAAAAAAAAGTTCTATTTAAAAGACATTTCTTGGATACTTGAATAATATAAAAATAAATAAAAAGTTAAATGAATTCAATGTATTGATTTTTCTTATACAATTACACCCCCCCATACACACATAGAAACTTTCTTTAAACCAATATGATAAAGTTGAAGGAAGTCGATTTCTAGAGGAGAGGTTTGTTTTATTTTCTTTCCGTCAAAACACAATCTGATCTCTCTCTCTCTCTCTCTCTCTCTCTCTCTTGCTCTTTTTTTCCCCTTTCTTTTTCTGATTAATGGTATCTGTCAAATGTTCTTGAGGATGTGTTTATCTTCAGAGCCAACCCGATACGAAAACAATTTAAAAATAATTAATCTTTTGCTATGCGAAAATCTTTGAGGAGTTCAATCTAAGTATCCAGTTTCAAATGAACAAATTATAATCATTTTTTATGCGTGTATTCACTTTATCACATGTTTCTCATGTTTACAAAAGCTCATATATTTATTATTATTATTATTATTATTATAGAAAATGGTAACTATTGCTGATGATTAATGTTGTAATAAAATCGCACAACAACAGGAGCATACGATACACGGTTATTTAATTATCCTTGTTTAAGGCCTTGTGGAGCACCACTCACTGATCCACATGCTGCGAAACTTTGCAGTAATACATTGTGAGTCATGCGGAAGAGATATTTGAGAAAAGCGTAGATTCACAATTCACCGCCAGATGACGCTATATGATATACCGACCGTAGATGCAGTAATTTTCCTGTGTGTATCTGAGAACGAGAAAAGAGACATAAGCATAAATAACACATTTTTATTCACTCCCATTATGCATTCACGGGCTGTACTGTTGAATGTGCTGCCCTTGCCGGTATGCCACAAGCTGCATCCTTTGCACAGTGTGTGTTCAACGGCAGAACGAAGCTGGTTGAGACATGTTGCGCACATGCTGCGTTATGTTGTCTTTCATCACTGGAAAGTTATCAGGATGATCTCTGAGAAACCTCCAGAGCCAGAAGTCACACGGGATCAAATCAGGTGAAGGAGGCAATCATGCAATGGAAAACGTACGGCTGATCACTCTAGCTTCCGCGAAATGTTCTCGAAGAATCTTCTGTACGGATCGACCGATGGGGAAGGGCCCCCATCCCATGAAAATGACTGAATCCATGCACAAGCGCCGCTGTAACTGTGGCACAACAAACTTCTTTATCATATCGCAGTAGCTCTCTGCAGTAACTGAGCACGTCACAGGACCTGACGTTTTCTCCTTTGAGGATATTCGCCAAGGCGAATGCACACCATTAGCACTTCATTCAGGTGAAAGTTAGCTTCATCTCTCTCTCTCTCTCTCTCTCTCTCCCCACAAAATCATCCACCGCCATGCAGCGTTCAATCTCACTCGAGCAAGGAATGTTAAAGCGAAAGTCAGTCGATTTCAAAGTCCACTTGCGGAACTGCTGAGTAAGGGTTTATTTTGAATGGATAGAAATGCAGATTTATTCGTAGAATTTTCCAGACTGTTGTGTAATGCGTATCCATGTGCCTTGATACAGCAAATACACTGCAGAAACCAGAGCTGCTCTATTCATGGCCTGCTCCGCAACGGCAGTAGCAACTTAATTTTCTTGTGAACTGATTGGTTTGGGTAGTTTTGGCGACGAAAGCACGTTCTGGCAAGGTTAGTGCCATCACTGTGGACGGGATGAGGGGGAAAATTACGTGTCCATCTTTTTAAACCTTTCTCTCACTTGTCGAGGTACATGAAATCCAATGCACTTGGTGTTTACAACACCCCTGGCGGTGAATTTTAGACTGCTCTTTTCCCTCAGATATCGCTTCTATGTGACGCAAAAGATAATCCTGCAAAGTTTCGCACCATTTCGATCACTGGATGGCGCTCCACAAGGCCTTAAACAAGGATATTTTGATCGCCCTGTATATTCAGTTAGTTGAGCTAATTGGTGCATAAGTCACAGGGAATCTGTGTGCTGCTTCTTATCGTGTAAAGGCGTTTAATTAGACTGGAATTCTGGGAGAGAGAGAGAGAAGCTCGATCTTCGAAACAAAGTTCCTAATTTGGTCGCTAGTTATTTTCGAACTCTTTCTACATTAATGAGTTCGCGTATTGGGTTGTGCGATAAATCAGAGAGTAATTTCTGTTGTTGGGCACATCAGATTAGAAAATTTGATAATACTTTCATAAGAGAGTTCCACAAAAACAAACAAACGGGGAACTAACTTTAATGTGCAGCATTTGGCAAATAATATCGTTAATTATTATTGATTTCTTAAATTATATAAAGGATTTTTTAGAACACGAAATGATAGGATAGACAAATATCTCGTGCCTCATGATCCTACCTTATCACAGAGGAGAGGAATCCTAAGTTTTGGAGGAGAGGGATCCAATACTGAAATGAATTGAATTTCATATTAGGAAACAGAAGAACGACACAACCAATTTTCATTAATCCACAAAATCATTGAAAACTTAACATCAGAAAAAATGTTCAATGAATTGCATAATCGACATTTTATAATTAGTCAGTAGTAGTGCAGTGTAATACATATTCAATTGAGTATATTAGTAATTAATAATATATATTTGCTTTTCGAAATAGTATGTATCGTATAAAATTCTTTTTGTATTAAATTGATATTGAAAATAATTCTTAATTTTAATTAATAAATTACGATTAATGTTAATGTAGCTCAGTAGAAGAGGCGTTTGCACTCGACGGCGCTTGACTGCACGAAGAAAGGATTTGGTGATTCAAATTTAGTCGCCGACTAGAGGAAATTTTTCTAAGCCTTTTTTCGACCGGTTCCCGAGTTAGTCGATCTCTGGCACGGGCTAGCGGGTTTTTTCTCTCTGAAACTCCGGTTTTTCGTCCCGTAAACTCAAGAAAATCGACCGTCGAATCCTCACTATTTTCAGACATTAAAAATATTGTGTTAGGGTTAGAGGCCACGAGATGGCGGCACTAGCTTGCCGCCTTCTTCACTGCGTACCGATGAATCAGTGATAGCCCTGGGCCAGCTATCTCTCTCTCATTGGCTACCAGTGGAGATTGAACTGCCCACTCAGTCTCCAAAAGTTAGATAGAGTAAACGGCCCCGCCTACTCCCTATACGGGAACAACATAGGCATTAGCCGATTTTTTTTTCGCCGTAATATTATTTTATTTCTTTTTATTGATATCTTGAAGTGTATTTAATCTTTTCACAAAAAAAAAAAAAAAAGAAAGAAAGAAAGAAACTGTGGGTGTTTCTGATTATTTTTTGCGATGACATTACATTATTGGTAATTGTATGCCACCATTAATACGGACTGATCCCAACCAAAGGAAAATCAGTTGTCGGATGGAACGTCAGTTTATTTTCTCGATAATAGCGATGACGAAGAAACAACAACAACAAAAAAAAAAATCTATACACAACTGTTGTAATAACACGGTGGTAAACATATCATCAACCACTCGTACATCAGCAATAGGCAAGCAAGTAAGTCCTAACAACATCGCACTATCACAATAGTAAGTATATCATGAACCCGAGGTAGACCAGAAATAGGCAAGCAGCAATTTATTTCTTGTTTACTTTCGTCTTATACTCAGAACTTATAAATTCCGTCACGTTTGAAAGACGCAACACATTCTATCCTTTTAGAGAAGTTTTGAGCCCTCTGGGTCCTTCTATAAATACGACTTCAGTTCGTAGTAGCTTAACACGACGTTGCAGACAGCTACAACTTACGAGCAACTTGGCACGGAGGTTACAAACACCTCACTCTGACTCCATCTCATGAAAATAAATGAGATAGTCTGTCCAATTTTGACAACGTTTTCTTGATGTTGTGTGCAGATGCTTTATAAGATGACTCGTCATCTTATTTTTTGCAAATAACTAAATTCAGGTAAAAGCGATAGCTTTTCAAATCGATATTCATCTTCGACAGAAAGGTCTGTGTTTTGGTATGTTCTAAAGTACAGTGCGGTGGGGTGCCGAGTCCCAATAGGCATAAACGTCTATACGACAGTGAGAGTAGTGGGTCGTCTCTTCAGTTAACAAAGAGCACACTGAACGAATGCAAATATTCATTTGATCATATAAAAAGAGAATGGCTCAAGTCGTTCAAAATATTACAAACTGACTTTACGCTTGAACGCACCACTCTATCAGATACGATAACATTTTGCTTTTAGAAATATTACGTATTGTATAAATTTCTTTGTGTATAAAATTATTATTATTATGTAATTCTTAATTTAAATTAAAAAATTACGATTAGATGATGACAGTTTTGTGCCAACTGAACAATTTTATGATCCTGGAACTTTCCTTTTGCCACGCCACCATTCTATTCCACAGATGTTTTCATCTGATGTTGCATAACGCGATTTCTCAAGCTATTTTTTTTCTTTTTTCCTTTCAGGTAAAGGCTATCATTTTGAAATGTTTTACAGCACACGGAAATGTGTCTTCTGCTCCATATACACTAACAAGCTGAGCGTGAGTTCCCTGGTGTTTTACACGAGGCATGCAGAAAACACATGCTATCCAATCGCTTACTGCTATACTTCTCAACTCTGATCGTGCGTCCATTTTGTTTTGATATTCCTTGCGCATGTGCAGATCTAGATAATTAGATTAATATGAATTAGATGAATAAAATAAATTATCATTAGATAATTACTGAATGAATTCTCTTTCGACTAAAGGTGAGTTAGCCGCGCTCATATATGGGGGGGGGGGGGGTATCACCCAAAAACTCGCGTTTTTCGTGCCTCAGAACACGGGAACCGATCTTGTGAACACTGCATCGACAGGACACGCCGGTAGGCATAGGGCTAACCACCATATCCGTGGGTTGCGTTACAAATCATAATAGGTCATGCCTAATACGGGCCACGAGGGCCCAATATATGTATGAGGATGAGATGATCACCATTTTTTCTGAATGTCATATCTTATTGCCGTCAAGAAGGAAGAGCATAAGATAATTTAAATTTATAAAGATATTTATAAATAAAACATCAGACGATACCAAGTAGATTTAAAATACCAGAGACAGTGTTAAGATGAAGGGGTAATAAATGCATGTCCTGATTCTGCTTTACGTTGTAACTGTAATCTCAATGGATAAACAATAAATATCATCCCAGCATTTACTGACAACGAGAAACAGATGGAATCCTTCTAACTCATATCGTGGAATAATCTATATTATTTGAAAAAACGGAGGAGCGCGATTTTTTAAATAATTTAAATTTTATTAAATTAATTTTAGAGAACCCCATTGACTTGATCAGGGCTCCTTTATATCCACTTAATCTTACAATGTGCGAACTTTTTTTAAGCTTTCTGTTGCAAGCTGAAGAATTATCTGAATTACGACTGCTTTAAAGTGATCTTTCTTGCACATTCTTGTCTACCATATCGCAGGAGGGATGCCAGTTTGATAAAAAGTTTAAAACCTCTGAGTATTTCTTTTTTACATCTCTTTTGAGTTCGATCTGCTCGTTTTTCCCGGTTTTTCTCTTTCCTTTTATTACCTTATTTTCCTTTCTGCGATGTTTGTGACCTATTGTTACTATTAATTGAACAAGAAAACGTCATCTTCATGGGATGTATTATTGCGACCAGAGAACTTTTATGGAAATTTTTAATTTATTTATTTTTCTTCTGTGAATCGGAATCCTGGTCTCAGAACCTACACTCTACATGAAACGACGATGCAGGAACATATCGGAGTAGATTTTGAAACCGCTTTTTCCTAGCGTGAACAACTCTGAAAATCTACTAGTTAAAGGGCTGAATGATCGCATCAATAAATTCATTAGTAATAATTTTATTTTAAATTTAAATAAAGTGGAAGGTATAACAAACTGAACTTGTTATAATTTACCTTTTTATAAAGAAATATATTGCCTTAAATTTAAAATTACTTATTTAATATAATTTTTTATTGTTCATCTCAGTTCTGTCAGAGTGGTAAAACTCGTCTCGCATTCTTAATAGAAATTTTTTTTTTCAAAAACGATTCCTTTTTAAAAAGAAATCTGATGTAGTCTCTTACATTCACACATGAACGGACGTATCCGTTTGCATAATGACATCAGAATTAAGGCCAAAGAGTTAAAAATCTATTAAATTTTGTTCATATAATAGTCAAAAATAGTAAATAACTAAATCTACCTGAACGTGAATTCGTCGTCATTATCATTATATCATTAACAATTAAGTTGTACAACTGTACAACTTAATTGTTATCCCCCCTTCTACATACTCCCCTCTTCTATCTGTACACCGTTGCATATGAATCTTCCATTGTTGGAAGCAGTGCTGCAAGTCATCAGGTGTTATCTGCTTCAGTAGCGCTGCCGTTTTCTCCTTTACCTCATCCACTGACTAAAAATGAGTGTCCTTCAATGCGGATTTCAACTTTGGAAAAATGTAAAAGTCGTGTGGAGCTAAGTGCGGCGAGTAAAGTGGATGGTCCAATACTGGGATCTCCTTATCAGCCAGATACCGCTTTACAGACAGTGCACTGTGGGATGGAGCGTTGTCCTGATGGAGAATCCAAGCGTTGTTCTTCCACAGATCGGGTCTCTTCTTCCTCACTCGTTCTCTCAGTTTGGCCAGAATCTCAAGGTAATATCCTGGAACTATTTAATATATATATATATATATATATATATTAAAAAAATTAAAAAAAAAACGATCAGCATTGCCTTCAGTTTTCACTTGCTCATTCTTGCTTTTTTCATTCTCGGTGACGTGAGAGTTTTCCAGTGTATCGATTGTCTCTTTCTTTCTGTATCATACGGGAAAATCCACGTTTCATCGCATGTGATGATCTTCTCCTACAAGGAATTTGAGATTAATGCGCTGCTCGAGTTTAATGGTAGACATTATTCCGGAAAAGCGACTTCACACTTGTTTCTTTTATAAAACTGCCAATATACTAACTACGAGCAACAGCGAACAATACTTATCTCAACTGCTCCTAGAACCGTCAAGGTCATTCACTATATATATATATATATATATATATATATATATATATATATATATATATATATATATATATATATATATATATATATATATATATATATATATATATATATATATATATATAGAGAGAGAGAGAGAGAGAGAGAGAGAGAGAGAGAGAGATGGTAAAGATGATGCCATTTATTTGGAAAGAATACTTTCTGTATCCTGAAATTCAGCGTTTTAATCCTGAAAATAAACCAACCACAGAACACACGCTGTTAAAGATAAATCATGCAGATAGAATTAACTAACCGTCCACTTGGGTTTCTATAAATTCCAGTTACTTGGCAGTTGTCAACCTTTAGTTCTATCCATACATCATAAGATTGTTATTTTTACTCTTCTAATGTAGTTGGAAGATTAGCACATTTCAGTTCCACGCATATTCTCGAAAGTCTTTAAATCGTGTCTTTAATGCAGTCAGTTTAACTTTCAAACATATTTGATACCCGAGAGCACATTCCCTAGAGTAAATTCGCATGCAGCTCATGTGCTTATTGTCGGCTATACAGATGCTCTCCAGCCACATAAATGCTATTATGATAATTCGTGCAAACGTGCCTTTCAATTTCCTCAGCATCGGTGAGTTCATGATAAAGTTCAATCAAAGAACTCATTTTACTGAAGCTAGATTTCACTTCCGATATCTATTGCGGTTGGGTTTCTGTCCTATTCGGGAAATTTGAAACGAATTCCACTGTATCCATGTCTACTACAAATGTTATCCTTCGAAAGTGCAAAGTAACTAACAAAATCTGTGTAATCTTTCATTTTTTATGATAGGGAGAGATCACCAGTGACCTCTAATTATTAAACCAACCTTCGTTTGTTACAGGATGACGGAAGATTTCCTGCGAAAGATTGTGTCGTGCAGAACACAACTAATTGCGAAACCTTGACAGTGCGTGCTTGTCACATGTGATTAGTTGGCAGTTCTGTATCAGATAAAGACAGATAGGGAGTGCATTTTTGCATATTGAAGACTGTAACCCCCTTCCCTAGAGTGATAATAAAACATTTATTTTTTTCATCTGTTGGATTTCTGATTTTTGCTTTCTCTTGCTATGACGAAATGTTAATTCGTAAACAGGCCAGTCACAAAGATGTGCATGAACAATTTTGTGTATGGTTTTCTAGGACACACAGAAGAGAAATTCATCTATAATTCTCCCATTCAGTTTTATTTCTATAGTTTTGTTTCTGGTCAAATATCATCTACTCCACTGCTTTTCAGGATTCTGATGCCCTTTGTTACCTCGAATATTAATTAGTACGCCTTGTTGTCTTTCTGGTGAATATTATTTCGTCATTGTGCATCTTATTCACTAATCTTTCACAGAATTTATTCCAGAATAGTCGAAATTTCTGTGACGTTTTTTGCCCCTCTCTCTCTCTCTCTCTCTCTCTCTATCACATACATCACTTTTTGCTGTATTTAGATAATTTTACATAAATTACCTTTTTCGTTCCTTTTTCTCCGTATTCTCTCACACACTGGTTGACTAACTTGTTAACAATTTTTCATATGATTTCATCTTTTCTTAAATGCCACTTTATCTTCTAGAGTCTACCATGAAGTTAGAATTTTTATATTTGGATGAAGCAAAGTTTTTTTTTCAGATTTTGATCACTGCGAACCAAAGCAGAAAAGTTATGATAATTGCTACGAAGGAAATGACATGTATGACATATCTTCTTATATATCCTAAAAGAAAAAGAACCATTTATTATACTTTGATGAAACATGGGGGTTAACGGGTTTTAAGATATGTTCTTTATTGCGGTTATATCAGTTCCTTTAATATAATTTTTTGTTCAAGGTGTTTATCAGAACTTTTTAGCCCAACTCGTATTTTTCTTTTCAGTATGAAATTCATACTGAAAGTGTGCATTTCATACTGAAATTAGTGAGCCCGAAATGTGAAGCATAGAAAAATAAATTTTTTAACACTCACACAGTTTTTTATTACTTTAGAAACCCACATTTCACAAGTTACCTTCCATTTTCGGCTGCACAAAGATGGACGCTCTGTGTGTGGAATGTTCCATGACTTATGGACCACCCTGTACAAGCACGTTGTCAGTTATCGTCCACTGGATTGATTTTCATAAAAATTGGTCACAGACTAAACTTTTTGTGCTGTTTAATTTTCCTTAAATGGAAGGAGAATTTATTGACTCGTTTCCTGAGTCTATTGGTTCGAGTTCCGTTTGTAGCATATTACCTCCATATTACCAGGTCTATAGCAACACCCAACTAAATATTTCATCCTGTTTACTTCTACCTCACACCATACCGCCTCAAAACCGTGACCACTATTTGCACCTTGCAATTCCACCTTAGATGGGCACAACTCATCTGCTACCGTTAAGAGTATTCCTCCTCCCTTTCTTCCTTGTCTATCTTCACGAAAAATATCATATCCGTTCATCTCTATTCCTGTCAGGATGTCATCGTCATCTAACCACTTCTCACTTATACCAACAATTTTGGGGCGAAGAGACTCGAGCAAAGCAACAATGTCGTTCCCCTTATTTCGAATACTTCTAGCATTAGTGAATAAACATAAATCATTACTGCTTCTACAAGTCCTATGAACGTCACTCCTACGATGTGACTCTTCAATAACTTCCCCAGTCACTTCCTCTATATTAACACCAATTCTACAACTTTCCTCACACCTAAACTCTTCCCACCCATCCCAGGCCATCTCAGTCTGTGTTTGTCCGCTTACACATTCACCTCTGAATTCTGCACCCGTATGTTTCATAAAATTCCTCTCCGTCCACCCTGACTCCCCCCCGTTTCCCTCTTCGTGTTGTACATCCACTCTCTCATTTACTTCATTCATAATATTCACCTCCCCATTTGCAAGTGAACAAATACCTCTCCCTACCCTACTTTTTTGCTCTTTCATATCACTTCGCACCACCTCAGATATATTCATTACTGTCATTACTTCTCCTGCCAGTAACAATCTCTCCAGCCGACTCACACTAAAACTATTTAAATGCAGCCCATCTTCTTTATACAATTCCATCCGTCCCTCAAATTCCTCCGACACATTCATAAAATGCACTCCATTCTCCTCACATAACTGCGCCAACATATCATTCATAATCTTTGCTCGCCTCCTCAATTCATCACTATCATACCTTGGCAACCCACTGACTACCTTTCTTACTACACTGTTATCTTTTACTCTCCTTAATAATCTCCTTATATCCAATCTGGCATTTTCCTTGTTCCCATCCAAATCATTTGTTCCTACTACAACCACCAACTCTTGTGCTCTCTCATTCCTCATGTCCAACGCTTCAATCACTCTCTCCATTCTACCACCAGGAAAACAAATCTTATGCATCTTCTCATTCGCCACACCTCTAATAATGGAATCTCCATAGAGAACCACTCTCGAATCATTCGACATATCTTTTGCATGGCCATCTTTCCTTCTGCTCTTTTTCACTCTTTCATGTATGTCTCTAATTATTTTCATCTCATTTCGCATGCAGTTCATCACTTGCCTCATCATCATCAACTCTGCTTTCATGTCCGCATCCAATATATATTCCTGTCTGTCATTTTCATGTAGTTTCATATTATGTCTTTGGATATTTTTGGTTCCGCAGCATCTACAGCAGTCCTCACACTGATGTTCTGACGAGGATATCCAAGGATAATTAACTGACCCATTTTCCTTCTCTTGAGCAACATTCTGATCCTGTAATGGAAGCTGCTGATCACGTATTTTAGGAATATTTGATATAACAGCGGTAGGCCTGGATGTATCCCAAGACATCATGGATCTACTGTCTTGATGTGAAGAATTGGCACAAGGTGAAACTGCAGCTCCAGGTAATAAGAGTGAGACACCAGGTTCGATATCTTTTATGATACTTTGTGCAACTTGAAGAGAAGTAGATAATTCAGGTGATACAGAACAAGGAACTAATATTTGGCTATCTGTACGTTGCCTTGATTCTATGTTATTTGAGTGAGTTTCGATTAACTCAACAGCATTAAGAATAGGCATCGCATTCATTACTGGGATTGACAATGAATCTTGGAGCAAACTGTCGAAAGATGTTGTCACCGCCTGTGATTCCTGAATTTCTATTATTGTATCTTCACTTTGTTGTGATCCTTTTACCAACACTGAACTCTGTATAGATGGAAATGAGTTCTGAGTTGGACTAGGATATGTATTTGAATTAGAAACAGAAATCTCATTTAATGGATAATCAGTTCCTGACAGTTCTAAACTTCCTTCACTTGTGAACGAGTTTATTGACCTGTTGGTATCTTCTGTTGTGTCTAATTCATTTAGTTTTGATGACACATTGGCATTCATACCTTTACTGTTAGAACCACGAAAATATCTACTTCGAGGTCTTCCTCTTTTCTTCTTAATTACCGCTGGCAATTCTGTGCTGCGTTTTTTCTGTTGCACCTCACCAAGTAATAAGGCCTGGTTACTGGAGTCATGTTCACTCTTCTCCTGAATATCAATACTGGAAGTATCCCTCTGTGCAACTTCTGTGCAGATCTCAACATTCAAACTTTTAGCAGCACTAAGCAGCGTGGCAAGTTGGTCCTGCGAAATGATCACTTCACCCTTGTACATAAAATCTATTATAATTTTTAAATCCGTGTATTGTATATCTTTGAGAATAACAACAAGAGTTTTGTTTTCAAGAAATATGCCATGAAAGAAAGAACTGCAGGCAGACAACACTATTTTGTGTGCTTCAAGTCTCTTATCTTCACATACTAAAGTCACATCTACAAAAGTTTCAGTAAACAGTAACTCATTAAAAGTAGTTAGTACATTGACATCGTGATTATTCCTTCTTAAACAGATTTGCTGAGCCTCCATCTTCATAATCTAGTAACGATTTTTAAGGTAACCAATAACAAGTTGGAAAAATGAAACTAGCACCTAAATTGTTATATCTTTATCAGCAAAATAATGATTGTCATACACATGTTAATTAGGCCTAACTTGACTCGTTCAGTGAAAAATGACTGCATTACTGACTTTACTCACCACATTAATGACTTCATTTATTCTAGGAATGTCTGATCACACATATACCATCAATATAATTGATGGTCTCGGGTTATGCATGGAGAGTGGTGTGGAATTTGTGGATGTGTGGAGTGAGTTCGATGGGCGAAAGGATTTATATAAGATGGATGGTTTACATTTGAATGGATTTGGTGTACGGGGGCTTGAAAAAGTGTTGATGAATGAAGTGGAAGTGGATGTACAAACTCAGAGAAACTAGATTTATTAAGGGGGGGGGTATATATACAGACTTTAGGGAGGCAGTTGAGTGTATGAACGAGTATAATATGGCCGAGCGAGTATGAAGGACAACAAATCAGAATGGGACAGTTAGTATAAGGCATCAAAGTGTACATGAATTGCAGAAGCAATTCATGTACACTAATACCAGGAGTATTAGGAACAAGAAGGAGGAATTTTTGGCCTTGGTTGGCACTTCCAGACCACAGGTTGTTGGTATTAGTGAAACATGGCTGACAGAAGATGATAAAGCTAGTGGGATTGAATGTGACGGGTATAGCGTGTTCAGGAGTGACAGGGAGAATAAAAAGGGAGGAGGAGTGTTATTGATGATAGCTGATGAGTTGCAGCCAAGGCATATAGAAGTTGAATTGCAGGATAGAGAAAAGAGCACATTTGAGGCTATTTAGTGTGAGATAGAGGCTAGCAGAACAAAATATACAATTGGGTGCTGCTATAGACCAGGTGATGGAATGGATGGTGGAGATAGTATGCATAGGCAAATAGAAGAAATGAGTGGAAGGAGGTAATTATTATGGGAGATTTCAACTATGGTAACATTGACTGGAAGGAGGAGAGAGCACATGGGAGGAAGCAATTAGATTTTATGCGGTTATTAAGGGACAACTATCTGCGACAGCATGTAATGGAAAATACTAGGGGTCAGAGAATGCTTTACCTAGTAATCGCATCTGAGAATGTGGCTGTAACGAACATGACCATGTTGCCACCAACTGGTGAGAGTGATCATAAGGTCATGACTTGGGAGGTGGCTAAAGGAGTGGAATATACAATTAAGACAGGGTACATGTGAAATTACCGGGTTGGTAAGTATGACAAGCTTAGGAGTGTGCTTGGCTCAGTGCCATGGCATGTAAAACTGCAAAGGCTGGATGTTGATAGTGCATGGGAGGTGGTTAAGAAGTGTTTGCAGGAGGCAATGGTTGACTTTATACCAAGAGTCCGAATAATAAATCATGTAGGGGTTAAATGAATGAATAACACTATTAAGCGTGAGCTGCAAGAAAAAGAAACAATTGTGGAGGGAATTTAAGGAGAAAGGTGACCTACAGATGCAGGAACAATATAAAGCTCAGGCCAGAAAGGTAACAAGGGTAGTAAGAAAAGCAAAAGCTGATTATGAAAGAATATTGGCCATGCAGGCTAAAGAGAATCTTTAGCCTGCATGTAAAAGTAAAAATGTTCATGGCAGAATGATTTTAAAAAATGCTGAGGGTAGGGGGTTAACCGAATCAGTCGATACAGTGGAATTACTGAGCGAGCACCTTGCAAGAGTATATCATCCAGGTGGTGTCATTGCGGGAATGGAAGAACCAACACCTTATACTGGAATTGTGAAGAATGAAGTAGAGATAAATAGTCTATTATAGAACCTCAATGTCAATACATCTGTGGGATTGGATGGTATACCAGCTCGTGTCGTACGTGAAGCGGCTAAAGAATTGTCAGTGCTCTTGACCATTTTGTTTAATTTGAGCCTCGGGTCTGGGTCAGTCCCAAGGGGGTGGAAAGAGGGGAAAATATTTCCGCTGCATAAAGGTGGTTCCAAGGCTGCTGTTGAAAGTTACTGGCCAATCAGCATAACAGGAATCGTTATCAAGGTCTTGGAGAAAATAGTCATGAGGAAAATACAAGATGGACAGATGAAAATGGGATACTGTATTGGGGACCTTGCTAAGGCCTTTGACAGGATACCACATGGAAATCTAATCAGTAAAATGCAGCATATGGGGATGGATATAGGATTGGTGGGATGGATAGGAGGGTGGTTGACAGAGAGATATCAGAGAGTGCTTTATTCAGGAGTAGAGTCCAAAAGACGGCCTGTGACTAGTGGTGTGCTACAAGGATCTGTTCTTGGACCACTGTTGTTTAATTTGTTCATTAATGATATAAGAAAGGATCTGAGAGGAACAGTTCATTGTTCGCGGATGATGCAAAGTTGGGTAGGGCAATAGTGAATGCAGATGATGTCAAAATTTTGCAGGATGATTTGAATAGATTGTAGGGCTGGGCTGAGGACAATGGATGTCAATTTAATGTAAAAAAATGTAAGGTCATACATTTTGGAGTGAAAAGCAGCAGTTTACTACATTAGTGGAACTGTACTCCAGGAAATTGATGAGGCGAGAGATTTAGGAGTGTTGATGGATAAGGAGTTGAAGTTTAGGGGACACATTGCAAAAGTGGCCAAATCAGCTCATCAAATCACTTGGTTTCTGAAGAATACTTTGACGAGCAGAGACAAGCATGTTATTGTTCCTCTGTATCGAGCCTTGCTAAGACCCAATCTCGACTACTGTGCCCAGATTTGGTCACCTAGGTTTCTTCTTGATGGGGAGTAGGTTGAGAGGATCTAGAGGCGAGTGACCAAGATGATAGCAGGTCGGTGGAATGAACCTTATGAGAACAGGTTGAGGATTTGTGGGCTGCAGAAATTTGTTGATAGGCGGAGGGGAGATATGATTGAGACATTCAAATTACTGAAGGGTTTCTATGAGATTAATTCAGAAGATTTTTTGAGAACAGGGTTAGTGGTGGAAGGACTAGGGGACATCCATGGAAGCTGGGCAAGAGTGTGGTTAGTAAGGGTGTTAGAGTTGGGTTCTTTACTTTTAGAGTGCTGAGTGAGTGGAATAAGCTGCCAGAGTCTGTAGTCGGTGCTGTGACAGTGAATGAGTTTAACACTTTCATTGCCAAGCTGAAAATTGGAATTTCTTGTGGTGGCCAAATTTTTTTTATTTTTTTTTATTTAGTTAGCGATAACGCGTGATCGGCCGTTTGGTGAGAACTCCCATCGCGTGCTCGCGCGATATCGTTCATTGCCAAGTTGAAAATTGGAATTTCGTGTGGTGGCCAAATTTTTTTTATTTTTTTATTTAGTTAGCGACGTCAACGCGATAATGCGTGATCGGCCGTTTAGTGAGAACTCGCATCCCGCGATATCGCGTGATTGGCAATGAACATGTTAAAGCGAGGCATAGTGTGATGAACATGATTTGGGGCTTCCCACGAAGAATCTAAGGACTCCCTGGAGTTGCCCGTAATAATACTACTACTACTACTACTACTACTACTACTAATAATAATAATAATAATAATAATAATTGAACTTCTGCGCAAACTAATAATGTAAACACAATAACTGAAAATTATCCGACATTAACTAACACGCCACCTAATATAATTAGCTTAGTGAAGATAATTATATTAGATTGCATTAATAAACATATAATCTAATAAAATTCACTAGTTCTCGTTCATATGTTCATCATATCCTGAGATGAGGACAGTTTAAAAATTATAATGTGCGATATCTTCCTGAGAAACAAAGTTATAATCCTGTACTTGATAATACCTTAGCGGGGACTTTAATATTCTTACTAAATTCTCAGGCGTTTAAAAATTAACACCTATAATTAATAAACCCCACATATTTTATCCAGAGAAAAATAAGCGATTTCATCCGAGAAGTACATAATAAAAAACGTAAATATTTCGACACTAGAAATAACTCAAAAAAGGAAATTTTATGTCAAACTATTTATATTCATTTTTTTATATTTATTTATATAATATTTTAAGTATTTAAGTATAAATAGTACTTGTAGAATTTTAAAAACGATAAATTATGAAAGATATTTTCTATAAAATAAGAAAATTTGATTTATTTTTAAAATATGTAAAACACCATATATTTAAATATATGAACATTATACGAGTTATCAGCTCACAAAGATACGAAAATGCTTATAAGCGTTGATCATTAGTTCGTATTTTTTAATCTCCACAAAATATTCCTGGTGAGATTTTTACAGGATTACAGGATAGTTCACCATTGCTTCCCTCTCCCTCAAATTTTATCCGGGGTTGGCATATAGCTGTGATGTATTCATGACTGTAATCATGTGTGTTCATGGGGCCAGTTTGCCTGTTCTGGGGGACGAAAAACCCGAGTTTCCGGGTTAAAAAAAAAAAGAACTACCTCCGTATGATACGGGGTAACTCACCTTTAGTAAAGACAGATAAAGGTTCCACACGTCACAGAGGAGAATCGAACCCGGGTCTTCGATTCTCCTCTGTGAATCGAAGGACAATAAAATGTCAAAGGACTTCGTCTATGCTGACTGAGTTACCGAGGTTTGAATTAAGGTTTCATTAATGGCTGTAATTTTTTTCGGTGAATTCGAAGTTATTCGTTAATAATGAAATTAAGTATTCTCAAAACTTATCGAAAGTATTTGAAAAGAAAAAACAAAAAAAGAGGTTGAAATGCCTTTTAATAATATTAGACTATGATGATACTATCTAATTTTGATATCCGTAAACAACCGAAAAGTGATTCTGAACACTACGACCTTTCGGAGTGGGAAAAATTCATAGAGGTGGCTCTCCAAAAACTGAAAAAGCAACCGACTTTAATAATGGCCATAGATGGTAAAAAACAACATAAGGAACACTTATTAAGAAGAAGAGGTAAGGGATATTATTACGGAATATCCAAACCCTATAAGCTGATTTTTATGATAATTCTGCCCTCTAAAATGTACAGCATCATGAGTTAGTTCAGTTAAATAATCTGGGAGCCAACTCTACGGAACGATAAGGAAAAGAAACTCACTTTCTGTGTCCGAGCAAATAGGAATTTGAATTTGAATGTCCTTTCAGAATGTTGAGTATCGTTGGAGATATTTCTTGATATTGTCTTTCCCGAATTTGAATTTGAATGTCCTTTCAGAATGTTGAGTATCGTTGGAGATATTTCTTGATATTGTCTTTCCCGAATTTGAATTTGAATGTCCTTTCAGAATGTTGAGTATCGTTGGAGATATTTCTTGATATTGTCTCTCCCGAATTTGAATTTGAATGTCCTTTCAGAATGTTGAGTATCGTTGGAGATATTTCTTGATATTGTCTTTCCCGAATTTGAATTTGAATGTCCTTTCAGAATGTTGAGTATCGTTGGAGATATTTCTTGATATTGTCTTTCCCGAAATAGGCAGAATATTCACCTGCACAAGGCGACTTCTAATTCAATTTATACATTATTCGACTAGTGGATAAAGTATCATTCTACTATTAAGAGAAAATGGATTCTTACAAAAGAAAGAAGCTGATGTTTTGATGACTTCAATATCTATTTTGATTTGTGATTCATGCTCATTACGCTGTTTCTATAGCTCAAAAGAATCGACTAGTGTACAGTATTGGTCCTGGAGGTGCGATCGGGTGGATGTATTATTTTGTAGCCGGCATAACTTATACCCAGGGAAACAGAACAGGTTAACAGACGAGTGCTTAAGTGTACACTAATATTCCAAATATTTTAGACACTATATAGATACACGTAAAGAAACTACTCAGATGTTGTAATAACTAGTATACATTTTATTATTATTATATTTTTAAGTATCATTACTTATTTTAAAATTTAAAATTAACTTTCAAAATGTATCTTACATTGATCTAAGCAATAAAACAATTTCGTGAAAGTTGTTTCCCTAGCATGTAAATACATACTTTTCACTTTCAAATTGAAACACGAGACTTATTCTCTTTATGCCATCTCTTTTGTTCGCAAAAGAGCAGCGCCATCTAGCATCGAATTATATATTTCCTCCATGTCAGTTTTTTCCCCAAAATCCTATTTATGTAAAGTCATCATAAAATCATTTCTCAGTCAAAATATCTTTTTAATCCCCACAGTTCACAAATTTTTTATATATTTTAGCTTATTACACAATCTTAATTTCTTAGCATTCCTTAATTTTCTGTGTAAACGAAATTAATCACTGTGTATTAAGAAGACGAAATCTATCCAGTTCGGTTTGTTTTTAAAATTCCTTCGACACCACAAGAGGGATGGGGGAAAAAACGTTCCTAACATACGCTCTCAGACGAGTTATTTCTGCTAAGCAACATTAACAGTAAACCTCTTAACTAAATCAATAATCCTGGCTAATTAATGGTACTCATCTGATATCTTTAAACCATAAATCATATCAATAATAAAATATCGAAGAAGTTTCCATAGACGAGGAGCAAATTCTCAACAACTTTTTTTTTCCTTTCTAATTCATGTCGATCTTCATGAAAAGAAAGAATGATTCAATTAGCATTTAAGCTTTCGTTTTACTTCTTTCTGGATCATAACAGTTGTAATTATTTCCAATTTTTTTCGTAAAACACTGAATGTTTCTCCACATTCTGTGCTTTATTGCTATTACATTTTAATGTGATGTTCAGTGCTGTGTTTGTTGGTTTCATTTTTACATCTCGATATTTTTTTTAAATTTCTAGTGATTTTTATTATACAGGGAGAAATATTGTTATTAAATTATCCTAAATTTGATCGAATAAAGTGACTTACATTTCAGAAATAAATGCTAATCGAGACGGCTGGTTTCATTCACTGTACAGTATAAATATCCGAACATTTTATGTTGTTTTGATTCAGCTTATTTAAATATTTGTAAAGAATTTTAAGGTAAAATGACAACGAATATGTTTTAAGGCTAAATCATAGGAATTTAACTGAAACCGAAATCTCTAATTACTGTATAACGTTATAAATTCAGTGTTTCATGATTGTTATTATTTCCTTTTGTAAAAGTAGGAGTCAACGGTATAATGCGTCCTTTTGAACACAATATCTTTAAAACACTACCCACTCTTCTTTTACTGGTTGTATATTTTCGTTTTATTGTTACCTAAATTTATCTAACTTTTTCTCTATTGGTATCTTATACTATCTTCCGGAAGTAATTCTATTATACATTTCGTTTCTTTCTGAAATAGCCAAAGAAATAGGATGCCTATTTTCCGTATCAACATCAGAAGCATTTAAAAAAGTCGGCTTATCCTTCAAGCTTATCTGCAGGAATATATAGACAACAAAGATGTTTTAATATTAATAGAAGTATCCACAACAAAGAAAAAACCACCAGTTACCAAACCAAACTTTCAACAACACAAACACTCTAGACAAACTAAACGAGGTGGTTGTACAATAATAGTTAGCAAGCATAGATTACAAGTAATAGAAAAAACTATAAATTACAATATGGGGGAAAGATATGCATCGAAGTAGAAAACACCAAACAAGAGAGTTCCTTGATTTGAGGGTCATAAAATATCTTGATGAATTAAATAGATAGCATTCTATTGCTCGGCCAACATGTTGAATGAGGGGTTTCAAGCATCGACTGGAACACGAATTTGCATAAAAACATTCGGAACCGATGCTCAAAACATTGGTTTCCATGATGGGAATGCAGTATGCAAGCTCCACATTATGCGAACTAATATGAAGCATCAAAGACCGTGTTCAGGGGGATATGCTTAATATTAAGCATTCAGCAATAATTAATATGCTTAATTTTATGTCGCTCATATGTAACATAAACTTGTCATCGTATAAGTACTGAGAACAATACTTATTAGTTTTTTTTCCGTGCCTTCTTTTAATGGTAGTAAGAAAGCATAAGAGTAGCATTTTACTTTTAACACTATTTTCTCTTAAATGTATAAAATGAAATATAAAATAATTGGTGTAATATAACAAAGAAAATTAGTCATAATTAGAATAGTATAATATCATTTCTTTTCTGAACATTATCTGTTAAAATCAGAAATATTATAGAGGAAATAGAAAATATTAATTAACCGAATTCATGACCTGTATTTGAAGTAAGTATGAAAATGATGAGAATTTACCACAAACGTATAGCACTTTTGATCGAAACGTTCTCCTTATTAGTAGAGATTATCTGGTAACCGAATTATGAAGTCCTCCCTAGGACTAGATTTAAAAAACATCGCTCTTGTATAAATATTAATGCATAAATATATATTTTTTAATTAGGTGTTTTTAATTTGATTGTTACCATTTACTGAAAAAAAAGATTATTACTTTGTAAAATTTATTTTTAATTAAATTTATTTAATTTATTTTTAATTAAATAAAACTAATGCAATTTTAATCAAAATTGTGCCTTTTGGCTGAACAGCTTTAAAGAAACAAACTTGATCTTGAATACTTAGGCTGTTAACACTACAGCTCTTTCCCAAATATAACACCCGTAATTGAATGAATTATGGATGTTAAAACAATGTACTGAAGAATAATGAACATTGGATTTCAATTTTGTGGGATTAATAATGGAATAACAAAAGGAAAATTGCCATCAATAGTTTACATGAAAGTAATAAAGCAAAGTGTGCGCATAATTGAATTACAGGATAAAATAGGTAACGACATATTTTTTAGAAATATATGCCATTTGTGGTGTGCACCAATATCTAGAATTTTTAGATAGTAGCTTTGATTAAATATGATGCGTTAATATCCGTCGATCGCCTTTGCTTCCCAGGTCGATTATTTAACAAACGTGTAAATACGCTTAAATGTGTTCATAAGGGAAAGGAAAAGGGAAGATTAGATACACGGGCATCATTAGAAGGATAATTAAAGTGTTCCTTTTCTAATCTCACGGAGGGAATGCTGATGAAGTGATGTTAACTGACTCGGAATCGTAAAGGGTCATACTCATTCACAGGTCGATGACTTTGCACTTTACAGGTCTGTTATTCTTCAGCTCTCTGATAGCGAGGAGAGAGAGAGAGAGAAAGAGAGAGAGAGAGATGACACGATCAGAATAAAAGAGAAAAAAATTTATACGTCAAAGGGAAATTAGAAATGAGAGACAAACAAGGGATATCCTGACTAAATTTATTCATTTTATCATTTTCGGAATTTTAACCATACCATCGTAGAAAGATGTAAAATGAAAGACCTGAGTCTGAGTCACATGCAAGATATAAAGAATATCTTGGTGGTTGATAATAATCTCACATGCTTCCTTGAATTTTCGTTCATACCATGTTTTAGTGCGATGTAGATAGCAAGTGCTTTTCCAGTCAATTCTGTGTAAGGAATTCAGGGCATGATCAGAAATATCATACCCTGAATTCCTTAATTTTTGATCATTACTTACACAGAATTGACTGGAAAAGCACTTGCTATCTACATCGCACGAAAACATGGTATGAACGAAAATTCAAGGAAGCATGTGAGATTATTATCAACCACCCCAATCTGACCAATAATGATGGTCTAAAAATCCCAAACATATGGAAGGTATATATTCGACCCACGGAACGTTCCTCATTAAGAACAACTATAAACAGGACTGTAGAAAATCCAGTATCTTAAAAGCAAAAATAAGAATTGTAACACTAAAAAGAGGAGATCATTGTTTCTGAAAGAAAACCATCTGAAAGAATGTTTATTACTGTCATCGTAAATAGAATTTAGCTTGATGTCATTTTTTTTCACTAGAGGTCATGCCAATAGAATAGCATGTGATCAAATCATTGTTTCTTTAGCTTACAGTTAATAATGTAATTCACCTTGTCTTGTATATTGATGTATGCTCCAGATGATCTTAATGTGAAGATCGAAACGTCAGGATAATAAAAAAAATTTTAACACGGTTGTAAATTCCATAAATCTTTAAAATGAATGCTGATCACCGTGTAACTCTAAAAGAAAGGACGAAATCCAATCTTTTACCAAACTTATATATGACCTATGACATATTTTCAGATTAATATCCGACATTAGCGGCAAATTCTCGCATTATGGAGTATAATCTTCCTTAAGAATAATGAATTATTTTTGCCTTTAGGTTCTGCAAAACAATCAGTGACAGCACAGTGGTAAAAAACACTGACCAGGCATCTGGAAAAGGCATATGACAAGGTGCCAAGAGAGGAGCTATTCAATACGCTACAGTTGTATCAGTTGTATGGCGTCAGTGGGGCATTATATCAAGCAATACTTACTCTTTATTTGAGTTGTAAGTCAGCAGTTAGAATTGAAAGAAGTATAGGAAGGTAGTTTAATGTTAAATCTGGTGTCAGACAAGGATGTACGTTATCCCCCCCTGTTATTCATTATCTATATGGATCACATTATGAAGAAAAGTGGTATTAATGATATCAAAATTGGAGATATTAATGTCAGCTCTTTGCTTTATGCGGACGATGTTATACTAAATAAATCCGCTACAAGTCTGCAAGATTCTCTGAATAAATTGAATAACTGTTGTAATAGATATGGTATGAAGGTCAGCAATAAAAAGACAAAGATAATGAAAATAGTCAGAAGCATTTTGTGAATCTCCGGAGAATCTATAGAACAAGTAAAAAATTTTAGCTACCTTTTCACGATTTTAGTGAAGATGGTAAATTAAATATAGAAATAGACAACATAATCAACAAAACTGGTATGGTTGGAAGCAAATTGAATAAACTTATGTGGAAGAGAGAAATTAGCCGATACACTAAATTAGCGGTATACAAGACTGTTCAAACCAGTTTTAACTTATGGATCTGAGATATGGCTTGGAAGTAAAACACTTGATTAAAGACTAGAGATCGCAGATATGAGAGTCCTGAGAAAGATTAGGGCCGTGAAAAGATGGCATCAATGGCAATATCATATTAAAAACGAGGAAATTAGGAAAGAACTTGAACTGTCATCATCCAGGAATGTGTTAGCAGGGTTAATCTCAGGTGGTATGGTCACTTAAACAGAATGGGAGAGGAAAGATTAGCAAAACAAGTGTTCTCTTCCAGGTTGACAGGAAAAAGACCCAGAGGAAGACCGAGATAGAGGTGGATTGATATATTAAAAAGTGTCTTAGAAGATAGAAATATAAGATCTGATAATGTTGGAGCCTTGACAGGTAACAGATTGATTTGGAGGAATATTGTACATACGAAGTTAGCGATAACGTAAGATTTTCATGTAGTGATATCATATCCTGTACACCCCTTGAGAGTACATGGCAGGAATTTGATGATGGTTCTGCATTTGAATTTATCAGTTCGTTCTCTACTAGCGATAATTCTTGTGCACGTATGGATGTTTACTGTTGCTACACAGTGATTTTTGTAGACCCCGTATCATATTTATTATACTACGCACGACTTCCCCATACGAGACAACATTATTTCTCATTTAGGTCAGCAACTTCTACATTTGTCTATAATTTGGTTCAGGAGAGAAGCAGAATCCTAAAACCTAATAATTTTCTCTAAGAAATTATCACATGATTTCCCTCGTCTGTCAGGGAGGTATTAAGTGATAAAGCGATATCGATGGCTTCTTTCTTAATAAATAGGTTCATAGTAAATAATGTAGAAATTTTCTACAAATTATTCAAAGCATATGCCAAAATATTGCATTTCTGGAACATAAACTGCCACAGAGTTTTGAATAAAATTCTCTGGAAGTTCGATAAAATTGAATACTAAAGAAAATAAATAGACATAGGACTAACCACCTTATCCTCGAGTTACGGCTACGAAGTCCGGAAATACTTTGGAAAGGTCGTGGGCGCTTAAGTTTACGTTAGGACCACTGACAGGAAAGTAAATAAATGTTGTTTGTGGCTAGAATAGAAAATTTATAATTCTGCAAATAGAGAGATTATATGAGACTAATTGAGATTATATGAAAAACGAATTATTGTGTAGAAATTAAAACCCAAATTTGTAAAGTTTTTGATAAGACTACAATAATAAGTCATAGATAAAATGTCTCGGATATAATAGTTAATAATTTATTTATGTTGAGATGGTTTTCATGCGACTTCTAAGTTATTTCACTACCTACAGCCTGTCTTGAATGTCTAATACTGAAAAGTCCGACTACAAAACTACAAAATGCTTCCCATAATACTTTTTTTAAAAAAATTTCAATTGGCAAGAGTCACTTGGAAAAGTAAAGAATGAAATTCGAAATGTACTTAAGTCGTTTGGCAAAAATAAAATAAAAATGCTAATATTAAATTCTTCCACATAAACGGACCAATAAATGTAGTATTATATAGTAGCATTAACATAGAGTATTATTATTATTTGGCCATTATTTGTAAAGAAATATGTATGATTTAAGATAGTTAAGCATTTAATTTTCTGCCTATGTTATTTTCGGTATTGTGTTGTAGATTTTCCTAGGTCGAACCCTAACTACTTTATATACGTTTTTACAATTTTCTTGGGAACAGCTCTTATTGGGAAGTATTCTGTTCAACAGAACCAGATTTAGATGTATGCTGAGATCAATCTAAGTTTTGATCGGTCACTATGTACGTGTTTTTACAGTTGTACGGTATTATACGTGAGGTGATCCTACTGTGTCAAGAGAACGTTGCTGCGTCCGAGTACTGTGTACTGTGTCAAGAGAACTATACTGCGTCCGAGGTAGCCGACGCGACTGTTCCTAGATCACAGGGAGCAGTCAAGAAGGGTGTTTATGTGGTCAGCCCAGCCAATAGAGTTTCTAATCTCTTAACTTTAAATATAAGGACACTGCTAAAACCTGGGAAAACAAATCTCATGGAAAAAGAACTTGCTAGGATTAAATGGGATATTGTGGGCTTATCTGAAACCCACTGGACAGGAGAAGGAGTTAAAAACCTAAATTCAGGGAAAACTATTTTACTCGAGCAGAGAGGATATATATACATAGAGAAGCAGTCGCCATTTTAGTGAATAACAGTTTACAAAATGCAGTCATGGTCATATAACCACATGGGCCAAGAATGATCGCTATTAAATTAAAAGGCAATGAGAAAAATGTTCGCTTTACAATAATTCAAATCTACGCCCCCGACCAATCACATGAAGATAAAGAAATCGACACTTTTTATGATGAGTTGCAACATTTAATAGACAAGACTAATAAGAAAGATATATTAATAGTGATGGGAAATTTTAATGCCGAAATTGGGAAGTTCACCCCAGGCGTGGAGGATGTGATGGGCAGGTTTGGAGTTGATAACAGAAATGAAAGAGAGAAAAATTATTAGATTTAATTATTAAAATTTATTATCTGTAATACCCTTTTTTTTCATAGACCTTCTCACAAATACACATGGACCTCACTAGATGGTACAATAAAGAACTGTATTGATTACATTTTAATCAAACGCAATTGGAAATCATTAGTGCAAATGTTAGAACTTCAAAAACTCCAGACTTCCGACGCTGACCATGAACTGCTTGCGGCAAAAATTAAACTAAAATTCAAGTACCGTAAATCACGAGCTCTTATCACCAAAATAGACCTGTCAAAACTGAAAGAGAAATTTATGCAAGACAATTATCAAACACTAATAGCAAATGAGCTTAGACGATTAACCTATGATAATATTGAAAATACATGCAATCAAGGTAACAAAATTGTTTACAAGTACTGCAAGAAACATACTTGTACCAAGTATGTTTCTTGCAGTAGTCAAGGCCAAATCATGAATGGATAACCCCTGAAATTCTAAATACTTTAGAAGAAAAAAGAGAAGCAAAGCATATATTAAATATAAAACATACAGAAGAAAATAAACAACATCATAAGAATCTTAAAAACAAAATTGATAAAATGTGCATATCTGCTAAAAAATAATTGGTTGGAGGAAAAAGCAAAACTGTGCGAAGAAGCTAATAAAAGAAATGACAATAAAACTGTATATAAAATTATAAAAGAATTAACTAAGATCTATAAAGATAAACCACTAACAATGAAAGATAAAAACAATATAGAAACTGGATCAATACAAAATATTAAAGCGATTTGGAAGGACTACTATCAAACATTATTTCAAAAGAACATGAGGAGGGAAGTATAACAGAAGAGATGATATATGAAAAAGGCACCACCCATAACTGCAGCAGAAATTATAAATGCAATAAACCAAACTTTCGAAAGCTACGAGCAAAGATGAAATATCTAAAGAACTCTGGAAATATGGTGGCAAGGAAGCCATTAACTTCTTAGTGAAATTATTTAATCAAATTCTTTATACTGGAGTAATTCCAACTGACTGAAAAGCAGGAGTTATTATACCAATTCACAAAAAAGGAGACAAAAGAATATGTGAAATTTATAGACCCATAACACTCTTAAGCATAGTTATAAACTATTCATCCGAATTATACAAAAGAGAACACAGATGCTTGCAGAAAAAATTATAGAGGAAACCCAAGCAGGATTCAGGCCACATAGATTCACTATAGACCACATCTTCACCATTAATAATATAGCAGAAAAATATTGGTAATACAACCCGCCCATATACTGTTGTTTTATAGTTTTCAAGCAAGCCTTTGATTCAGTTAATAGAAACAAATTGATCACTATCTTAAAAAACGTAAAAATGGATTCTGATATTTCAACATTTATTACAAATTATTATGGAGACACCAAAGCTTTTGTTAAAACTAACAACATTAAAACCAAGGATTTCAGAGTTGAGAAAGGTGTAATGCAGGGTTGCGCTCTCTCACCTTAACTCTTTATCATCTTCCTAGAAGAAGTCTATAAAACCATAGTTGATGAACCAGGTGTAAAAATCAATGGTACCAACATTAATCACATTAAATACTCTGACGATATCATTAGCCTAGCAGATTCTAAATTACAGCTAGAAAAATACTAATATTCTAAATGACTTCCGTAAAACTTATGGTATGAAAATAAATCTTCATAAAACAAAAATAATGAAGATAGGTAGAGAAGAAGAAAATATTTCCATAAATCTCGAAATTCACCCGTTGGAACAAGTTAATAAATGTGTTTATCTTGGTAGTCTCATTTCTAGTAACCTCAACAACATGGAAACAGTAAAATACAGGCTAAACCTAGGATGGACCAGCATGAATAAACTAAAAAAAAATGAAAAATAAAAAAAATCCCAACAAGTCTAAAATTAAAATTATACAAAACAATTATCATCCCCTCGGCTACTTATCCTTCAGAAGCCTGGAGATTAACTCAACAGCCAATCAAGGAACTTCAAGCATTTGAAATGAAATCCCTCAGAAAAATTACTAACCCCCGCTGGATGCAACACAAGACTAATGATCAAGTCAGAATAGATTTAAACTTCCCAGATGACATAATAGATACAATCATTAAGCATCAACTGAGATGTTTTGGTCACATCCAGAGAATGGCCCCCTCGTAGATTGCCATATTTAGCTCTGAATGGATATATAGGAAGTAAAAGACCTAGAGTACTAAAAGACCAAGTAGTACTTAGATAAAGTTGCTGAAATAACATTCACATCTACCCAGCTATAGATTCATGACCGAGATGGCTAAAGAGCGCGATCAGTGGAGAACCTTTCTTCTTAGTGGACTCAACCCGTTATCAAGCGGATGAGATGATGATACTGGGAAAAGAACGATTGTAGCTCTACACCATAGTACATATATATCCGCTAATGAATAAGTTACTAATTCATAAATAAAAAAATAAAAGAAGGGCATCCTTTCTCTATCTCTTTCCACGGCCCTTTCTGAAGCTATTTTAGTCTTCCTCCAATATGATAACTAGAGTTGGCAAAGGATTTCCTTAATCTCTTAAAGGAATTTACAAATATTTATGCCAAAATAGGACTACGACCCCCTGCTCTTGTTCGAGAATAGAAACGCGATTCGTTGGACCATCCAGGACGGTATTTATTAACAAAAAAAAAAAAAACAGTTTGAACGTCTTAACGCCATTAAACCTTCAGTTTTAATATCGATTATCGAAGTTTTACTGCGCAAATATTAGTTTTTCAATACTATGAACAATTCAAAATGTGTTAGCATTTTATTGAAATTTGGCACAATAGAAAATTGTAATAATTGTAATATTCGGAGAATAAGAAGTGCGATATTTGTTTGTCCAATCCATGGGTGGATCAACTCGTGCCTCCGCCTTCAGATGTATTGATAATATCATTGTCTGATCTCATCCCATCCATCTGTTGTTCTTAAGATCGGAAACAAGATGGTGCAAAACTCCATTAGGGATGTTTTAAGTCCTTTCTGTGTGGAAAACATTTGAGACTCTCGTGGTCCTAATTTGGTTGTTTGATTTACGTATTTTGTTCTCTTTGTGAGAGAGACGTTATTTCGTTTGAATACTTTCGTGTGTGTGTGTGTGTGTGTGTGTGTGTGTGTGTGTGTGTGTGTGTGTGTGTGTGTGTGTGTGTGTGTGTGTGTGTGTGTGTGTGTGTGTGTGTGTGTGTGTGTGTGTGTGTGTGTGTGAGAGAGAGAGAGAGAGAGAGAGAGAGAGAAGTTTCTTTGTCTTCATTCTTTCATATAGGCTATGAAGAGAAAGTTCAATGCGGTCATGAACTTTTCCTTCCAAATGTTTAACTAAATATACTGTAAAGAGAAGATATTTTGAGAAATTGTAGACACGAGAATCAGCCAACTTTAAAGATTCAGGCTGGGGTTTGTTAGAAGGCTACCCTTTAGTCGAGATTCGCAGATTCGCAGTCATCAGGATTGTTAATTAAATGCTAAATCCACTTCCAAAGTGGAAGTGGATTTAACAAATATGCTAAATCTGCAAGGAATTGCATTGAGTCTTGTTGATTACGACATTTGAAATATTAAAAAACATATAATAGTTTTAAACGAAGTACAGTATTCGCATTCATTAGAAATGATGTAAAACCAAACGAATGACTTACTGACTCCATCAGTAGTCCATATTAGTGAGTGCTCCTAATCAGTTGCACTCGGTATTTTTTGATGTTTCGTAATACATTTACGGTAGCTAATCAATAACACTCTTTACACTTCGCAAACCGTGTCAGGGCTATGGATTTGATGAGTAATAACGATATTTCAAGCATTTATAGATGCTTACTCCGGACAAGTAGATTCTTGTTCACAAGAGAAATCTCCAATTTAATGCACTTATATGCCGAAACATTTTAAATCTCGTTCTGCACATCTTCTGCACCAATAAACCCCTCATTCTGACCAGTCGCTCTACTTTCCAACTCTACATCCCTTGCTTATTTTGTTTGTGCAAACACCACCTAGTGAAAACTAAAATTTCTGTATTGTCCCATTAAAAAAAAACGCATATTTTTTCGTTAGCTAAATTCTATTGCATATTCTTACTGTTTTACAGTATATTCACGTGTAGGAATTTTTACTGGAGAACCTCAAGACGAATCTATTAAAGCATTCTCAGTATACACTACAAGAGAAGATTCAGTGGCGCTATCTCATTTCAATATCTTTACTACTTCTTATCATTAAACATTTTGTCAATGTAGCACATCCAAACTAGTTTTCGGATATTCAGCTTCAAAAGATTAGAATAGAATTAACAACAGATTACAGAACAATCCGTTACTCTGAACAGGCCTGTATTGCTCATCCTGGTTACTTCGAAATGTTTAGCTTTTCATTAAACATTAATTTCTATAATAATTAATTAAATTGTTTAATAAATTAATTATTAACTAAAATAATTATTCATTTGTAATTATTATTACTACCAACTTTCATTTTAAACTCATATTATAGAACCCTGAATGTGACATATTATAACTCAATTATTTTCTGTATATATTTGTGTGCTCTCATAGATGCAGTCATTTAATTTTAATATATATGTATTTAATTTTTCACACACACACACACACACACACACACAGTCGGCCTGGTTGGCCAAGTGGTGTTAGCGTATTCGCTCTCCAGCCAAGAGGCTGCGGGTTCGAAGCCCGCGTAGGCATGTATATTTGTCATTGTCCTCTCCTAATATGAATTGGATCACCATGGGAGTAGTAGACCCAAAACCTCCCTCAGTGGGAGAGGCTTTCACCCTGCAGTGGGTAGAAAATACTCTGTTAATTTTTTATAGGTATAATTCAAAAAGTTCTACTTAGTAAATAGAGTATGTAAATCAAGTAAGAGGGAAATATAAATTCGTGTGCTGGATGACTTGTATGAGAAAAAATGGGCGTTCTCTCTTTCCCAGTAATTTAATAAAAGAATCATGCAGAAAACTGAAAGTTAGGTGCCTTTAGGTCTCCGTGAAATGAACGCAAGAAACGAGACTGGGATTCTGAAGACGTGCGATGAAATATTAACATACAGGAGAGAATTTCACAGGCGCATTTGTTACTCCAATGCCACTCCTGAAACTAATCACCACCCTTTAGTGTTGTTACCTTCTCTCCATTATTCGAACAAGTCGAATACTCATTCGGATAAGTAATGATGGATAGCCAACTAAGGAATCCAAGAGAGTATCGTCGGATACTTTAAGGTGAAGAAAGAATTGTTTCTTCTCTCTCTCTCTCTCTCTCTCTCTCTCTCTCTGTGTGTGTCTCTCTCTCTCTCTGCATCACTATCGTGTTCTTCTCTTCCTCACTAGTTGAAGAAAAAAAAAATCCATGAAATACAAAAAGAGAGAAAGAAGAATAAATAGACGTTCTAATGAGTGTTATTTAAAGTTGGAAGATTTCCCTGTCGTCTCACAAAGAATTCTATTCGACAGAAATATGCAAAACGAAATATTCGCATATGCTCAATTTAGGTATTGCATGCAGTGACATTTTTCCAAATCAGTCCAATTTGCATTACAAGCGCGCGTGCGATATTCGGCGATGTTGTTAAAGTGTCGGACAAAGAAGACTCGCAAATTCCATTCTCTGCCACATCCCACAGAATAATCGATTGACAGCCAGGTGCTATTCGCATTTTATTAAAATTAAAATGCGTTAAAAGGAACGCTGAAAATGATAAAATAAAGCGTAGAAAAAAATTTTATGAAAGAATCTTTCTTTGTATTATTTAGTTTTCAATAGTTATTTTAAAGTAAACATGGTTCAGTTATTTAAAGAACAGAAAAAATCAAACGCAAGATATTTTCTCATAATAGCAAGTCTCAAACACGGAATCGAATAACAAATAAATAAATAAACAAAACGAAGCAAATGCTTTTCAGCAAACTTCCTTTGGGAACGCGTTCCCAATAAATACTCGCTGGGAACGTGTTCTCAAAGAAAGAAAGCAACTCCAAGATATATAAAATTAACTTCTGTCGTATTTATGATCTTGAGCTAAGCAGAGAATGATGAAAAGCTTCTACTTGAATGCGTAAGTACGAGTATTATAAACTCTCCCTCCATTAATATTCCTCCATATAGATATGGATGAGGAAACAACGTGACGAATATCAAACTCCTCTATATTGAAATGCTCTGCTCAAAGAAGACTGACTTAAAGTCGAAAACGTCTTTCGTTTCAATCTTTTATTGACCAAATTAAGCAAACTCCCATTCAGTTTATTCAACAGGCAAAAGGCATGATCATTTTCGCTTCATTTTCCGTACATGTTTAATTTTAGACTATTTCTTATCATTCGATTCGTAGTGGAGATGGTACTGAATGCCTTAAAGTTCATCTATCACAAAACCATTGACAAATATTCATTCCGTACTGAAATTCCGATCCATAAACTATTGCTGACAAAACAGTGACCTCTGTAGTTCGATATGACCAATAAATACAGTTATTTTTTTTTTATTGCTTATCCTTATAGTCCTTATAAGAACTGGCTTAAAGGGGTGAAGCAAGAATGCTTTTCACCTTCCCCGTTATCTGTAGAGGACAGTGTAGGGATAAGGTGTTATTGGGCTATTAAAGCTCTGATCATGGCAGGAGGTAAACAGCAATAGCCAAGTCTCAGTTAGAACTTCATTGGCTACAGCATTGCTATCCATTACCCTCCGAGGGTATTAATCACTGCATCTCACGGTTGATTCTACTGGAAAATGAATAATATAGTCCTTAGAATATATATATATATATATATATCTTTTTATTGCTATTCTTATATCCTTATAAGGACTGGCTTAAAGGGGCGAAGCAAGAATGCTTTTCATATTCCCCGTTATCTGTAGAGGACAGTGTAGGGATAAGGTTATTGAGCTATTATTAAAGCTCTGATCATGGCAGGAGGGTAACAGCAATAGCCGAGCCTCAGTTAGAGCTTCATTAGCTACAGCATTGCTATCCATTACCCTCCAAGGGTATTGGATTGAATGAATCAATCCGACCTTTTTTTTATTGCTAGTCCTTATAAGGACTGGCTTAAAGGGGCGAAGCAATATTGCTTTTCATATTCCCCGTAGTCTGTAGAGGACAGTGTAAGGAGAAGGTGTTATTCAGCTATAAAGCTGTGATCATGGCAAGAGGGTAACAGCAATAGCAGAGCCTCAGTTAGAACTTCATTGGCTACAGCATTGCCATACATTACCCTCCAAGGGTACCAATTTTAGTCGCCTCGTACGACATGCATTAGCTACATTGGTGCTATTCTTATCCCGGCAACCACACGGGGAGTTTTTATTGCTAATACTTACTAGAAGTTAAATATATATTTCTTATAATTATTTTTAAATGGTTTGGATGTTTCATTTCTCGTATCTTTTATGATATTCATAGTATTTATCTAAAATCTTATTAATTTCACATTATCTTCTTTTCATTCTTTTTTATTAATCAGATTGTATGCTAGTTAGTGTGCGTACGAGCATACTTAACCATCATACTATATACTCAAGTGTGGTTTAAATACACACATAAAGGCCATAGCACTTCGAACTATACGTGAAGTCCGTAGTCAGAATAACAATGCAGTACAGATTATAAGTAATAACGTTTGGAGGGGAAGTTTGGTAAAGGGAGCATCATAATGCTCCCTTTACCAAACTGCAAGAAAATATCAAAATATGACGCACCTAATCTATAACTGTGTTGTCATGACCCAACGGTGAATTATGAATGCAGATCGCACTGGCTGATTGCATGTGGTTTGTGGAATTATGTTCTTCTATTGGTTGGGGAATCTCTATGACAGTTGTCCCCAACCTTTTCCCCTTGTGTACCCCTTTTAAACCCATTTCTATAAATTGTACCCCTCGTTTTTAAAATAGCTGTTTTTAAATACTGACACTTTTGTTCAGTGCATTTTGTTTACTTTACTTGTTTTTCCGCCATTACTGATTATTTTTCGTGTACTCCTGAACGGCCAACCACGTACCTCCGGGCGGGAGGGGGGGGGGGGGGGATACGCGTACCACCGGTTGAGAACTGATGCTCTATGACACTAGTGCTGTGTGTGTAAGGCCGAAGGGCTTAAGAAGTGAAATGAAACATGGTTATGTTTTTCTTGAAGAGCTGTCAGGTATAATGTGTCCTTGGTAAATACTAAGTGAGGAAGGCTATTCCAGAGGAGCGATATGAGTGGAATAAAAAAGAAAAATGGATCTGAAGTTGGACTTCTTCAAGAATAATGCAGATACAACCCAGGCTGATGATGAAACAGAATTAAATAGTCTGATAACTTCACTTGCATGGAAACAGAATCAAGATATCGAAAATGTACTATAGGTAAAACGTGTTCGGGAACCATATTAAAGATGTTTGGGAACCATATTAAAGATGTATTTTAAAATGCATATATATAATAATAATAAATAAATGGCATCAATACTCATAAGTTATGCAAATAGTCAAAATACTCTATAATAAAATTTCTACGCATTCATCATTCTTTTTGTTTTTTTAATTGGATTGAAGTAGCTAATGTGTTTCAACACGCTTCCTTATCCTTATAAAGAATGGCTTAAAGGGGCGAAGCAAGAATGCTTTTCATATTCCCCGTTATCTGTAGAGGACAGTGTAGGGATAAGGTGTTATTTAGCTATAAAGCTCTGATCATGGCAAGAGGGAAACAGCAATAGCTGAGCCTCAGTTAGAACTTCATTGGCTACAGCATTGTAATCCATTACCCCTCCCTGTGTACCCATTTTAGTCGCCTTTTACGACGCGCATGACCTACATTGGTGCTATTCTAATCCCGGCAACCACACGGGGTTAAACATGGCATCCTTATAAGGACTGGCTTAAAGGGGCGAAGCAGAGAATGCTTTTCATCTTCCCCGTTATCTGTACAGGACAGTGTAGGGATAAGGTGTTATTGAGCTATTAAAGCTCTGATCATGGCAGGAGGGTAACAGCAATAGCCGAGCCTCAGTTAGAACTTCATTGGCTTCAACATTGCCATCCATTACCCTCCAAGGGTATTAATCACCGCATCTCACGGTACACATGGCATCCTTAGTCCTTATAAGGACTGGCTTAAAGGGGCAAAACAAGATTGCTTTTCATATTCCCCGTTGTCTGTAGAGGACAGTGTAGGGATAAGGTGTTATTGCAATTAAAGCTCTGATCATGGCAGGAGGGTAACAGCAATAGCCGAGCCTCGGTTAGAACTTCATTGGCTACAGCATTGCCATTCATTACCCGCCAAGGGTATTAATCATCATTAATCAACCGTGATTTAATTCTGTGCTGGCATCCTTAGTCCTTATAAGGACTGGCTTAAAGGGGCGAAACAAGAATGCTTTTCATCTTCCCGTTATCTGTAGAGGACAGTGTAGGGATAAGGTGTAATTGAGCTATTAACGCTCTGATCATGGCAGGAGGGTTACAGCAATGGCCGAGCCTCAGTTAGAACTTCGTTGGCTACAGCATTGCCATCCATTACCCTCCAAGGGTATTGGATCTCTCCTGTGCTAGCATCCTTATAGTCCTTATAAGGACTGGCTTAAAGGGGCGAAGAAAGAATGCTTTTCATATTCCCCGTTATCTGTAGAGGACAGTGTAGGGATAAGGTGTTATTGAGCGATTAAAGCTCTGATCATGGCAGGAGGGTAACAGCAATAGCTGAGCCTCAGTTAGAACTTCATTGGCTACAGCATTGCCATCTATTACCCTCCAAGGGTGAATGAATCAATCACCGCATCTCACGGTCGATTCACTCATATTCTGTGCTGGCATCATTTAACTGTTGCTCTATATAGTATCAACTTATTTAATAAATTAAAAGGTGTATTTATTCAAATTTATTAATTATTGAAAATTTTTAAATATTTAGCAAAATTTATAAATTTTTAAATGTCATTATTATTTCTATGCTATTTTATATAATATTTTAATTTTTATTAAATAATGTTTCTTATGATAAGAGGTTCTTTTTTTAAAATAATCTTATACTAAAAAAGTTAAAAAAAAAAGGAACTCAAGCAGTCTTCTAATTTCGCAAATATTTTAACTGTCATATGTAATTATGAAATTTTCAAATATATCTTGTTTCCATTAGTGTTTTCCTTCATTCGTGATTTCACCCCTCACTTGAACTGAAAACCTATTTCAAATAATTATCCGTTTTGGTTCGTTTCCTAGCTCCTTCATTAGCTAGAATATCGCAAAACCTGTGTTTGTTTATTCCATTTTATTAAGTAACACAGGAAGAACAGAAATCGATATAAATGCATGCAATTATTTGTTTATCGTTTTTTGAGATTATCTGAAACGAACAGCTGTAGAACTAGTTTATACAGAAGTTATTATAGCTGTAATAAATTTCGCATAAACTTATAGGGATCATGCTTTATAAAAACCATCTTCGGTTGCCACACGAAAACTGTTGCGTCATCGGACTCAAAAGTTGCACCAGAGATTACAACACACTCTAGCGGTCAAAACTATAAATACGTTTGTTACTTTTATTCAAGGGCTGTCCTGTAAAAAATCAATCTCATTACTTAACTGTCTATATATAAATTATAGAAGATATAATATAATTATTATATTATATTATTATATTGTAAAATATTACAATATAATAATAATGGAAACTATAGAAAATATGCAAACATTTAGGAATACCTCAGTTTTAAAAGCTTGCATAACTTAATATCTTTCACGTTATTTAGAGGAATATCATTAATTTATACAATTCATAAATTATGTATCACAATCCTCTTCTTACAAATACGTTTTTGCACTCTCGCTACTCTGTAAATGTGTCGAAAATTAACTTCGGATCTTATAAATTTGAGGACACCAGAAACAAACAGATGCAGCTGACCTTAGTACGTAAAAATGCAAATCCTGTCTTTACTGACACCGACTGTTAATTGCTGAAACTATTCAAGAGGTGTTGATGTGGTTATCTTAACTACTGGCTACCTCTACACAATAAGTTACAAATGGATGATATTTTTGAAAATCCCGAGCGACAATTACTTCAGTTGTGCGTACTACAAAAGATGTGATTGGCTGATCAATGTTCACTAAATAACTAAGCTAAATAGCATTGGATTGGTTTTTATAAATAAATTGGAAAGTACACAAATATCTCGGTAAAATAATACTGCATGTACATAATATTTTGGTAAATAATAGAATAAACGGAAACATGTAAGGGAAAGGTTAGTATTAGCGATTGCACGATCAGGAAAGAGAAAAGCAACCGATGATGGTTTTTTCTTCTCGACTTTGTCCACTTGAACGAAGTTCACAACGATTGTTTGCGAGCGTTGCTCTCCGCAACAGTGACTTCGTCATGTGACAATGTGGGTAGAGGAGAACTTCCTTTTGGGTTCACTAGGATTTGTCGATTTTTTTATCTCATTACTGAAGTTGCTATGGCGACTATTGAACAGGGAAATAAATGAGGCTCTAAGGCTACAGTGGGAGATAATCCCGCTCTCTCTTCTCATCATGAAATAGCTTCACATAAGGAAATAATCTTTTATATTTTTTTTCGATAAAAACACAGCGTTCTATTTAGTAAGTGATTATCATATCTACATAATTAGAGAATGTTGCCAACAAGAAACTTCCGTTGCTCACATCTATAGTTAGCATTTACAGAAAAGAGAAAGATGATAGTGAATCACCTTGACTATTCAAATAAACCTAATCTTAATCGTTCGGCTTGCGGATGTCTCATTGGTAGGTTCTGATTTGACAATAGGCAATTCAAATTTCTGCGCTTTCATCTGTGTGAAAACGTAATCACACTCAACAGACGTTTTGAGATAGTCTCCCTCCTCGGGCTACGTGTTCGACGCTTTATAAAGACATCAGAGGAATAAATTAGTGTCTCATGTTTTTCGACTGCATCAAAAAAAAAAAAAAAAAAAAAAGAAAAAGAAAAAAAAAGTACGCTATGATTAAAAACCCTGAGTAGGATTCCCACGAAGGGCTCGATACATATTCTAGACTTTTTCAATCAAAATTACGTTCTAGTTTCGGACAAATGGACAATAGTTTTCTCTCACCCAATTAATTAATTAATTATTATTTTATTTATTTATTTATTTTTATTGTATTTTTTTTTTTTTTTTTGAAATCCGACAGATCTGCATTCAGCCAGCGCCCAGTCAAAACCGAGCATTTACCGTATATGTCGGCGTATAAGACGACTTTCAAATACTACAGAAAACCCCTCGAAATCATGGATCGTCTTATACGGCGAGTATAAAAAGGAAGCATAATTTCTTGGATGAATATTTAGGTATTACAATACATCGTTATATAAGAAAATAGGCAGTGTTTATGAACAAATCACATTAATTTTTTGTTACATAAATTTATTTAAAATATTACAATAGATGTAAGTTTTAAAAAACAAATAATAATTATTAACTTCAATTTTCATGTTAATTTTCTTCACCATGTGTTGAAAACAGTTTTTCAGATTCATTGTTTAAATGATCGTCATATGGATCCCAGTTCGAATCCGGTGAATTGATTTCGTTTTCATCGTCATCAGTGTCCCACAACAGATCGTCTTCCATACCACGCATAAGATTAGAGATACCACACTTTTTAAATGATTTTATTACAGTCTCTGCTTTTACTTTATTCTCTGCTTTGATCACAAAATTGCGCAACATATCAAGTGATGCAGCGCGCATCACTTGATATGTTGTTCGTAAATGGTTTTTCACCAGTCAACATCCAATTATTCCACTCTTCTCGCATGTGATCTTTAAATGGTTTGTTCGAGCAGATTTGAACAAACCAAGTGGTTGCAATATAGAAGTTAAACCACCTGGTATAACAGCAATTTTTGTTAAAGAAGACTTTAAGTATTCTCAGTTAAATGACTACGAAACATATCCCATGCGTGGTCCACAGATTATTTATCCATACTTTCACACCATTTTCTTCCATCCATCCTTTTTTGTGAAAATGTACAAAAACACCTGAAGGAAATTGCATCTTAAGTTTAGTTTTACGTTTGAAGATGATCATTGGTTTTAACTTGGTTCCTGTCAGCCAAACATGACAACACAACCGTAAACCTTGTTTTTTTCATGATCTGTACTTCGAACTAGCACACTCTTACTACCTTTAGACTCCACTATTTTATTGCTTATCATATCAAAGCTCATAGGAATTTAATCCGTATTTCCAATATTTGAAATAGAAATTTATGTTCTTGTCTCAACTGAATAATAAATTTATGGAAACTAGTAAGTTTGTGGTCAAGATCTGCTGGTAGTTTTTAAGCAATTTTCGTTTTTTGTCCTATTACCAGATTTTGACTGTTCATAAAACGATTACACCATCCTGAAGTAGCTTGAAATTCTATACTTTCATCCGGATTCAATCTTGACCATTTTTGTGCGTATGATCTAATCATATTTCTTGTAACTAGATGACTATTCTGCCTTTGTTCGAATACTCATTCTGGAACGTGATTTTCCAGTTTGCGGCCATCGGGTGATTCCCGTTCTCGTCGCACATTTTTTCTTTGGCAATTTTTCCTCCATTCTCTTACCATCTTCTCGGTTATGTCAAACTTTCTCGCAGCAGCACAGTTATTAGTTTGCTTTGTCATTTCAATTACCCTTATTTTAAATCGAGTTTCATACTTTCTTCGTTTTGTTGCTGGTTCCATGATTTTAAATGATAACAATTTTAATAATCCTAAAATTTAAAAAAATGCAAAATTAATAATTAATTAAAAGTGGGGTTAATCACTTTTAATTAGGGTAATTCGCGTAAATACTAAATCTATGCTATGCAACAAAATAACGGATATGCAGAGATATAAAAATAACGGATATAATAACAATACCTAACGTTGCATTAATACAAGAAAGATTAAATTGGGGGTGGGGAGGGCGTCTTATACAACCGACATAAGTTAAAACCTAAAAATAGCCTAAAATTTAGGCCTCGTCTTATACGCCGGTCGTCCTGTACCCCGATATATACGGTATCCAGGAAATTACAAAAGCCCAAATGGAGAAATCGAGATTGCGTATAAAAAACAAAAATTTCTAGAGGTCATTGAACAGACACTTCAGAAAACAAATGTCTGGAACAACCCAAATAAAACTATACAAAACAATAGCAGAATATATTTTGAAATATGGCAGTGAAACATGGACTTGCGGAGAAAAGTGGAAGCTGCAGAAATGAAGTTCCTAAGACCACTCGCAGGGCTGTAAAAGAATAGACAAGATAAGAAATGAAGAAATAAGAAAACAATTTTCCATAGTCAACATAACAGAAGGCATCACAAACTAGAAAGAACTGGAAAAACAACGTAGAAAGAATGAATGAGGACAAATAGCCAAATATTGCTTGGAAATATAAACGAAAAGGACACCGATCAAGAGGAAGACCCAGGAGGAGATGGGCAGAAGACTTTTTAAATCCCTGAAAACGTCACAGGCAAACAAGTGCCTAACACGTGAAACCAAGAAGAAGAAGAAGCGACCATTTCATACATACTTACTAGAGGAATTTCATTTAGAACTGGATTAAATAATCGTGCCTGTTTATTTAACAGTTAGTAGAAAGATTATGCAGGATGAGTGCATCTGTAATCACAGCCAAACTTGCGTCAACAGTATAAAGGTTTAACTGTTATTTTTTAGGGAAAGAAAACGTATACTATTATATTAATTAAAACACTTTAATTAATGCTTCCCATATTTCGGCAATGTTACATTAAGTATGAAGGTTTGTTAAAATAATGGGTTTGCAAAACACTCGAAGTCCAAGAATTTTTTCAACACGTAAATGCAATTTTACCTATATGCACATCGTTTATGTTGCAAAATATGTTTTAATTTCCACCAATATATCACCATCAAAGCTGCACGTTCGTGCTAAGCCTACAGATACTCAATAAATCATAGTTCATTTCGGATGCTTTATCCGAAATGAACTATGATTGACGTCATTAAAAAGACGAAACTGATGGTAAAAGAAATGGTCAAAATAGACCACATAAACTGAATCAAGGGGGAAGAGAGCAAACGAAATATTGAAAAGAACGGATCGTTCGTTCTATACTAGATGAGTGGATTCTTTCAGACAGCAATTGCTGACGTCAACAGATGCACAGGCTTGTCTCAAAACATTATCTACGGAACTCCACAGTGCCGAAAGGGTTGCTACGCATAAATCGAACATCTTGTGAAAGAACAGTTGGAGTCTTGTGCTCAGCAGCGCTCTCAGTGATACAAACGCTTCAAATTTGGGTAAAAGTTCACAAGAGGACGAAATGCGACTCTGGGACTGTTTATCAAAAGGGCATTGCCATGACTGACTACAAGGGCCAAAGCTTTTCAGGATCTTTTCACTTATTGCTGCATTATAAGGAGTTCTTTGATGCGATCTTGTAGTGTACTTGCTTCAATGGTTTTAATCCAAATGTCTGGAATTCAACTTTCACCAGGAATGGTCTTTAAACATTAACTGTGATCTGGCTAACATTTCGAATCGAATTTTGAGATATACAATCCGTTCCTCTCATTTCGACCTCTTGCCATTCTTTTAGTATACTTTCGTCATCGTATGTTTGCTTTCGCGCAGGCCTACACATTTTGGTTCACGGACAATTCATCGAATGGACCATCGCGTGGACAATTCATCGTGGAGACAATTTATCGCGGGGACAATGAGAATATTGTCAACCAGCCACTCGGCTAACCGCGAAGAACTAATATATAAATACATAATAAAATTATATTTTGTGAAATTTATCTTGCACTGCATTTCTTTTTTTATCGATATCAATGCAATTCATTTCAGTTTTCTAGCGAATAACATTTTCAGCGAATTTTTTCAGCGATTCGCCCGATGAATTTTTTTCTGATGAATTTTCCCCGCGATGAATTGTCTGGACACGGGCTAACCGCGCGGACAATATATTTTAAAGAGTTCTAAAGTAAAGAGTCATTTATGCAAGACGATGTCAGTCGGTGAGTACTTCACTTCTCCAGTACTCCAGTATACATTCGCTTTGTATAGGCTGATCAAACAGTCATTAAAACCTAAATATCCATCGCCTTATAATACCGACATCATCATATTTGCTTCTTTTTTTTTCTTGTGTTGGTTTGCCTCTTAATGCTTCGCCGATTGCAGAGCAACAAACAATAAAGCTTAGGTTACGTTAAAAATCTCGAATTTTAGATTTTATAACAAATTACGTAAATCAAAGAAAAATATGACAAAATAATATTTAGACTAAGAACTGTCGCCGAAGCAAATATAACACACTACGAGGTAATTTTTTTTTTTTAAATAGTAAATAAATTTTTACACAGAAAGATTAAATCGTTAGTAATGTTCTCCCTCTGCAGTTTCTTAAATGAAAACTTCGCTGGAAAAAAAAAAAGAAAAAAAGTTCTTATTCCTCTAAGCTGTAGTTAATTTAAAAAGGGTAGCAAAATGATTATTAGTCGGTCGGGTAGTAAACAGAAAATTAAATTTCTGGAACCATCGGCACTGGCATTAAATGTTTTAGTCTCAGGATCACCACTTTAACAAACCTCCACGTACTCCGCAAATTTACTGAAAAAATAATAATAAAATAAATAAAATCTCATTGACTTGAACACTCGTAACTTAGGTTATTACCATAATGTACGATGATTTGTATTCTTATAGTTCGTTTGTTTCTTTCAATAAACTTGATGGAAAAAAAAAAAAGTAACCGTGTCCAACATTTAGGAAAAATAAAACTAAATTATGTTTTTAAAAAGAATTGAAAGCTTGCGTCGCTGTTTCTTAAAAAAATCCTCAACGTGTTTCTATCCATTAAACGTATTTTAATATTACAACAACACGTTAAACTTTAAAAATAAAACACATTCACATTCGTCCTTCTCCTTTACTTCGATATTGTCGAATGTTAAATCGGACGAAATGTTATTCAGTTTCACTCAAAAATGGAGTGGCAAAATAAAAAGCACCTGTAAATACTCCTTAAAGTATACTTTAGTTATCGAAAAAATTTTTAAATAGATCGAGGCAAGGAAAATCAAAAAGAAAAAATTAAAAAGAAAGAAGATTAAACAGACAGCATGTTTGTTTGAAAATTCGATGTTATTAACATGGAATTGTATGAAAATCTCTCCAATAAAATTTCCCTTAAAAATCATTATTTAAAAAAAATAAAATTATTTCTAACAATTTATATTGCAAGTGTTATAGATGATTTAAAAGTTGCTTAAATTTTGCTACTTCCTTAAATTATATCTAAAGCTTTTGATTATTTGAATACACCATTTTTTATATGATATAGATTTGGATCTTATAATCTAATATAATTTATAATCTAATATAGGAGGTGAATCAATCGACCATGAGATGCGGTGATTGATTCATTCAATCCAATACCCTTGGAGGGTAATGGATGGCAATGCTGTAGCCAATGAAGTTCTAACTGAGGCTCGGCTATTGCTGTTACCTTTCTGCCATGATCAGAGCTTTAATTGCTCAACAATAACACCTAATCCTTACACTGTCCTCTACAGATAACGGGGAATATGAAAAGCATTCTTGCTTCGCCCCTTTAAGCCAGTCCTTATAAGGATAAGGACTAATCTAATATAATTTATAAAATTACCAAGAATACCCTTGGAGGGTAATGGATGGCAATGCTGTAGCTAATGAAGTTCTAACTGAGGTTCGGCTATTGCTGTTACCCTCCTGCCATGATCAGAGCTTTAATAGCGCAATAACACCTTATCCCTACACTGTCCTCTACAGATAACGGGGAAGATGAAAAGCATTCTTGCTTCGCCCCTTTAAGCCAGTCCTTATAAGGATAAGGACTAAAATTACCAAGTGGAGTACCTATCGTGCTTCATATCTTATGACAGAAACTTCCCATAATTGTGGCATACATATGTTCTTCCCCATCTTCGTTGAACAAAAACATGAGATGAGATTTGAAAGTATGTTCTATCATGAGTAGAAATATGGAAATATTTGTTCAAGTATTTGCTTGGTTGAAGTAATTTAGTTGTTATACTGTAGAATAAGACACTCGCACGCACCAGTGTCTCATGTCTCGAGGACATCAGACAATGACATTATAATTCCACAATGGGCATAAATCTGTGCGATAATAAATGAGATGCAATTCACTAAGTGAATGAATATTCGCAACAATGATTTCGAAATAATTTCGAGCATTAGCCAATATTTGAATATTTTAATTTCAAAGTTCGATATCACATATATTGCTTTTTAATAGTGAAAACTGCGTATATGATAGAGTTGCAAACATTGTGATATGTGCACTCTTAAAAAAAATAAAAAAATAGACTTCTTAAGATATTCAAAAAACAAGAATAGTTTATTGAACGTGCTTACTTTGTACTTTAATTTTGTTATAAAGCAAATACTCGAAATATATATATATATATATATATATATATATATATTTCTTATCCCACGCATCTATGGAGTTCCAAAAATTCATAAAGAAAACATCCCTCTTCGCCCAATTGTGGAAGGAATTGATTCACCTACATATAAACTTTCAAAATATTTAGCAAAGTACCTCAAGTGTTTCTCCAATAAATCTTCATCTTTCATCAAAAACACCACAGATTTTGTTTCTCATATTAAAGATATTCCCATCGATGATAATGATATTCTAGCTAGTTTGGACATTATATCTTTATTTACTAACGTTCCTACGGACGAGGTACTTACATTACTACAGGATAAATTATCCAAAAAAATGTTCACTTTATTAAAACATTGCATTCATTCTGGTTACTTCAGATATAAGGACTCCATTTACCAACAAAAACAAGGCCTGGCAATGGGCAACCCTTTGTCCCCTGTGCTAGCTAACATCTTCCTTGAAGACTTTGAAAAGAAAGCCATATCTTCCTTCTCATTTAAACCAAAAGTTTGGAAAAGATATGTTGATGATATATTCATTATTTGGAATCACGGGCACACAGCTCTCACAGATTTTCTTCGTCATCTAAACATCCAACATCCTAATATAAAATTTACTGCTGATATAGAAAATAATAACTCTTTACCTTTTTTGGATGTTATGCTTACACGATACTCTGAAAGATTAAAAATCTCTATGTACAGAAAACCTACGCATACCAATAGATATCTGCATAATCTTTCTCATCATTTTCCACCACAAAAACTTGGAATTATATCTACCTTAGGACACAGAGCACGTTCTCTCTTAAATGAACAAGATGAACTACAAAAAGAAATGAATCACCTCACTCTTATTTTTAAACAAAATGGATACTCTGAAAAAACAATTAAGAAACTTCTTCTGAACCCTCCTAAGCAGTGCACAACAGAGACTATTAATTTTAAAGGTAGCATCTCTATTCCATACATTAGCACAGTCTCTAAGAAAATAGCTAAAGTCCTTAAAAAATATAATATCAGGACCTTCTTCACCACACTTCCAAAAATCCGCTCTCTAATCAGCCATCCAAAACCTACTCATCACAACCTTAAGTACCCTGGAGTATATAAATTGTGGTGTGATTGCAATATCCCATACTTTGGTCAAACTAACAAATCTATTGAACAACGCATAGAAGAGCATAAGAGAGACATCTCATACAAAAGATCTCATGCAACTGCTTTATCCAGTCATGTTCTTTTTTCAAATAATCCTAATGATGACCAACAAAGCCACTCTGTATGCTGGAATAGATCAGAAAATATTTTTCGCTGTGAAGATGAGTTTGAAAGAAAAATCGTAGAATCACGGGAAATCCTACTGAACCCGGTCCACTTAAATAATAATTTAAGTTATAACATCCCAGATAGCCATGCTGCAGTTATTCAATATTGGCGTTCACGTGAACTTGCACGCACAATTGCAACAAACAATGGCACGCCAGTTGGAACAACTTGAAAAATACAACGTTTTTATGTATCGATTATGTGAGGCAATTTGTACCTGTAATTTCCAGTTTGTTTATTTAAATAATTCAATGTTTATTAGTATTCCTTTCCTTTATAAATACCTGAAGAAGGCTGCTATATGCCGAAACTAGTAGTATTTATCATTAAAATCTTTATATGTTATCTCGGTCTTGGAGTCATTAAATCTATTTTTTGAAATGTATAACAACCGAGTAAAAACTAATCGCCACATATATATATATATATATATATGTTTAATGTGAATAATACAACTAGTTTCGGCTTATAACAGCCTTCATCAGATATTCATTAAAGGAAGAGAATAATAAACATTGAAGTATCCAAAAAACTGGGAATTACAGGTAAAAATTGCCACACATAATTGAAACAAAAAACGTTATATTTTTTAAGTTGTTCTAACTGGCGCGCTATTGTTTATTGCGTGTGTGCGTGCAGGCTTTCATGAACGCCAATATTGAAAACTGCAGTATGGGACGTTATAACTTAAATTGCTGTTTAAGTGTTCAGGATTCAGGATGATTTCACTTGATTCTACAATTTTTCTCTCGAACTCATCACCACAGCGAAAAACATTTTCTGATTTATCCCAGCAAACGGAGTGACTTTGGAGATCATCATTAGGTTATTGGCTAAGGTCCTTAAAAAATACAACATCAGGACGTTCTTTACCACACTTCCAAAAATCCATTCTCTTATCAGCCATCCAAAACCTATTCATCACAATCTAAAATATCCAGGTGTATATAAATTATGGTGCGATGGCAATATCCCTTATTTTGGACAAACCAACAAATCTATTGTACAACGTATAGAGGAGCGTAAGAGAGACATCTCCTATAAAAGATCACGTGCAACTGCGTTGTCCAGTCATGTTCTTTTTTCAAGCAATCCTAATGATGATCTCCCAAGTCACTCCGTTTGCTGGGATAGATCAGAAAATATTTTTCGCTGTGGTGATGAGTTCGAAAGAAAAATTGTAGAATACATGGAAATCATCCTGAATCCTGAACACTTAAACAGCAATTTCAGTTATAACATCCCAGATAGCCATACTGCAGTTATTCAATGTTGGCTTTCACGAGAGCCTGCACGCACACACGCAATAAACAATAGCGCGCCAGTTAGAACAACTTAACAAAGCCTTAACTTAACAACTAAACTTAATATACCGGGTGATATATATATATATATATATATATATATATATATATATATATATATATATATATATATATATATATACTGAGTGATCCAAAAGCAACAGAGAAAGTAAAAATTCAATAATTCGAAAAGTATAGACAGTAGCAGGATGTGGTTTTCACAGAAATCCACAGAAAGACATGGTATTTTTTAAATAACGAAAAGTTTTATTACCAGAATAGTTACGTTTATCACCGACAGGTGGTGCTTCAGTTATGTCAGGAGTTTGTGCAGTGGCGCAGCACAGTTCACAACTGCTAAGATTACAAATGTTCAATGTGAGCCGTTATTCATGAGAATGGACGTCAGACGTGGCACGACACCCTGCACAGCATCGAAAAGGCTTTCAGCTGTAATTCTTGTCACATGGTGGCGAATAGCTTCTTTCAACATGGTCAATGACGTCGGCCGACCTCTGTACACATGCGACTTCAAGTAGCTAGCCCCATAACCAAGTCACAAGGTGTAAGGTCTGGAGACCTTGGTGGCCATTCGTTCGCGAAAGAGCGACTGATGACACGGTCATCGCCAAATGTCGATCGCAGCAGGTGCTGGACAGGACCTGTGATGTGCGGAGGCGCTCCATCCTGCATGAATGTTACTCTATGGAGCGCTTGCAAGGAGGGAATGATGCTGTCTTAAAAGCGCTGCATAACGCTCGCCTGTGACAGAAACAGTTCGAAATGTACCGCTGTCGACTTCCTCAAAGAAAAAGGGGCCTATAATGATTGACGCAGTGAACCAGCACCACGCTGTCACCTTTGGCTGATGCAAAGGGCTTTCCACGATCGCGTATGGGTTATCTCTCGCCCAGATGCGGCAGTTATGTGCATTTACACTTCCATTAAGCGAAACGTGAGCCTCGTCAGTCCACAGGACGTTTGACAGCCAGTCTGCATTGTTTTCCATCTGTTGAAAAGCCCAATTTGCAAATTCATGACGTCTCTCGAAATCGGTTGGTTTCAGTTCCTATACGTGTTGGATTTTGTAAGGATACCTCTTGAGGATGATGCTGAGCGACCGCCATACAATCCCATACAAAAATGCCAGTTCGTCTTGAAAAATTTCACGCGCACTGTATTCCCCATGTGCGGAAGCTGCCGATTGTGTGTCGGTCTCGTGCACAACTGCAATAGTTGTTTTGGGTCTCCAGCTTCTTGCACGTGCTTCCAAACTGCCAGTGTCGTCAAACCTTTTCATCATAGCTATCAGTGAGAAACAAGACATCGGTCCCTTTCCACTTCTTATACTACCCTACACATTGAACGATAGGTGTGCAAAGCCACACTTGCACATTCGGAGTTCTGATAATACAGCTTAACTAAAAGTGCTTTATCTCGTAACGATAACATGCCTCACCTTGGCAGAACGTTTAACTTCGCTAATTAACGTTAAATGCTGAAAGCTTAACTTCAGTATTCACTACATCTGATATTTACGTACCTCACGGTTTAAATAGCGACAGGCAGCAGCTCCGGGACAGCTATAGTGCCACCTGTCGGTGACAAATGTAACTATTCTAGCAATAAAATTTTTCGTCATTACAAAAAAAAACCCATGTCTGTCTGCGCATTTCTGTGAAAACCTCATCGTGCTACTGTTTATAGTTTTTCGAATTATTGAATTTTTATTTAATTTTAATTTTATTTTAGTTACTTTTGGATCACCCGGTATATTTATTTCAAATTTACTGGACAGCTGCACTGAGTTTCCAGCCAACAAGAAATGCATTGAATGCATAAAAATAAGCAACGACTTTACACATTTATTTAAAGTCGTTGCTTATTTGTGTCTAAATCAATGCGAGATAATCATGTTGGCAAACGTTTGTTTGCAAGTAACATTTCATATATTGTACAGTTTCTTGAGGATGAATTTCAATAAGATGCCAATTAGAAATTTAACATTTTTAGTTCCCAGTTCGTCAATCCCAATCTCGTTCCTGCGGCGAAGACTTTCCTGTCAGAAAGGACTCTTTTATCTTTTCAACATCAGAAACAGTAACAACTACTTGATAGAATGACTTGCAGTTTCACATGGATGCTTATGACAGATGTACCAACTTATAAAAAGAATTTTGTCGATAGTGTTGCCATCTGTGCTCGAAAACGAGAACTTTCCAGACCACCCACGTGTATATATATATATATATATATATATATATATTCAGACTTGAAATATATTCAAGTCTGAGCTACTTGTACATAGAGGATAATGACTTCAATGTCACTTGTCGTAATATGTATCCCATAATGCAAAGCAGACCCCCCTTTCAGGAGTGTATAATGCATAATGGCAAGGGCCACTACCCAGACCGATTAATCTGCAGCTAAAGCCTCGCGATGAATGTTACAATGTACAAATTTTACTTGTGGAGCTACTTCTTTAATTTTTGCAACAACGCCACTCTGTTTCCCAACCATTGCACGTGTTCCATCAGAACAAACACCGACACATTTATTCCATTCCATATCATTCATTTTCATAAATTGGTCTAATTTTGAAAATATTTCATTTGAGGTTGTTCGAGCAGGCAATGGTTCACAAAACAAGAACTCTTCCTTCACTGTTTTCCCATCTATAAATCTTATATACGTAATTGGGCCATGCTGGTAATGTCAGTAGTTTCATCCAATTGTAATGAAAAATATTTACAGGCCTGAACGTTTTCTATTAACTGCTCCTTAACATTTGAAGACAAATCTGAAATTCTTCGCGATGCGGTGTCAATGAGTCACTTGAAATGGACTCATTTCAAGTTGTTTTGCTGCCTTTCCCCACCAAATTATTCTAACCCTATCTGTAGCTGCTGGTAATATTAATGACTCTCCGATCGTGTAAAGGTTTCCTGCCTTAGCTATTCTTAAACTGACTTCATAAGATGTCTCCAAAGCCTTCGTGTTAAATCCTGAAAATGAGGACATTTGTTTTTTCCTTGCTGACAAAACGGACACTTTTCTCTGGAAACATTCCAAAGGTTTGTGTTTTAAATCGCCATACTTGGTTGCAAAATGACGTTTAAGAAGGGAAGGCTTCATCGAATGTTTTGATAGCGTTTCATAACAAATCACACACTGGGGAACAGGATGTCCTCAGTCGGTTGGTTAGGATTCGAAGTAGTAGCTTCTGGCAGAGAAGAATTGTTTGCCCCGCTTACACTCATTTCTCCCTTCGATTTTTTTGAAAACCCCCTCGTTAACCACTTACTCATGTTCCGGTTTCTATCCTTTGGCACAAACTGCATATAAATATGACAATTTCACAAATAAAATCTCACATTCAAAGACAATAATCTAACACCACTACTTTCTTAACTGTAACTGCAGCTCGTGGCTAAATAAACGACAACGGACAAACTGTTACCCATTGTTGTCCGATCAAATATATTCGAGTTATTTTCTGTGATTTTCATTTGATTAATACTTATTAAATTCAAATTGAACTTCCGTATTATTTTTGTACATTATTATACAAAAGTTTTTAATGATAATGTAAAATCTAATTGTTTTCATTTAGTTGCATGAAATATTTTAAGTAGAACTGTTAAATATTTGTGCATGCATTTTTAATTCTCAACTCATGTTGCGAGTAAAAAAATATGTTCATTTACCCTTTTATTTTATACTGTGTTTTCGTACCACCCGGCAGTGGCTCACGTACCACAGGTTGAGAATCCCTGATGTACATAAACCGGTTATGTATTTTATTAATTACACATATTTCCAAACTTTTCTGTAATGAATCAGTTTACGTATTTCTGTTATAAAAGGCCTCAATAATGTCAAAGATAATAACAACTCTCAAAGAGATAGCCAAGTCATTGAAATGTTTTATCATTTAGTTTATAGAATCACTACTAGAGGACGTTTGCAACAATAGCATACATCATAGGAAGCTAAACAGAGAAACCTGAATTTCAATCTGTTCTACAAACTACGACAAATAATTACTGGTCTTGTTTTCTTTAGATTAAAGACGATGCAAACTATGGGTTGATATATTAGAAAGATATATTAGAAATGGGAAAGAATTTATTCTGATTGCAATACTGGAGTGATAAACATACATCGAAAGCATGTTTTTAAGATTCAAGACGTAAAACGCGACTGGCTAGCCTTGAACTTTTATGTTTGTTCGTGTAAAATACAAACTTATAACGTTAAAAACTATCATCAGGACAGATTTGAAAACATGTAACCACCAGGTATTCTCATACGTTTTTTAGGCGTTGGCGTAATGCTGTTATCAGGTGAAATACGTGTAAATGTCACGTGATAGGCAACCGTTAATGTTTCAGAATCCGTACCTTTGTCGGTATTAACGATATCCTTTCGATTGAAACAGATGAACTTTCTTCCCGTCTAGAACATGAAGATTTATGAGGAGTTTTCAACTGAATAGGAATTACTCGGTTTCATATGGGGGGGGGGGGAGACGAGTGCTTGGCAAATCATATTTGTTAACCCGCAAAACAGTCATAGCGGTCAAGGAATACCTACTTAAATAATCATAAAAAAAATTGTTACTGCAATGAACATTAAGTGATGCATTCTTATTTCTTGCTGACAAATTGTCCAGTTGTATTTATTTACTTATTATTAGTTTTTTTAGAATTGTTGCAGATTTCTAGTTGTTTGGGAATACGTCATGAGGAAGATCCTTCCAGAGGACAGAGGTTGGCGGAATAAAAGATGAAGAGAAGCGAGTCACCAGTCAGCCTAACTGTTCGCCTCTGGATGGCGACAAGGATTTTAAGGGGAGTTTCAGGTGCACCAACCCAGACATATAAGCAGTATTCTAAACATGGCTGGATTTGGGATTTATATATAGCTAAGCGTTGGTTGGGTGTAAAATAAGCTCCTGAACAAAAGAGATCGACAAGTTTCTGGGATGGCTACCTGATGTGATGTGTTTATGCCAGTAAAGACTGGAGGTAAACGTTAGTCCAAATAAAGCGATCTGATCTTGTCTGGTGATTTGTCTATTACTGAGGGTAGGGGTAGGTGAGATGGGATCTCTTTTTTGCGAGAGGTGTTTTGTGGCATTGAAGGTTGTCCTGGCCCCATTGGAGGATAGTATGGAGATCAATGTTTAAGGCAATAGTTGTCGATTATCTCTTGATGATATATAGTAGATCGAGTTTAAAACCGCTTTCGCATATTTGTTCTATTAAAATTAAAATATGAAAATCAATTTATTTCAAACGATTTAATTAAAAATTAACATTTGAAATTTTAGAGTAATCAGTAACCTTAAGTAACATACGAATATTAGCGTCGCATATTAATACCTTTTTTTTTATTTCTTTCATCGGATTAATATGTCCTGAAGCTTTATTTTAGAGATAAGTATTCATATGACGCATTCGTTGATAATTTATAGAGAGCACCGAGGAACAAATCAAGTTACAACTAACTTATAATTGCAGTGGTTATTAATCCATGTACTTAGGAGAAGAAGAAGAAAAATGGATTTCTAAGAACTTGTTAAGAATTTTCTGAAGATCGCGAATGATAACAGTTCATCTGATTGTGAGGCATTCGTTAATGAGTCATTAGGGTTAATTTATCGTGTCCAAGCGAGTTTAAAAATCCTCCATCATGACAAATATTGCCCCTCAAATTGGCCCGACATCTGCAGGCAATCCGACATCACGATAGAGATAAACATAAACTGCTCACCAGTGACAATTGACACTTTCGTTACGAGCATTATCAGACACTTTGAATGGGAAGACCACCAGGATAAGGATGCAAAAAATATTCATTTAACCAATTCCAGTAAAGAAAAACATTTATTTCTGCATTATTATGAAGACATCCAAATGCAATTTTGCAATGCTAGTAATAACTTCTGTGCACCCAGAAATTATTTGGTTAAGCCTGATCTTGCCAAACCAGATGAGGGGTCAGTTTATTGGAGATTATTCTCTAATATTTGGACCACCTTGAACCTTCGACACATAAGATTTTTTGTCTCTATAGGGAATATCTCATTCCGCTACATTCCACAGATGCCCAACGCGACTGAGACCTATAGAATTGGTTTGGGGGTGGGGGAGAATTCATTAAGATAACACAAAGTCACTCTCCATGTACCACTCCCAGAAAAGAGCACATCGCCTGACACGGCACGTTATCTCCATCACAAGCATGATGTGGCCAAAATAAACATGATTACACTTGGACAGTACGATCTCCAGGAAGTCCCGCTTTTACTGGCACGTTTTCTATGCGTGAATATGATATTGTTTGGCAGGAAAAAATGTTTTCCAATTCTTTTTTTTTTTTTGTATGAGGTTTTGTTAAAAAAAATTGGGAGCTGCGTTATTAGTTCTGTTTCCAGTCATTCTCAAGCCACTAGAAGTCAATAAAAAAGGTACGAGTTGACTTCAGCAGAGAGTGAAGTTGGTTGTACGAAGGTTTAATCTTTTGGATTTTAACAAAATAATGTGAAATCTGTTCAGATAAACATGTGTACGAAGAGAAACATATACTGACATAGTTTATCATAAGATTAGATGGCTATTTGACGTTTAAAAAGGCTCGAAATAAAAAACAGACCAAACAGGCGAAGCAAATAAAACTACGAAACGAATATTGCATGTGTGTGTGTGTGTGTGTGTGTGTGTGTGTGTGTGTGTGTGTGTTCTCTAGCCAGTTTGCATGTATTTTCTTTGTCTCTTTTTCGATATTTCTTGTTATTTTAGCACAGAAAATGGAAACATTTTTTCTATTTATCGTTCGGAACAACTGAGACACGTTTCTTCGTTCTTTCACAGAGGAAACATTCGCTGATTATCTTCTCCATAAGATTTTTCTTTTTGTAGAATTTCCAAACTTTCTAGAAATAAACGTTCGTACACTGGTGGTTTGAAAGCTGCCAGTGATGTGATCTCTTAACTCTTGACGTTTTTCTCAGAACTCTCATATTTGTGATGTCCAGTCTTTTATCACATAAAATAAAACTAGTTTGAATACCGTCTTGTTCACAGCTAATTTAGTGTTTTAACTAATTTCTTATTTCATATAAATTTACTCAATCGAACTGCTTACACCTATGTATGACAAATATTGATACTAATTTACAATTAGTCCTTATAAGGACTGGCTTAAAGGGGCGAAGCAAGAATGCTTTTCATCTTCCCCGTTATCTGTAGAGGACAGTGTAGGGATAAGGTGTTATTGAGCAATTAAAGCTCTGATCATGGCAGGAAGGTAACAGTAATAGAGCCTCAGTTAGAACTTCATTGGCCACAGCATTGCCATCCATTACCCTCCAAGGGTATTAATCATCGCAAACCTCACGGTCGTGTATAATTTACCATTAATATAGTCCTTATAAGGACTGGCTTAAAGGGGCGAAGCAAAAATGCTTTTCATCTTCCCCGTTATCTGTAGAGGACAGTGTAGGGATAAGGTGTTATTGAGCTATTAAAGCTCTGATCATGGCAGGAGGGTAACAGCAATAGCCGAGCCTCAGTTAGAACTTCATCGACTGCAGCATTGCCATCCATTACCCTCCAAGGATATTGGATTAAATACCTTCTAATCTCTCCTTTTACCATTAAAAATACTGTGGTATTTATTTATAATTATTACTAGAGAATAATAGTTTGGTGTCTCCATTATAAAAATTAAAACTTTTTGAAGGAAATATATATAAATATAATAAATTTTTATAAAGAAATGTTTTAATGTTACTATTTTTATTTTTATTTATTATTATTTTTTTTATTGGAGTGTATTCTACCAAGATGTATCGAATTACTCTATGCTTTTATTTTTGGCGCCATCTATATTGTGTTAACAACACTTTCGATTTATTTTTTAATTTGTTTAACAAATCAGCTTTTTCAGCTTTCAGTGGACGAAATATCATCGCGAGGAAAACAAATTCGTATAAAAAAACTGTGAATATTTGGTTAAGTAAATAAAAGAAATTTACATATAAATATTATAATAATTATAACAATTATATTTATTTATGGAATATAGATATAGATATTTAGATATGGAATGGATTTGAAAATTCATTCCATATCCTGCGTCCAAAGATGGCGATGGCTTCCGAATCAGACGTTGATCAAAAATAGCTGAACGGTGTAATTTTTGTAGATATTCCTATCATAATCATTCTGCTGTACAGCCCTCGTGAGGAATTTTTCTTAACTGGTCGAACCCCCGGGTGACCAGTTAAGAAAGTAAGGAACGATGTTCTCGTGATATTTCAGAGATTGTAATTGTTTTTTTGAAATGTTTTTAATATAATAGAATAATAAAGGTGTTAATTCACTATATATGATGAATTTCTTTTTCTGTTCTGTTCTTTTCTTTTCTTTTTTGTATTTCTAGAAAATAATATGCAATTTTTTTTTCATTTTTTAAATTCGTACAACACACACTTCGAATGAATAAAAAATGACGTTTGGAAGTGTTAAAGGTGTGTTTGAACCAAACAAGTACCTTCGTAATGTAGTCGGGTACGTGATATGAAATTCCTTCAGTCTGAGAAAACCGAATTCAATTGAGTAATTCGAATTTGGGTGTTTGACAAGAACTCTGTCAATCCCAGGTGAGCATGAAAACCAGCCAAACAGCAAGCTCTTCTTACACATGTGACATAATGTCGTCATCATCAAATTCCTGATTGTATTCTCACGGGGTGGGGGGTACAACAGAATGATTATGATAGGAATGTCTACAAAAATTACACCATTACTATCAAACGTTTCCTCACGTGATGCAATGGCGTTAATTATTTTATCTGTTAAGAACATCGGAAGCATAACTCTGTGAGGGAGAACGTATCGATGGAGATCCTTCTAAGAGGCCAAGAACGTTTACGTTTTTTTTTATCATTTCAGCGTGATTTATTCGGATTCCTCCGGATGGTGGAATAGTTTTCCCTCATGGAAATTCGTCTATCGTCTATCATTCTTAACCTCGTAGAAGCAAACGTAATTAAGATGCATAATAGACCTTCCACATTGCCTAAGCTTTTTCATCCGTAATTCAGAATAATCCAAGCAAACCCAACTCATCCTTGATTTCAATCAATTATAGTTCAACCAAAGAACATCGTAGCTGTCATTTGAGCTACAATCTAAATAAAATTAACAAAATAAATTATCTTATTGATTTCTCCTCATAGAAGGGAGCTTGCAGCATTTTTTTGCTAACTTCACTGAAGGTTGGTAGTAGTAAGTCTCACTTTAAACAGAAGAGTAGACCATACAGAGAATGGATAGAATATATAAAGGACTGGTGTGGAATGGATATACAGAAACTGCGACACTGTGCACTGGACAAAGAAAGGTGGAAGAAGATAGTGAAGGAGGCATCGGACACTAACGGGTAGTGAGCCCATGGTTCGTGATGATGATGAATCCTTTGATGAGGGAAGCAGCAATTATATCCTTCGTACTGCACAACAACCCTTTTCAACATTATCGGCAGTGTAACATCACCTCTGTACAATTCTTGATTTGAAGCACGATCGCCGCGCTCCCTTTTGCAGGAATGCGAGCTATTCTGGTACCCTAATGATAAATGGGAGGTAATTGATAGTAATCGGAGTTTCTCGATTGAACCAAGGAGAGGGGCAATCACAGCTGTACCACACTACAAAGAAATTATATCTTTACACAATTTCTGGTTCCACAGATGTTCTTAATATTTCCATTAATGTATTTGGTATCACAGTATATGTATACAAGTACAAGAACCTTGAGAGATTCATATAAAATTTCTTATACAAAGTTCCCATGAACAGTCCTTTTAATAATTTAGGCAAGTGGATATTCATTAAGTTGGAGAACGAGGGTCAAAGTCACGTTGTTCTGTACACTGCAATTGTTCTGTGGTTTCCATCATAGAGTATCTAAATGACGTGGATGTAGAATACTCTCGTTTTAAACGTACTTACTTGGCGTGTTTCTTTCAAAAGCATTAATTGAATAACATGCGATGAACTGTGAGTATAACCACAGAGAATGTTTGCGAGAACTAGACTTCTTAATTAGACCAAGATACTTGCATATCTATAGAGCACTGTAGTTGTTAACTACCCCATCCCGTAATCATCGTACATTACATTCGTACTATTACCGTGGATGATAATTCTGCAGTTTCATTTTTCTGTAAAAAGAATTTTGCTCTTTAACATTTGTTGAAAGAACATTCTTCGATTTGGACAAGAAAAACAGACGCGAGAAATTTATGATTTAAATGTCTTCAGTATTATATATAGCAGATCAAGAAATGCCTCATTGCATAAAAATGCATACATCTGCCTTTTTTTATATCGAAGGCAATCGAAAATGCATTTGAAATAACTGAAGAGGACTGTGGTCGTGGAGAATGCCAATTACGATGCAGGTAAGAATATCAGATTTGGTTTTTTACTTGTAAATGGTGTACATCATTAACGTTCATATTGATGCAGGTGCAATGAATGTGAAAGTGCTTTTTATTGGTAATGCGTCCGAAAGCTTCCGGACGCATTACCATTGGGTCTCCGCTTCCGTACACTATTTAGAGGCACGCATGAGGAAACCGCTTTGGTACTATAACCTCGATGAAAGAGGTGCCGACTCCCTAATTCATTAACAGCAGTGTGGAGAGCATTCCTAGGGGAGACCATCACCTATTCTGCATGTGAGAAAAAAAGGGGACAGAAACCTGGATCCCCCATTCCGGAGACGAAATATAACAGTAACCACTTCACGCCTCTAATAAGGGAAGTGATGTTTTACCGGGGGAAGGGGATGAGAGTCACGACCTCCCTAGAGGTACAGTTAACATTTCGTCCAACTAGGGAAGATATGCTTAAGAGAGCAATGCTGATCTCACCAGAGCCCGTTTCCAGAAACAGGTCACACCACAGGAAGTAATATTTGGAAGATAAAGTTAAGCTAATACTGAGATATAATCAATTGATAAATATACCTAAAATGTTTATTTTTACAACGTGTTGATTTTCTTCTTATTCTTCTTAAGCTTCACGAATCCTTAAGGTTCTTAGCTGCAAGCACCACAGTTCTCCATCCATAAACTACTTTCAGTTTCGCAGGTTCATATCTAATTCGATCTTATCCATCCATCTTCTACGATATCTTCCTCTAGGAGTCTTTCTTTTGGGTGATATAAAAAAGGTTCTCCTCACTATCCTTCATTCTTTCCAGGTGTCCTAACCATCTGATGCGACTAGCTCTGCTTTCGTTTATTCTTATAAAGTACATAGAGTTCTTTATTTGTTCGCCTTCTCCATTCATCCTGTACAGGATCTCTGATCGAACCAAATATTTTTCTTAACATTTTGTTTTCGAAGCGTTATAATTGATCTTCATTAGCTTTTGTTATGTTCCATGTCTCTGCACCATATGATACAACTGGTCTAATTAGCATTCTGTAAATATTTATTTTAGATTCATATAACAGATTTCTAGATGAGATGAACTGAAGTGAAAAATGTGATTTATTGCCTGCTTGGATTTTCATCTTTATTTCTGTTTGGATTTTATTATCTTTAGTTATTATAGATGTTATATATTTCAATTGTATTGAGGTTTTCAATATCATGTCAGAAAACTGAATAGTTGATGACTTTTATTGAGATCATTATTTCTAGATACTTTTAAATATTCTGTTTTATTTTGGTTAATATTAAGACCTATTTTTTCAGAAGAGGCTTTAAGGTTTATAAAAGTTTCAGTTATATCATCTGTACTTTCTCCTATGATTTAATATCTTCTGCATACCCCAGGAATGATGCAGAGCATGAAACAGTATTTTTAGTTTTTTTCTGGAATTACTTTTTCCAAAGCTATGTTGAATAGGTGATATTGCGTCTCCATGTTTCAAAACTGTGCAGATGCTGAATGGCTCTGAAAATATATTGTTAGCGAGGGTTCCACATTGATTTTCCTGTACACACATTTTAACCAGTCTGATTAATTTGTCTGGTATTCCAAATTCCTTTACGATATTCCATAGACTTTCTCGATGCATGCTATTGTATACTTTTTGGAAGTCAATGAATAGATTATAACTTTCTTTATTGTATTCTCAATTTTTCTCTAGAATTTGTCTCAAAGTAAAAGGGTGATCAGTGATTGATCGATCTCTTCTGAATCCAGCCTGATATTCTCCGAGAATCTCTTCTGCATATGATTAATTCTTTTTAGAATAATATCAGACAGGATTTTGTAACTTGTATTTAGAAGTGAGATGCCTCTGTAGTTTTCACATTTTCTTTTATCGCCTTTTTGTTGATGGGGATTATCATTGATTCTTAACATTCCTCTGGCAGGTTTTCATTTTTCCATGAGTTTAATTAGTGTGAACAGTTTGTTAGTTAAATATTTTCCTCTATATTTAATTTGTTCAGATGTGATTTTAGCAAATCCTGCAGCTTTATTATTTTTAATAGATTTAATGCATTTTTTTTTATATTTCAAGGATGGCCGTTTGACTTCTGGTTCACAAGTAGAATAAATTCTAGGTAGGAATATTACTTTGGAATCTTGGCAGTTTAGCAGCTGTCTGAAGTATTCCCTTCACCTTTCAGGCATCTGTTTGTTTGTCATTTGCAATAATTTGGCCTTTATTATCATTAATTATTGCAGTTCTTGACCGATAGACTCTCTTTAGTTTATTTTGTTTAGTTTCTTGCATTTTTAAATGTATTTTTTTTTTTCAGTTTTATCAATTAATTCTTTTAGATATCGTCTTCTTTCTTGCCCAATAATTTTGTTTGATTCGCCGCTAGCAAATCTATAGTTTTCAAAAGTTATTGTTATCCAGTTTGTTCTGAAGCCATTTAAGCTTTGTTTTCATTTCTATTGCTTCTTTGCATCTATTATTATTCCATTTATTATCGTATGAAGTATTTTGCAATCCTAAAACTATTTCAGATGCTCTGTTTATACCATAATTTATTCTATTCCATAGAGTATCAATATTTTTAGTTTCTTCAATGATATAAAGCTCTACTTTAATTTCTTTAGAGTAATTTAATTGTATGTTATTGTTTTTCAGATTATCAATATTGAGTTTAGGATGTTTTTATTTTTATTGAAATGATTTTTGTTAAGTTTCATTTTCATTACTGATCCTACCAAATAATGATCTGAATCACAGTTAGCACCTCTCTAACTTCTAACAGTTTGAATGCTGCTTCTAAATCTTCTTTCTATTAAACTATGATCGATCTGGGTGTGGGTTATTCCATCAGGGGATGTTCATGTTTGCTTATGGATGTCTTTCTTCATAAATGTTGTGCTACTTATTATCAGATTCTTGGATATTGCTAAATTTATTAACCTCATCCCATTATCGTTTGAGATTTCATGTATGCTATTATTTCTGATTGTCTGTCTATAGATTTCTTCTCTTCCTATTTTTGCATTAAGGTCTCCTGAAAGTATAATTATGTCGTTATTTGGTATTTCGTCAATGATTCCTTCCAGAGTATCATAGAATTCATCCTCTAGAGTCATCCAGTTCATCCACTCTCCCTGATCAGTTTCATCTGTGGGTGCATTAATTAAGGTCATTTTGAACTTTCTTGTTAGCAGTCTTATTTTACTGACTCTTTCACTGAAGGCCTCATAAATCCCAATTTCCAGAAATGTCATCACAGCCATTTTATATTTTTCAAGTTAGCTTTTGCCGTGCATCTGCTCTATATACGCTTCTGGCAGTCCACGTTCCAAATCGTAATCCTTTATTACAAGCCTCAGATCGAGTTCTATCTTGTAAGTCCAATATTGAGGCTTATTTCTTACTTGGTTCCTAACAAGTAAGATTTTTACAAGATGAGGTTGTCGGCCTCATGATCAACCCCAAATGTGGAAGATCAGGGAGTCTCCTTGGTCTGGACCCTCACCTTTGACCAGTCCAGTTTGGGAGGTCCTAGTGGTAGCATAGCTATCGCCGACATTGCTCTCAGGGTCATTTGGACCCCCCCCCGACCACGACAAAGTGGAGACACCATTGGGAAGAGAGATTTCTAGCATTATTTAAAAATGTTTATAATTTCTAAAAATAAATAGCAACTCAGATAAACAAATAAAAATAAATATAGAAATGTTTCATTTTTAGAAAATATGTTCATAAAATAAAGCGCAAGCTCAATTATTCATGATCTCTGAAGTGTTTTATTCCACAAAAAAGCATGCGCAAAAATTTCAGGCAAAAAAATAAAAACAGTTGCAGAAAATAAAAGGATTTTTATGAAACTCTCATATAATGATGTAAATTACATTTGCTTTGGATAAAATTTTAATTATTAGCAGACTATTAATTTGTCGCCAATTTTATTACCGCTATCGAAGTGTTCTTCACCTTTCTTTTATCTTATAATATCTTATATATAATAACTTATATACAAAATATCGTAGATCACCTTTTTAAACTTTATTATCCGAATAAAAATATGGTTTAGTAAATTTCTTTTCATTTTTAAAGCAGTTTCTTAATAATTTAATAAAAATTTACATAAAGAATGAATTAGTAATATAAGGTATTTAGAAATCAAAGTAAATCATATGCGTTTAGTATCTTTAAAATCAAGAAAAACATGTAAATATGCATAAACATTCTGTTCAAAAATAGTTATGGCTACTGGTACGTGGTTCCATCTATCCTTGGCATATGAAACTATAATTAATATGTAAACATTAATGACTGAGCCTTATTCAGAAATACATATAATCTAACTTCAGGTATTTCTGCTACGATATTAATTCCAAATTATACATCTCCTTCACTTACTTATTAACAGATTAGGTGTTTTTCGACGATTGATGATATTTAACAATCTTCAGCACTGCAAATGTATGCATATGCAGAAGGACGAGATGGTTCAGTTCCTTGTGATAAAAATGGAACTGAAACTTAATAAAACCATAAAGAAAAAGATAAAACATTTTATAAATGTTTTATAAAAATATTTAAAGCATAGATATAACGGTTAGATAAAATCAAAATACAAAGAAATTTAATCAATTACCAACATAAGGGATTACGTATTCATGATTTAAATTGCATACTCGACGAACTCGGACGTCAGCTGAGTTCAAAAAAAAAAAAAAAAAAGCAACTACTGCCACAGAGCCATTGTTGTAGATGTTGTAGCAACTACTGCTACAACACCAACTTCAGAGAGCAAACACTTTATTACAAATATCGATTGAAAGTACACAAGGAAGTTACGTTCTTAAAAGAACTGGGCGATGGACTGAGTCCTTGACTCTTTATCCCGTCACCTGAATGAAGAAAATCTGTGTAGATGAGATGTTATTGAGCTAAAAAGCTCTAGTCATGGCTGGGTAACGGCAATAGCCGAGCCTCAGTTTAAACTTTATTGGTTACAACATTGCCATTTGTTACCCTGTAAGTCCCAAAAAGGACTATTCTCCTTCAATCTCGTTACACAAACGTTATGTTTTTTTTATCTTATATAAAAGTGTTTTATAAAAAAGTAAATGGTGTATAAATATAATCCTAAATATTCAAAGAAATTTAAATATTTTTATTGCTTTTTTATTTCTCTAACCTTATACTTAAAATTTAATCAAATTTATTAAATTATAAAGTGGCTTTTGAATAGAAATATTTTATTATATGGAAAGTATAGAGATGCAGAACAATCTCCAGAAACATTGACAATAGATAGCTAACATCGTTACAACCATCTCTTAACAAAAATTAGCGAAAAATCCTCCCTCCTTACATTCAAAGTTAAGTAGTTTCACCAAAAGACTAAACACGTATGGAGACTCGTATTAATTTAAATAATCACGTGTTCTTTCTAACGGAAACTCGTTTAGCATGTACAAAGATGCGAAGCCTTTTAAAGTGTCCTATTCCTATTCTGAGATTTAGAAATCGTAGTAACCCTGAAGTATATCGACTTGTAAAGAAGGTAAGTAGGCCGGGCACTAGTGACAAGATTAAGATAAGATAAGGAATCGTGACGTGATTGGTTGGTCAGATTATGATGTCATTGTGTGTATGACGTCATGAGTTTGGAATTTTCTGGGGACCATCTGTGTGTGTGTGACGTCACTTTGTTTGGTTTGTTCGCGTATGGAATTATGAGTGATAATTAGAGATAAGGATTCGTGTCGTGATTGGTGGGGCACTTTGAACAAGAATAAGATCAAGATAAGATAAGGAATCGTGACGTGAATGCTTGTTGTTATCAGATGTAGATAAGTGGCGTCATTTGTTAGTTGTAAATAAGTGACGTTAGTGTTTTGAATGGAAAAGGAAGATATATTAGTCGATAAGGATTCGTGTCGTGATTGGTGGGGCAGTTTGAACAAGATCAAGAATAGATAAGAAATCGAGACGTGGATGTGTGTTGTTATGAGTTGTAGATAAGTAAATGGTTTGCGTATGGCATGATGGGTGATGGATAGTGATAAGATAGAGTTTGGAATGTTTGGAATTTCGCTGCCCTCCCCCTTCTTTCAGGGACATCACGTGGTGTGTTTGGTTCGTGTTAAGCATTGTGGGTGATGGTTTTTGAGATAAGATATCTTAGAATTTTCCCAGGGTGACAAACATCCATCATTGTCGTCAAGTTTTGTGTTTGGGTGATTTTGATACTGCTTCCCATATGAGAATAGACACTTCAAAATACATAAGTATAAATAGTACTGCTATCATAACAAACATCTGCCACCTTTGTGATGGTTCTTGATTTTCACCTGCAAAGAAAAAACTTATTGTTAGTGATGGAAATGTTAGCAGATTACTATAATCCTAATACAGTAGTTAGTTTGAAAGTATCAAAGCTTTACAGGAACATACAAATTTGCCACATGAAACCGTGAAAAGTTGGTTAGCAACACAGCTTATTTTATGTGAGACATAAACCCATTAGAAGAAAGTTTAAACGCAATCAAATCAAAGTCGCGACACTTTTACACAATTTTCAATGTGATTTGGCAGATATGTCATCCCATGCAAAATAGAATGAGGGGGGTGTTTTCTCCTTGTATGCATTGATTGTTTTTCTCGATGTGCGTGGGGTCGACACTGAAGAAGAAATCAGCAGACGATGTTGTTAATGCTTTCGAGTCTATTTTTAAAGAGGAAGTGCCATGTTACATAAACACTGATCAAGGAAAAGAGTTTTGCAACAAGAAAGTTCGTGCATTTTTTAAGAACCATAATATTCATTTCTACACGACCAGGAGCGAAATGAAAGCACCCATTTCAGAAAGATTTATCAGAACATTGAAAACAAAGATCTACAAATGGATGACTTATACGAAAGTTTTGCCGACTCTTGTACATACTTATAACCTCGCACCACACCGCACTATCGGTATAGCTCCTTCGCAACGAGGATCATGTTTGGATATTTTTGTACGGAACCCAAGAGGAGACTAGCAAACCAAACTGTCACGTAGGTGATAGTGTGGTTTTAACTGATGAATACCCACAAATTTAGAAAAGGGTTTTGGGGTAGCTGGACACGAGAATTGTTCACTATTGCTCAGGTTATTAATAGAAACCCTGTAGTATATAGAGTTCGCAGTCGGGACGGAGAGATAGTGGAGGGAACTTTCTATGAACCTCAGCTGCAAAAGGCTGATATATGCATTGAACTTCCGGAAGACGTGTATCTAATCGAACAAGTACTTAAACAGCGCAAACAGAAAGGAAAGCTTCAGTATTTTGTTAAGTAGCTCAGTTATCCCTCATCGTATAATTCTTGGGTTCGTAGCGAAGATGTTTTACTTAACCCTTCCCAGTAACGCCAGTATGAAAATGTTTCTTACTAACACGCAAACGAAATTTCAAGTGGAATTACCACACGAGATCATATTTAAAGGTAAATGGGAAGTTGCTCTTGCCGAAATTCATCTTCCGGGAGAATTTAATAACATCGATTCCGGTTACGATGAGTTTCATATGATACGTGGAGTTGGAAGAGGAGGAGTCAAAACTATCGACAACAACAACATCACAGGAAATAAAGTTTTCGAAAAGTCTAAAGAAGGATTTTAGAAAGTGTACAAGATTCCCCATGGCAGTTACAATTCATCCTCTGAACTACTTCAAGCAGTTTTTGATGTGAGTTCTGTGATTACTGGAAAAAAGAACCCAAACAACACCATTTCTCTGACAGTCCCAAAATATTACAACCTGTTTTCCAATGAGGCCCCAGGTTTGGGCCTTCTACTGCGTTTTAATCAGATTGGTGTTAAACTGAAAGGTACAATCACTGGGAAATATCCAGTTGATATAAAGAGGGGTGTAGCCGCATATTTTGTTTATTCTGATTTAATACAAGAAAAGATAGTTGGTGATACATGTCCACCATTGTTACGAGTTGTTCAGTGCAGCACCAAGTGTTCCTTCGTTTTTGCTCAACCTGATTTTTATCCGTTATGAAAACAAACATTTCAGTCAATTAGCATTGAAATTCGTTCTGACAGCGACGAGTTGTTCCACTTTCGTGGCGGGAAGACAATAGTTCAATTACAGTTCCGACAAGTGAAGGATGACTGATTATCTCAGATATTACACATTGCAAGCAGGTGGGGGTCAATTATTTACGGGGCCCCAATACAGCGTGGGTACGGATTAGGTAGCATTTTCAGAAGTGCTTTCTCCTTTCTAAGTCGTCCACTTTTAAAACCTGCAGCTCAATTTGTCGGTCGTCAATCCTTAAAAGCCGGTCAGCATATGATAGGAGATGTATTGGAAGGGGTACCTGTACGTCGAGCCTTTATAAACAGAGCATCAGAAGCTGGGAAAACCATTGCTGAAAAGGCTCAGAGCCGATTACGTCAGAGAAGTCAAGGAAGCAAGAAGAAAAAAACGAATACTAAAAAGCGCAAGCGAGAATCTTTTGCTGAGGATATGATGTCAGAGTTAGATCTTTTTTCCCACCCTCGTGTCAACATGTGTGTGGAAAGAAGTTCTTATGTCACCTACCAACCAATATCCAGTACTGACAGTGGAGGTCCTGTGGAATTTTGCATACCAGGTACATCTGAAGAATACTTTGATTTGGGAAAATCATACCTACCCGTTCGTGTGCGCATCACTGACAATGATGGTAAACTTATCGAAGATTCTTCAGTTGGTGTTGTGAACAATTTTTTCCATTCCCTGTTCAGTCAAATTGACTTTTTTCTCCAAAAAAAACTAGTGAATGTGGCATCGGACACGTATCCTTATAGGGCTTATATTGAAAACCTACTAAATTATGACAGAGATGCTAAAAGCTGTCAACTGACAAATGAACTATTTGTTAAAGATGATGTAGCTAATGTCAGTGATATGTTTACCAAAAGTGAATGTGGGATGCGTAGACGACAAGCTCTAATAAACCAATCAAAAAGTGTCGAGATGCTTGGGCGTATACACGCTGACATCATGCATCAAGACCGATACTTGATCAACGTAGCTAGACATATCGGAATGGATACGGCGGCTAACATTCTCGAACTGCTCGGTGTTCGGATCCATCGATTCTAATTTTGCTAGCGCCATGTCTATCAAGGAATTTTGAGACAGGTGGAGTGAATATTAGGCACTTTTGACCCCTCCCACCTCTCCTTTGAGATGGCAACCTCTATCAGGAATGTGAAATGATATCCGTCATCCATCTGCAAAAGTATCAAATGCATGCAACATAAAAAAAAAAGATAAATTAATCACATGCATAAACACGCACAGTCATTCAAAGTGGATATTTTAAATAATGGGATTTGGGAAGTGACGTATACATTTCGCCATTTAACGACTGGTTGTTAAAGAAAATATGATATGAAAAGACATTTTACCAAAAAAAAAAAAAAATATTTCTTCTTTAAGTTATATAAATTCAGAATTCTGAAATAATTTTAATAAAATTGTAGTGTATTCTATTTATTCTATGGAAATTATAATGTGATTTTAGGTATTATTATAAGTATTTTTAAACGTATGTTCAGAAATTAAATACACCTTTTATATCGTAACAAAACTGATTTAAGTAAAACTAAAATCGTATGCCGTGTTGGAGCCTTAGAATCGACCGTGAGATGCGGTGATTAATACCCTTGGAAGATAATGGATGGCAATGCTGTACCAATGAAGTTTAACTGAGGTTAGGCTGTTGCTGTTACCCACCTTGGGCGCTGAGATTCCAGAGTTATGAGTACGCTCTCTTAAGGTTTTTGCCTTAAGGGAGCAATTTGAGTCTCCTGGGAAAGTGTTCTCCGGCACGGCCCGCTGAGGGGCTTTGTCAGTGAATGATTTTCATCGGAATTTGAGCGGTTCTTTTCGGTGGTGGGGGAGCCCGTCACTGAGTGGAACCAACGCTGAGATATGGACGGTCTTTCGTCACTATGGTGCCGCCTAAAGATCGTCCGATTTTTTTGGAGTTCACCTTTACATAAACAGTCGGTGATTGATTCATTCAATCCAACACCCTTGGAAGGTAATGGATGCCAATGCTGTAGCTAATGAAGTTCTAACTGAGGCTCAGCTATTGCTGTTACCCTCCTGCCATGATCAGAGCTTTATATATATAGCTCAATGACACCTTATCCCTACACTGTCCTCTACAAATAACGGGGAAGATGAAAAGCATTCTGCTTCGCCCCTTTAAGCCAGTCCTTATAAGGACTATACTCCCGTGTGGTATCTGGGATAAGAATAATCCTAATGTATGCGTGTCATAAAAGGCGAATACAATGGACTCTGAGCCTCGAGAGCTCGCTCTCTCAGATTTCTTCCGAAATTTTGCTACCGGTGATGTAGGCTTATTTCAGGTTGCCCTGAGAGATTACGCGATAAGCCAAGGAGAAACGAAACATTTGCGAAATGATATTTCTGAAATTCTAACTCCTATAATAATAATAATAATAATAATAATAATAATAATAATAATAATAAATTTGATAAATCTCACTCTCAACTAGCAAACTTTAAATATGCCAGATTCCCAAGTACACTTTTTCTCAGCATTCTTTCAACTGGAAGTTCTATATTTTCAGTTCTTTTTTATTGGAATGCAAAACGCATTTTTTGGGGAGAGTGAATGCCACAAAGCTGAGGTAGCTGATACTGATTTTTCCCTTTCAATCGTTTCCGACCGTAGGTAACTTGGTAGGCATTGCCCACAAAGTATTCCTGGCGAGATTTTTACAGGGTAGTTCACCCCCCCCCCCCTATTTTATCCAGGCTCGGGACCCGCAGGCTGGGACTTATTCATGACTGTAATCCATGTATGTTCACGGGGCAGGTTTGCCTATTCTAGGGTACGAAAAACCCGAGTTTCCAGGTGAACAAAAATCCCCTACCTCCAAATGAGACCGGCTAACTCACCTTTAGTCGAAGGAGACCAGATAAAGGTTCCTCACGTCATGGACGGGAATCGAACTCAGGTCTATACCGACTGAGCTACGAAGGTTCTGAGCTAAAGTAAAACGAATAATTATCGGAATAGTTGCAAGTTCCCGCCATGTCGTGATTTTGCATTACCTACATCAGGCGCTTTGTTTTTGGTTGGGGGAGTGGGGATTTAACATGATAATGAACCAACAGCGTTAACTGAATTCGATTTATGCATAATAATAGGTGGGCCTGACGTGTGAATTACTGATTTTCATAGGAATCAAAGTAGTACCCCCCCCCGTTCTGCTGTGATGTCCACCCATAACTGATCGAGAAAGTGTCGTGGATGGTCAAAATACCAGAAAACATGTATCAACCATAGGGGGATAACCCCTCATGAGATGAGAGTCCAAAAGAGGGTCATCACTTACACACATGCTAACAAGCGACAGTTGGTAAACAAGTGCAAATCTCAAATATCAGTATGAAAGATTAGTAGTTAGAAATGAGAAAGCATCAGATATAATAAATTAGAAATCCGAGAAATTAGAAAACACCAGAAATACTTCTTATTTTTTATTAGTAGTTAAATCTGGTTGCTATTAGTAGTAATCGTAAGCACGGACTGCGAAACTGGACAATTGAGGAGTCAGAAACTTCGTCTGGCCAGAAGATGTTTCTGATTATATACGAGGGTGGTCTGAAACGTTCTCGGCCTCGACCATAGATAGCAACACTATCGGCATTTTTTTCTAAGTTAGTACATCTGTCATAAGCATCTATGTGAAATTGCAAGTCATTCTATCAAGTAATTTGTTTTATACAGCTGTCGAAAGCAAACGTGTTGTCTGAATCCCTTGAAATGGATAAAATTGAGTATCGTGCGGTTATAAAATTCTTTATAAAAGAATGTTTAACGGCAAAAGAAATTCATTCAAAGTTCATAAAAGTGTATGGACTCTCTTCTCCTTCGTTTTCGACAATTAAGAAATAGGCTGCCGAGTTTAAACGTGGCTGTGCCAGCCTTGAAGATGATGAACGTGAAGGACGTCCAAAAAGTGTAACAACACCAGAAATTGTTGATCAAGTGCACAATACGGTATTGGATGATTGGCAAGTCAAATTGCGTGAAATTACTGAGACTATAGGTATTTCAAGAGAACGTGTACGATACATTTTGATGATGAGAACTGGATTCACCATTACACGCCAGAATTCGAACAGCAGTCAAAACAGCGAACAGTTCAGTGCCAAAGAAGACAAAGTCGGTTCCATCAGCAGCAACGGTCATCACATCGATGTTTTGGGATGCTAAAGGCACTTATTTGGTTTATTAATTATCTTTAAAAGGGTGAAACAATAACCGTGGAATATTATTCCGATTTTGTAACCAGACTAGATTCGTTAGAAAATACCGGGTTTGCAGAAGAAAAAAATCATCTTTCATCAGGACAATGCAGTTGTCCACAAAGGTGTTTTTGTAATGGAAAAATTAAGCGATCTGCACCATGAATTGTTGGAACATCCACCTTATTCCCCAGATTTGACGCCATCTGACTTCTGTGACACCACACTCGTATGTCTGTGTAGTGTCACACAGACATACGAGTGTGGTGTCACAGAAGTATGTATGGGTGGGTGGGTGGTTTTAGTTAGAATGTGTGTGTTGTATACACACACACACACACACACACACACACACACACACACACACACACACACACACACACACACACACACACACACACACACACACACACACATTGTAACTATACTCTAAAACACATTGCTGTAAATCTAAACGAATATATCTTAATACCAGAAAAAAGCTTTGAAGAAGTGTTTCCCCATTAAAAAACCTTTTGTATAAAAAATCCATGAAGACTGAATATCAATATTTGTGTTTGGTACCCCTGAACAAGAGGTTTCTGTTGCAGCAGAGTCAACATTACATTGAGAGATGAGATCAAGAAAAATTAAGAAAGAACTTTAAAAGATTACCTTCTTTCATTTATATGAAAGGAAGATAACTGAATAAAATCTCCATATCTATACACATTGTCCGAGATATTGCTAAAATGAAAAAAAATTCTCCACCATTTTCCATCACAGCACACACTGGCCAAGGAAATGTTAGAAAAATTTAAAGTCCTGTTGCTTAGTAAAATGAATAAGAATAAATCGAGGAAAGGAAGTAAAGTGTACAAAGTACTGTCCTTCATATTTATGAATTTAGGGATAAAAAACACACGTGAACACGTGTGTTTTGTGTCCCTAAATTCATCAATACGAACACCGTGTAACCTTAAAAGAAAGAGAGTACAAAGTACTGTATTTGTACAGTCTATAGGACGTCTAAGGGCATAACAAGTGTTTTTTTCTTTTATATATTTAGAGTTTTTAATCTTTTGTACAATATACGCAATCATTTTTTTAAAACTTTCTATAATATGCCTGCAGAGTAATATGATTAGAAATATCTAATAAGAGGTAGAATTTGAATAGGTTCTAAACTGCATCGTTCACCGAGTGGTTAAGAATATTCTCCCACCAAGGGGTTGTTTATTAGATGTCAGGAAAGGATAAAGAATTTGATTGCGAGAGTTTGAAACTGTAGCCATGTAAAACCAATCAATAAATATTATAAAATGAAGTAAACATAATTAAGATCCTACTCATTGACCTTTCTAAGGTGGTATAGCTTTGCTTCTTTTCGTGAATAGGAATGACGCAGCAAAGGGGAAAATATGAAAAAAAAAATGAAATAAAATGTGATATGAGAATGATTTAAGCGGACGTAGTGAAGAATGTCTTGATTCTATCAGTCATCAAAGACACAGTGAAGTTATCTGAAGACATCAAGAAAAATCTCAGCAAAATGAAAGACTGTCTGCAGTCATTGTGAGATATCTATGGTATCAAAGAAGCGTTCAGTGACACGAAATTCGACCAAATGTTGTTGTTACTAAAATAAAGAGCCAAACACTTCATTTCTGTGATGAAAACTATATAAATCAAGAGGATATTAAATCCAGCATTATTTCAAAGCCGAATGTGGACACCATGAAAGTTTTGTAAGAAAGTTGACCAGAGAGATTTCTGGGATGTACTCTGGTCAGAATTCTTAGGAAAGTTTCGTAGTGTCTACATTCGGATTTTAAATAATGCTGGATTTAGTATCCTCTTGATTTATCTATTATTGTTACTGTTTCTGATGTTGAAAAGATAAAAGAGTCCTTTCTGACAGGAAAGTTTTCGCCGCAAGAACAAGATTGGGATTGACGAACTGGGAACTAAAAATGTTAAATTTCTAATTGGCATCTTACTGAAATTCATTCTCAAGAAACTGTACAATATATGAAATGTTACTTGCAAACAAACGTTTGCCAACATGATTATCTCGCATTGATTTAGACCAAGGATGCAGTTGATGGAATTGTAAAGAATGTGTAAAACTGTGTAAATTGTAAAGAATTGTAAAGAATGTGTAAAGATGTGTAATTGTAAAGAACTGTGGAATTGTAAAGAATGTGTAAATATATATATATATATATATGTATATATATACATATATATATATTAAAAAAAAATCAGCTAACGCCTTTTTATTCCCGTATACGTGGAGTAGGTGAGGGCATTTAGCCCTATCTAACTTTTGGAGACTGAGTGGGCAGTTCAATCTCCACTGGTACCAATAAGAGATAGATGGCCCAAGGCTATCACTAATTAAGCGGTACTCAGTGAAGAGAGACTGCTCAAATGTGTCGCCATCTCGTGGTCCTTAACTCTAACACAAAATAATCATTTACTATTTTTGGAAACTGAATTACCATCTGTTCGTATAATGGGAAAAATTATCACTAAGCATTTAAATTCATCAATGGTAAAATTAGGCTTTCAAGATTTTAACCAATTCAATAAAGAATCTTTATTTTGGGACATTTACGAACATTTTATGAAAACTGTTTGTATATATTTGCTGACAAAAGAATACACAGAATGTTTAGGGAGGCATGGTGTCATTTCCAGACTGCCACAATATCAAATGTATTGTAGTGTGGTTACCATGGTAACTGATTTAAAAACTCTTTTGCATGACCAGCTATTTTGATGTAATGTAACCAAGAAACAGTGAGTAACAAAAATTTTATTCATTGAACTCTTTGGAAAATGTTAAGAGTCCAAACTAAATATTGTGAAATATTTTTAGGTAATTACATGTTTTGATTTTTTCTCAGTGAATATACTTGTAAATAGTATTTCAGCAAATAAAATATGCATTTGTAAGCTTAAATGAACAAAGATATGTGCTTTTGTTGTTGTGTTTTTCCACAGTAAATTTTTTACTGTTATTCTGATTAGAACTTGATATTGAAATCCACAACTTTATGCCTTAATGCAATTCTGTTTAGTTATTTAAAAAAATCACAACTGTAAATTAATGCCAGGAATGAGAAAAAAAATCTGTTGAAAACTGATATCCATGTATTGATTATTTTAGAAATTGTGTTATGCTACCTATTGACATTGTTTGAGTTATTCATTCACATAATCGAAAATCAGAGCTGTTAAAATTTGGTTGTTTTACAGAGACATACCAGATAATTAACCCAAAACGTGACTTTAACTCTTAACGTTTGGTATAGAAAATTGTTTGTACTCTCCAGATAACATATATACAAATTTTACCTTTCCCCACACAAAGTAAGATAAAAACACACCAACAGTATATCCAACAGCTTGCAAAAACATGTTGTTAAGTCATCTGAGCAAAAGGTTTATTTCTGAAGGAACAGTCAGGGTAGGGCATATAGTAAGAGTAAACAGTACTATAAGAAAAAACCATAGAGTCAAGTGACTTTGGACTTAAAGTAATCGTTCATCCACTGCACCAGCTGCTATTTTGTGTTTGATAATGTAAAAATAATGGGTGAGCCACAAATTCTTCGAAAGTTTCTTTGTGAAAAGTTCTAATTGTTTAGAATTTTGTAACAGAAAGTTAACATAAAATATAAGATCAGAGCTAATAATCAATGAAATAATAATAATAATAATAAATAACTATTTATTTGTGGTGCCATATGAAGTAATCTAAGAAGAAGAAGAATGAAGGAAAACGATTATGAAAAATCGACAGTGAGTGAAAAATACAAATTTTCAGTTATCATTGGAATAATAGATTGTCAATTTCATTTGAATGAGTTCGAATTTATTTCCTAAAGAAATTTGTATATCCGATGGAATTAGTGTAAGATATGCATTGACAAAATCACCTTGTAGTTTGAAAGAATTTCCTGAAAGAGTTATAAAACAGAATTCTTGGTTAATAAAATATAACCATCAGCTGAAATGGGAAATTGGTTCACTATCTTTGGACAAACTAAGAAATTGGATGATAGAATCAACATGGAAATATCACATATTACTCACCAAAGGAAGAGAAAAATCGAAAACATTAACGAGGTTAATAGGGAGGCCTGTTCTTGATTTAAATGAAATTGGATACCCAAAACGTGAAAACATAACATGTACTTTTAAATGCTTTTGGAAACATAACGAAAGATTCTGTGCTTTTAATAATTCTCAGAAGTATATGTATTGGTTTCAAAACAATAAATATGCAACCCTCAATTTTAGTACAGTAATAAATTCTGAACGATCACCAAATGAAAAATTAACTTTCAGATGAGAGTCACATTGTCAAAAACCATATGATGGCAATTTCACAAGCATGGAAGAACCGTTGATGTATTTTTCAATTTATTTATTTTCTGTATTGTTAGATTCAGTAAATACAATTTGTAAATAATATTTCGTTCAAATAAAATGTGTAAATTTAAATGAACAAATTGGGTGTCGTTGATGTGTTATACAAATTTAAGAAAGACAATAAAAATTTTTTTTTGACTCACTGAATTAAAAGTCTTATTTGTTCATGCAAGCCCTCAAATATTTCAAGAAACTGTCAACTCTTGGAAGCAAAAGGAATAATCGGGTATTAAATTAATAGCCAGAATTTTAGTGGAGAAGATTTCACCTGAAAAGTTACAACACTAAGAATTTGGCTATTTTACAGACCCATTTGTTAATAATATTACACTCAAAAAAAGGTAACATAGAAATTAACAAAGTATATATTACAGAGCTAATATTCATTTGAAATATTCAACTTTTGGAAGCAAAAGGAATAATCGGGTATTAAATTAATACTCAATATTGGTTTTTTTATAAAAAAATAAATGTAAGCATTAATTTACTACATCAATAATTTAGCACGGCAACAAAGAGTTCCAAACTAAACACACAATTTCTCACCTACATACAACAAATTGACGACCGGATAAGAGAGATATCTTTACGATAAGACTTAATCAGAAATCTACAGTGTTGGAAAATAAATTCACATACATTTTATATATTTATTAATTTTGCTCAGTTATTCTGTTTTAATATGAATTTTAAAAGTAAAATACTGAAAATAACCAATCAATTTGAAAAAAATAAAATAAAATGATAATAATAATTTCACATGTCAGAATTCCATACTCTAACATCATTCGGAATTCGAAACCGGAAATAACACTTACCCTAAAGTAAACGGTGCATAGGCTTTCCCACCAAGCTTGGGAAATCATAGCATGAGCAACTGTGGGAAGGAATTAAACAGAGAACCAATCGGATAGTAATCTAAATTAAATAGTCAACTATAGAAAAACAGTCGTACTTCCCCGAACTGATAATACCATGCAAAACATCAAAGGAAGAATATGAGTCATGAAAAAGGTGAATAATACCGCGATTTGAAGTTACCCCTCAGTTCCGGATTATTACTCATGTAAAACACACGATTTAGGATATGTGTGTCACAATGAACAAATCATATGAATGCTAAAAACATATAGTCACATCAGAAACATCGTATGACCCTATGCTAAGAATTAACAGTGTACCAAACGGACAGAAATCTAAGGAACAAAAGTCAAATAGCTTTTCAGGTTATTACAGAAATTCCGTTCTTTCAAGATTGTGTTTTTGTGTGTTGTGGTGTGGAAAAAAATTCAACTATTTTGGAATATCTATTTGCATTAAGAAGAATCATTCTGGAAAACTTTAAGTAAATTTAAATTATCATTAGAATTTCTAGACTACATACAAAAAAGTTATTGTAACCTTTTAAGTCTCCATTTATTTTTAAAATACCGTTTTTTCTCTTCATGTAAACTAAAAAAACACCATTACCCAAACATTTGTAAAGATAATGTTAATTCTAAAAAGATGTTTTCATTTGCCAATTATCTTTTAGTTACCTCCAAATGATAATGAAAACTTCGGAGCAAAAAAAAAGTGTATGTTTGAGTTATCAATATGTTCCCGTTCTGGAAAGAAATGTAAGTTAATTTTTTAACTTAAAAATAACAATTGGTTTCAATAATCACTGTAATTTCAATAATCACTTGTCGTATGTTCTGGTAAGTGTAATTCTAATACTGAATATTTTTTATGCAATGGTTTGTAATTTCAATAATCACTGCTCGTATGTTTTGGTAAGCGTAATTCTAACACTGAATAGTTTTTTTTTTCATAAGAATAATCATAGGGTATATATTAGAGTATCAACATGGATACATTAGCGAGTTTTCATGTCTAATATGTGTGTGTTTGTGGAACACCAGCATATAATTAAATTATACAGAAAAGAGTAATCACTGCCGCCATCACGATTCTACTCTAAGAATTCCCAACCTTTAGCAGGAAAGAAATACCCCATAATGTATTGGAAATTAGTACACCCATCTATAGACAACCAAACAAAACATGATGACAATGATGGTTGTGTGTCACTCTGGGAAAATTCCGAGATATCTTATCTCAAAAATATCGCCCAAAATTTCATAGCCAAACCAAAATACCATGTGATATCACAGAGAGACATATGTTCCCCAGAAATTTCCAAACACATAACGTCACGATTCTTATCTCTAAATATCACCAAACACACCACGTCATGTCCCCGACAGACGAGAGCCCCAGCGAAATTCCAAACTCTATTAAAAACAAACATTCACGTCACGATCCTTATCTTATCTTGATCTTGTCAAAAGTGTCCCATTAATCACGACACGATTCCTTATACACTAATATATCCCGCTTTCCATTCAAAACAACAACGTCACTTATTTACAACTAACAAATAACTTCACTTATCTCCATCTGATAACAACAAACATTCATGTCACGATTCCTTATCTTATCTTGATCTTGATCTGGTTAAAAGTGTCCCACCAATCACGACCCGAACCCTTATCTCTAATGTATCTATCTTCCTTTCCATTCAAAACAACAACGTCACTTATTTACACTAACAAATGACGTCACTTATCTACATCTGATAACAACAAACATTCACGTCACGTCATAACATAACATAACAAACATAAGTGACGTCACTTATCTACATCTGATAACAACAAACATTCACGTCACGTTTCCTTATCTTATCTTGATCTTGATCTGGTCAAAAGTGTCCCACCAATCACAACACAAATGCTTATCTCTACCATCACCCCCAATTCCATACGCGAACTAAAAAAATCACCCACAATTCTATACGCGAACCAAAACACAAGAACTGAAGCCATTGACACATACTGTATGCCCTCAGGGAAATTCCTGACATTCCTAACGCATGAAGACACACCCACAATGACGTCACGATTCCTTATCTTATCTTGATCTCGTTCAAACTGCCACCCCTACCACTTGTATTGTCGACGAATTTAAAATTTCAAACCTTCTTGAATTGCTTATAAAACAAAAGAGACGATATTGCTATCCACTTTCTAAAACCGGAGAGATTTATTCTATTCTAGAGTATAACAACTAAATTACTTCAACCAAGCAAATACTTTAACAAATATTTCTACTTGTGATACAACATACTTTTAAATCTTATGTTTCTTCAACGAAAGGGGACAAAATATACTTTAATTATAAGAACAATTGCAATTCATATGAAGCACGAAAGGTACTCCACTTAGTAATGGTAATTTCATAAAATTATATTAAATTATAAGTTACAAATCTATGTCATACAAGAAATGGTGTATTCAAAAAATCAAAAGTTTTAGAAATAATTTAAGAAAATTTTATAAATTAAGCAAAATTTAGATCACCTATAATACTTACAGTATATATTGTTAGGAATAATCTGTTTTCTTAAAAATAACGATTTGTAAACGAAATTTTATTGGAGAGAATTCGATACAATTCCATGTTAATAATATCGAATTTTCAATATTTTACGTTGGTGGAGTACTCCCTGTGGCACTCCACAGTAACCTGTGGAGTGCCACAGGGAGCTGTACTCCACCCAACTCTATTCAACATTTACATGCACGATGTTAATCAGCTACCTCTCAAAGGTAAGATATTCCAATACGCAGACGATAGAGCAATAATATCCATCCATAATAACGCAAGCATAGCCCAAACAAATATGCAACATGACATAAATCTGATCACAGACTGGCTCACGAAACATTCCATACACCTAAACTCAGATTAGACAAAATTAATGATATTCAGAAATCCACTGACTCGACCAGTTGATAACAAATATATAACCATCCAACATCCACTTTCCAACACAAAAAACACACAGAACAGAAAAACCACTACAATCACTCAGGTTGAAACAATACGATACCTTGGAATTTACTTCGATGCAGATATGAACTGGAATAGCCACATAAACCATCTACACAACAAACTCCGAACAATAAGTGGCAAACTCTACAGGTTAAAAGACATAATTCCAATACGACAAAAAACACTAATATACAAAACACTATGCCAAAATATACTAAGATACGCTATAACAACGTATGCTTTCTGTGCATCCTACAAACTAAATAGATTAATGTCGCTACAGTACAAAATGATAAAACTGATCTTTTGGGAACAAAGAGACAATAACGAATTTATATACACTGCAATGTCAGAACACAAAATCCTGACAGCAAAACATTTATGTCACCATGCAGTTTTGCTAAAACATTATTTCGATGCCAACTACATGATAGTCAGAAATACATACTGTATAACAAGACCTCACACAATTAATTATATCACATATAAATACAATAATCACTACGGAAAGGCCACACGAAATTTCTACATGATTAACAAATTACTTTTGAATATAGAAACCTTACAGACTGCAATAGCCTGAAAAGAGCTCTGAGGACATACTATGAACAAGAAACACGCACCCAAAATACCATACAAAATGAAACACAATATATTCGTTCAGGCATCCAGTTCAGCAATGCATTCCAAGTTCCTGTGTGTGTGTGTGTGTGTGTGTGTGTGTGTGTGTGTGTGTGTGTGTGTGTGTGTGTGTGTGTGTGTGTGTGTGTGTGTGTGTGTGTGTGTGTGTGTGTGTGTGTGTGTGTGTGTGTGTGTGTGTGTGTGTGTGTGTGTGTGTGTGTGTTAGCGTTTTCTTCCCAATAGTAACCCTACCAGGAGGTAATTTATTCCTACATGCTCCATTGCATTACAATGCTTATATTACATGTAGCTTATAAGTACTGTTAACATTTCTATTTATATTTTTGTATCAATTTTCATATTTACATTTAGATTTTTATATATACATATATTAACACTATACAGTATAATTCACATAATAACAGTATTTATGTTAGATCACAGGGACTGGAAATTGATTTTATTTACAAATTTAGTTAATTCTATGTAATAGTTTTCATTAAGTCACTATCTTGACATGGCCACTTGTCTCCGGAAGTGATGACGTGTTGTATTAGGGGCATCCGGATGGAGTCCAATAGCTGACAGTCGTAAAGTATGTGGTCAACAGTCTGTTGAAAGTGTGGACTGCAAATGCACAATGGTGATTCCAGGATACGGAATCTGTGAAGGTGGTGTCTTAGTTTTCCGTGTCCCGTTAGTAGCGTGGTTAAACCTGGAGAAATGGCGTGTTTTTTCAGCCGGAGTCTGTTTCTGATGCTAGGAAAGAATTCTTTTGTTGTTGATCCGTTTTTTGATGTTTTCCATTCTTCTCCCACTTGTCTGGGCTTTTCCCTTCTGCAAGTGTTTTTATTGCAGATTGCGAGAATTTCTCGTAACTTGTTTCTTGCCGTTCGTTTCTAGCTGCTTCTTTAGCCAACTGATCATCTCTCTCTCTCTCGTTTCCTGCTTTTCCAGTATGCGCTTTCACCCAGCAGAAATTGATTTTCCATCCCTCTAGAGTGAGATTTCGAACCAGATTTCTTGTCTGTTCTATCAATGCAATATGGTTGTTCTGGTTTTTAATGCCGTCTACAGTGCTTGCACTATCGCTGTAGATCGTTGCTGTCTTTTGCTGAGAGGTGTTGAGTTCTAATTCCTGGAGATATGTGAGTGACTGAACTATAGCAAGTTGTTCTGCTTGGTTGTTGGAACAGAGAGGATGCAGTCTAGAACAGCGTTCTTGTATTATGGACTGTTTGTTGTATGCAGTGAACGAACAACCGACGTTCCTTTCGGTTTTGCTTCCGTCAGTGTATATTTGGAATTCATCACTTTCAGAGCTTTCCTTCTCCTTAATATTTGTTTTCTTTGTTGGGTGAGACCACTTACTGTGGTGAAGAGGACGTTCGTAGCAATTTGGATCGATTTTGTAACTTTCGATATATCTTCCGGAAGTGACGTCATATATAAGAAATAATTCTTGTATTTTCAGGCAGATCGGTGTTAGAGCTGCAATAACGCAAGCTGCTTCGAAAGATATTGTCCTGTATCCTTTGATTATGCGTATGGCTATAAGACGTTGAACTCTGTTTAGTTTTTGCCGGTTTATCTTTGATTTTAGTGAATGTTTCCAGGCAGGTGCAGCATAAGATATCAGTGGTAGTATAGCACCGGTATATATCGTTTTTTGCGCTCGTTGGCTCGTCGATCCCCACTTAATCCTTGCCGACTTAGCTAGAAGGTTTACTATTTGTAAGCTTTTTTCGGCAACATATGAGATGTGCTTACTGAAGGTGAATTTTTCACCTTCAATAAGCACATCTATTGTTATTCCTAGGTATTTTAGCTCACTGGCTACCTCGAGAACTTCTCCGTTTAGGAAGAGTGTTACAGGTTGTTTTGATTTTTTTCGTGAGATGTGGAGCACTTTAGACATGGTGCTATTGAAGGTCACTTTCTTTTCGCGTGCCCACTCTGTAATTTTAAAGAGTTCTTCGTTGGCCGTTACTTCTAACTGCGAGCCGTCGCGTTCCCGAATCATTTTCATCGCATCATCGGCGAAGGCTATGACTTTTGTTTCAGTGGTGACAGGCAGTCTTAAAAGCGAGTTGTACTGGATGTTCCAGAAACCTGGTCCTCAGCAGGAACCTTGCGTACAGCCTCGTTTGACTTTTTTCGTTACAGTTGTGTTTTTTAGTGTCATGGTTGCTCTTCAGTCTGAAAAATAATTTTTTTGTAAGGTTGAGTAAGTTTTTAGGGCATTTTAAATCTATAAATTGATTGGTTATGACTGGCCACCAAGCAGCATCGAAGGCTCCTTGTACATCGAGTGAGATCAGTAGTACGTCTTTTTTTTTTTTTTTTTTTGCTGTAGACTGTGTTCTGCGAACTCTTTCACTTCCATAATTGCGTCTACTGTGCTGGACTCAGATCTGAATGCGTAGTGATTGCTGCTTAATAAGTTTCTTGAGTAGACGTGGTGAATTATTCGGTTTATTAGAAGTTTTTCTAGTACCTTACCGGCAACGTTTATGAGGCTGATTGGTCTGTATTTGTTAATTTCGTCGGATGTTTCTTTTCCTGTTTTGATTATAGGTATAATTTTTGAGTGTTTCCATATTGAAGGAAATCGTCCTCTTTTTAGGCATTTGTTGCAAACTGTTGTGAATTCGGGGAATTCGAGAAACGCTTTTAAGAGTATGCCGCTGCTTATTCCGTCTTCTCCAGGAGTTTTTCTTGGATCCATTGATCTTAATATTGACTCGATTTCATTAGTTGCAAATGAGACGTCGTCAAGAATGTCGATATCTATTTCCATTCTTTGTCTGCAAGTTTTGTGGATTTCTTCATCTGTTGATTCATCGTCATCGGGAATAAACTTCTCTATCATAATAGCTGCAGTTTCTATATTTAGATAGTATAGGTGTTGTCTTGTTTTTGTTTACTGCTAATTTATATATGCAATTCCAAGGATTCGAAACGGTTGAAACTGTACAAAATTTTTTCCATGATTCTGTTTTCGCGTTTGTAATTTTGAACTGATAGCTGTATCTGGCTTTGCAGTAGTTCTGTCTTCTGCTCTCTCTCTTAAATCTTGGTTACTGTATGTTCTTTGGTATAATCGTCTGAGTGCGTTGACACGTTTTCTTAGGACTGTTAGTTCGTCGTTCCACCACGGTACTGATTTTCTTCCATCGATGTTTAGCTTCTTGGTTGTTCTGAGTGTTTGATCGCTGGATTTTTTCAGACCTGATGAGAATGCAGAAGCAAGGAAGTCTATATCGCTTTGGCTAGGTTTTTGTCTAAGCTGAGCTGTTTTTCGCTGTTCGCATTAAAGTGATGTTCTGAGATTAAGAGTGAAAATTCTCTTTCGTAGCTTCCCAAACACAGCAAACAAACCAATAAATAACCAATTGGTGTCATCCTCAGATAAGCTTACATATAAGCTTCGAGGATGAAACCTGAGAAATTACTTCTCATCCAAGATAAATAATAATAATAATAATAATAATAAAATAAAAATAAATTTAAAAAAAGTATGTATCATATGCAACCAAATGCATGTAATGTACATATCACATATTGTTATACCGTGATAAGCTTAGAATGTCATGATTCTACTTATTTTTGTATAACAGAGTATAAACTAAATACAATGCTTACTAAAAATACTTGTTATCTAGGTAAGAAAGGAAGAAACTGTAAAATATTTAAAGGAAGTGTTATGTACCAGTGTAAAAGGAAAAACTTGTTTACTTTAAAAAAAGGAAAGAATATTTAAGAAAGTATGCTAACGTTATAAGTGATAGTAGTGCTTAAAATTTGGCCAAACATACAGAAAAACAATCAAAAAATTTCTATGCTTACGTATACTCCAAGAGAAGAAGGAGCGAAAGCAAACGTTACCCCATACTGTCCCGTGCTGGCGAGAGCGAGTAGCGAGAGAATCGGACGCTGTGACGTCACAAGCATGTTCGCGCCTCGGGTGAACGGCCAAGTTTACGGTAGCGGCCGATAGGAGAGTGGTATAAAAGGGTTGGAATCCCCCCCCCCTCGAGGTCTTTTGGTCTTAGTCCTGTGTTCCTGAGCTGTGTATAAAGGATGTTTGTTATGGAATAACTAAGGTTAATTGAATGGTGCCTGATTGATCCTTTGTGACTAAGAATGGACGATTTTCCCATAGCACATGTATGAATTAAGAGCTTAATCTCACAGAATTATTGTAACAAAGAACCCAGAGACAATTATTATGAGGACATTAGGACAAAGAGAACCAAGTGTGTGGAATATTGAGTAATCTGATGAAATGTGTATTAGATTAATACCTGTTTATAAGAGGATTAATAAGATTGTGTCTAGAATGAGGATATATAATTAGAGATTGTTTAATTAAGGTTTATAGTGTTAAATAGTTGTAATAAGAGAGATATATAAGGTTAATTGAAACTTAGTGTGAATTTTCATTTGAGTGACTTAGTATTGTTAGACTGCACTTAACTCTTAACTCTTATTGGATGAAAAAACTTCCTTTCTGTAAATTGTATTGTATGTCTTATGTTCAATAAATGTTTGCTATTCTTTAACTAAATCCTGTGTCTGTATGGAATTTAATGCACCACCTGTGAAACAATACGGATCTAAGCGGGGAACTCATTCAGTGTAAATTTTTGGTCACAATTGCAATCATTTGTTATACTTAGGCGAAGCTTTCTACCAACCTCTTGATTAATATTTCAATTAATCTAAGGGTCCTAAGTGGCGCAGTAAAAAATAAATATTCTTAGGCTTAACGAGAGGTTGGTTAGGAAGAATCATCCACATAAGTTTTGGCTTGACCCTCGGGCAATTCCTTTGTGAACCAGAGATATCACGTGTCACACGTAAGAGATCCCCTTTGAGGTATACAAACTAAAATATATGGAGTTAGGGGACATAATATAAACCAATCTATGTATTATATGTAAACAAATGTATGTAATGTAAGTATGATATGTAAACAAATGTAAGTAATTTTGTATCATATGTATGTAGTTACTGTAACAAATGTATGTAATGTAATTTTTTTTAAAAAAATTTAAATAATGAGTTTACACTATATTTGTGAGAATTAGGAAATATAATATTTTGATTGCATATGTGTAAAATACCGTTGTATAATCACACCTATTCAAACTTTGAAAAGAAAAAAAAATAATACGCTATAACTTGTAATATTATGTAACTCTGAACAATATAATTGTAAATTATTATTATGATTGTTATTTAAAAAAAACTGTTATCATCATTACTATTGTAATTTCATTATATGTAGCAGAAAGTGCTGAACCTTGTAAAATAATATACTGAATAGATGATCATTGTACATATGTAAATATTTGAGAGAACAATAAAAAAATATAAATAAATTTAAAAAATTATTATTAAGAAAGACCTCCATGGAGGCAGAGACTCATCGAGGGGAGGTCACATATTACGTAAACACACACCAGCTATCATACTTATTCTTTAAGTCATTCAGACTACTTGCACTCACAACATCCAAAGGCAATCCATTCCAATCACGCACTACCCTATGAGAGAAAAATATAGCCCTCATACCCTTCTTGGCGGCCTTCATTCTCAGCTTCGAAGGATGCCCTCTCGTCCTTTCCCCACCCTCCATAAATTGAAAAATTCCACCAACTGAAATCCTGTAAGACTCTTTCAGCAGTTTGTAAGTCTCAATCATATCACCCCCCCCCTTTCTCCTGTTTGCCAGTTTCTGCAGTCTACAAATTCTCGATCTGTCTTCATAATCAGTATTCCACAATCCTGATATTATTTTTAACACTCTCCTTTGTACTCTCTCCGATAAGGGTCAAAGCTGTATAACTGAGAGGAGACCTCCACATAGCCTTTAAAGGAATGCGGAGAACCGACCAGGGCTTCTGACCTAATGTCCAATCCTCACCTTCTCGTGGTGCACCCTGTTGGGTATCTACTTGGATACTGAACGGACGAGGATGGGCTGGCAATTTGGGATTTAGCCGACCAAATTGTATTCTTATTGGTTAAACCAAAATATAGAATGATGGTACAACATGACAAAATTTCATGCCGGCTGGGGCGTCGCCCGGTTAAACAAGGCCCCCATTGTTTTCGCCAGGGAACCAGGGCGAACAGCGAAAAGTCAGCTACTGGAACAAATCTGAAAATAAACCCCAACTCAACATCACCAGAGTTAAAGATCGGTACTATCAACGTAAGAAGCCTGAATGGCAAAGAAATGGAGCTAGCTGAGGAATTAGATAAGTACCAGATCGACATAATAGGGGTGACTGAAACAAAAAAGACCAAAACTGGTGAGATCTTTCTGAGCAATAAATACAAACTGTTATATTCAGGCAATGACAATAAAGGAAAAGAAGGAGTAGCCATAGTATTCAACACAAAATACGAGGCTAATCTTCTTGAAAGATCTGATAATGTTGGAGTCTTGACAAGTAACAGATTGATTTGGAGGAAAATTGTAGATAGGAAATTAATAATGATGTAATTTTTTCATGTAGTACTATCATATCCTGTACACCCCTTGAGGGTACATAACAGGAATTTGATGATGATGATGATGATGATGATGATACTCCATCTCGAGCCCTTATACTAACCGTAATTAATTGTGCCTGAATTGCATTCAGCAGACACACCATAAAATGCAAAAATATTTCGCTGATAAATAAATAAGAATAAAACTTCGAACAGCGTTTGAAACATTTTGGAAGATCTCTGCTAGTGTACTTACGGCTGCCCTGGTCTTCTCTTTTTGTTTCTCATTCAGGTAACAATAAGGACGTTGATTCACTTGTTCGTTTCTCTCTTTTTCTTATAGCGAGACTTAAGAAATTTTGGATTGCAATTTTTTTATTAATTATGACTGTCTTCGAAATGATTGCAATGAAGAGGTTCAGAATTTGTTTTATAATCTTAATGTTGAAATAATTTTGGGACGATGACATTCACTGACCCTTCCATGCGCTGCTATATTCACTGACACTATCCTCACTCCCACTGTTATCACGCACAACCCTATGAGAGAAAAATCTAGCCCTCATCCCACTTCTTGGAGGCATTTATTCTCAACTTACAGGGATGCCCTCTTATCCTTCCCCCACCCTCCATAAATACTCCTTGGACTAATACTCCAACTCCCAATATCATTAATGTAGAGATTGAATAACAGTGGGCCAAGCACTGATCCTTGTGATACATCACTAGTTACCTTAAATCTTGCAGACTCACATCCCCCGTATATCACTTTTTTTTATCTGTCAGTCAGCCATCTACTTATCCATGCTAATATTGTATAACCGAAACCCATTTTCTCCAGTTTTTGCAGCAGTCTACCATGTTGTATTCTGTCAAAAGTATCATGGTGAATCGGTTCCCCGTGTCTAGTTCAATGATATAGATATAGATATATCTATATTGATATAGAATGTGAGTAAATTTCTAAAATATGACCTTCCCTTATTAAGCCTATGTTGCTCATTGCAAATTAAAGATTCACTGTCCAAACATTTCTGAATGCGAGCCCTAACCAATTTTTCCAAAATATTTACCACCACTCCTGAGAAACTAATTGGTTGATATTTGGATACATCGGTCCAAATATCAACCAATATCAACCTTTGCACCACCCTTGTGTAATGGAGGAATTACCATATTACCATATATGGTAATATATTACCATACATTCCTTCCAATCCTGCGGAATCTTTCCTGTTCTGACTCATATTAAACTGCCTGGTCAAAGGAATGGTCAGTTGAGCAGAACACTCGTTTAGCACACGGTGCTGATATCCAAATCATCCCATATTGCTGAGTTCGTATTCAGTTTCTGCAGAAGCTCTAATACCTCTTCCTCATACACCTGAGCTTCTTCATCCTGTGAATAGGTAGCAGTGAGCTCAATGTTGCGGAGCCCAGTTGATAGCTTTTAACAAAATGGTCACTCATTAACTGGACATCCTCTTCTGCATCTGTAACCTTTACGCCATCTGGATTTAGAAGAGTTATTCTTTCATATTCATTCTTTCTTTACTCACAGCATATCGACAGAATTCTTGTGGGTTGTGTTTAGTACGCAGAGACAGTTTCATTTCATACTCAGACTTTGCTTTCCGTACAACAGTTGTGACTATTCTAGCCTGTTGCTTATAACTTTCATAACGGATTTCATCCTTATGCAGACGGTATTCCCATGCACTGTGGATATTCTTCTCATCCAGCAACCGATCCCACTCCACCGAACATTCATAAACTTAGTCACTTCCCAAGTGAGTACTGCATGATCACTGACACCAACTGGAGGCAGAATAGTTATCTTTAACTGAAACGCCCTCTGACACTATAATCAAATCTAACACTCTTTGACCTCGAATTCCTTCTGTCACATACTGCTTGAGGAAGTTGTCCCGCAACAGCTAAATAAATGCCTTTTCATTCTTATCATGCGATTTTACTACTACTACTACCCAATCAATATTTGGATAATTATTCTCCCATTATGATTACTCTTTTTGCGCTCACCTTTTCTATTTGGTGATGCATTTCTTCATCACTAGTAATTGATCCACCAGGTCTGTAACAACACCCCACTATGTAATTGATCTTGTTAGATTCCACCTCACACCAGACGGCTTCAAACTCACTGCCACATAAAATATTGTTAATAGTATTTAGTGCGACAATAATAGATCTCAACTCTAACTGGATTAAACCATTCTATATCATTAGCAACACACCCCTCCTCTCTATCCTTCCCAAAATACTGTACCCATGGCACTCGATACCAGTTAGTATGTCTGATTCTGATGGCCAGGTCTCACTAATACCTACAAACTGAGGTCGAAACATATTGACTAAGGCAACAAACTCTACCCCTTTGTTTCGGATACTCCTAGCATTCGTGTAAGACATAATAATCTAATTGCATGTTCTTTTGTATACTCTTGTATGCAGTCTGCCTGACACATTTAGACAACTTGGAGATCTCTATTTTTCTCTAATGCCTTACACATGTAAACATCTTTGCACACATATGATGGATCCGAACCGAACGAACACAAACCCGAAATCGTTCTCGCCTCGTCAACATTTCCACGACAAAGACCATTCCCGTCATTAACACAGTTATATACCATTGTCGCTCTTACATTCACATTCACACCGTTCCTCCTTTTATAATTTAGTTTACCTGACTCTCTTTGTTAGTTCTTTACTCCTGATACCAATCGCATTCGGGTGTAGCCGTCCCTCTTATACAAATCCAATCTTCCCTCAAACTCACTCCACACATCCAAAAACTCGCATCCATTCCTTCTACATAGCCTACCTACGCATCGAATCGTTTGCCATCCTAGCCCTTCTTTTTAATTCATTTTTATCCTAGCAAGGTAAAATACTAACGCTTTTCACTTTCTCATTCTTCACTCTCGCCTCTTCCAGCAACCCTTTCATGTCCTTTCTCATACTAAACTTATCGCCAGTTAGTTAGTACCTACTAAAATTACGATTTCGTTTGCTTTTCTTTTCTGTTTTTCAATTACTTGCGTTATATTTTTAAAAAATTTCGCTCCAGGAAAACTCGATGTCATAACTCTCTCATCAATAGCATGTTTTATTATAGAGTCACCATAACAAATAACGTCCTTCTTTTTACTCTTTTTATCAACGACCTTTCGTTTTTAGCTCAGCCTTGTGGCTGGTTGGGGTAGAGATACGCTACCACACCAGGAAGATTATCACGAAGCAAGGTGGTTTGCCTTCCTTGCAGCACGTATTCCTCACTGTTATCCGTGTGTTTCTACGGATGCCGGTTTGCCAGTTTTGAAGGATAAAAAAACCCTCCACCTCCAGATGAGACCGATTAGCTCACGTTTAGTCGAAAGAGACCAGATAAAGGTTCCTCATGTCTTCGACGGGAATCGAACCCAGGTCTTTTCTGAACGAAGGGTTTTTCTTTGGACCTTGCTCATAATTTTAAACAACCCCCCCCTCCCTGTTTAAAACCATCTGCAAATGTAAGGACCCACACTTTTAATTTGTGCGTGAAAAGTGCGTTTCCTTGGGTGTGTGTGGGATCACTTGTTGTTTTTAGCTCTTATTCATTAAACTGATCGCGAAATTAAACGATCTCCGAAATTTCTCAGGCCTTACTTCGGCATCCAGTTTCTTGGAAACAAAATCTCATCAAGTAACTGACTTGGATAAATAGGACTTGCTTTAACAAGATAAGATTTGCTTATGATTTTACACACACACACCATTATATCCATTACGAATGTTACATTTCGTTCCTTATTTTACTTTCGGTCCATCCTTTATGGATCTTAATCTCTAGATATCTTCTTTCTCTCCCCCCCACGAGCGTAATATACTCGCATATGAGTATATTAGCTTATTATTAAAAAGTTTTTAAGTTACATTTTCAGTTACCTTATTGAGGTGTGTACATTTTATTTATTTATAAATGTAGCTGACCATCGTTTTAATTTGTTTTTCTGCGTTAAAGCTCTAAGAAAGATAGTTCTGAACCATTTTAGAATAATATGATTGGTAGATTAAGAGATTGCTTTTACATCAAGGAAAAAAATGGCTGCACACCGCCATTAAAAGCTGTTTCAATTGAAAACATTTCAACCAAGCTCATCAAATTTACATTACACGAAAATTACACCCATTCCGTTCAACAGACATTTGGCTTAGAATTGCCTTTTATTGTTTTCGTACAACATACTTGGAAAGTCTTCAGATTCGAATTCTCCATTTCTATTGTTTTTGCGAGAACTGTTGATGATTATGGCAGATTTAAAAATGCTCCTATCAAGTAAATACAGAGAAGGAAATGCAGTGGGTATGGAAGTGCAGTTTCTTCACTTTCTGCTGCCATTTCTTAGGCAAAGTATGAGAGGCTTAATATACGGTGCGTCAATGATTCAGAATATTTGAGTAAAATGTTACATGAGCGCTCTCTTACGGAACAATAGAGAACGTGCCGACGAAGAAGACATGAGAGTGGTAACGGGCATAAATGACCTGAGGTGCGGCGCTACTCACGTGCGCACGAGCGAGAATAGAAAACTGCGGCTCACCATTTATTTATTAACACAATTATAAACGATGTTTTCACATATAAAGTATTGCTGCAGATTCGGTTTCTCGTATATTATTATTGTTACCATATTTAAATAGGTCTGAAGTGTTTATAATAACGTATCTTGTCGTTCACTTTCTAACATTGTCGACAGTGAAACTATTTCAAGCAAGCAAGCAAAGGATTTTAAAAATGTTTTTGCATGTGCTCTTTAACAAAAGTCCTCAATTTTTTGGAAAGTTTCATCGATATAATGCTAATACAAAGTCCGTGAAACGACACACAACAGCTTTATTGTTCGGTGGTTTGCTAAATTACGAATTTAATAAATAAAAAGTTCCAAAATCGATGTCGTCTAAAATCGTCTAGTTATGATCGCTTAGAAATTAGCAGAGGGGAGGGGTTACGATTACGCCAAAAGCCAAGCAGAAACGAAACATTTGCGAAATGATATTTCTGAAATTCTGAATCCTATAATAATAATAATAAATTTGATAAATCTCACTCTCAACTAGCAAACTTTAAATATGCCAGATTCCCAAGTACACTCTTTCTCAGCATTCTTTCAACTGGAAGTTCTATATTTTCAGTTCAGTGTGATTTTTTACTGGAATGCAAAACGCATTTTTTGGAGAGAGTGAATGCCACAAAGCTGAGGAGTCGTTTCCGACCGTAGGTGACTTGGTAGGCATTGCCCACAAAGTATTCCTGGCGAGATTTTTACAGGGTAGTTCACCATTGCTTCCCCCCCCCCCCCACCTATTTTATCCGGGCTCGGGACCCGCAGGCTGGGACTTATTCATGACTGTAATCCATGTATGTTCAAGGGGCAGGTTTGCCTATTCTAGGGGACGAAAAACCCCATTTTCCGGGTGAAAAAGCCCTTCCTGCGTATGAGACCGGCTAACTCACCTTTAGTCGAAGAAAACCAGGTAAAGGTTCCTCATGTAATGGACGGGAATCGAACTCAGGTCTTTCCGACTAAAGAGCTTCGTCTATACCGACTGAGCTACGAAGGTTCTGAGCTAAAGTAAAACGAATAATTATCGGAATAGTTGCAAGTTCTCGCCATATCATGATTTTGGACTACCTAAATCAGGCGCTTTGTTTTTCGGGTTGGGAAGGGGGATTTAACATGATAATGAACCAAGAATGTTAGCTGAATTCGAGTTATGCATAATAATAGGTGGTCCTGACGTGTAAATTACTGATTTTCATAGGAATCAAAGTAGTACCCCCTCCCCGTTCTGCTGTGATGTCCACCCATAACTGATCGAGAAAGTGTCGTGGATGGTCCAAATACCAGAAAACATGTATCAACCATAGGGGGATAACCCCTGATGAACTGAGAGTCCAAAAAAGGGTCATCAGTTCCACACATGCTAACAATCGTGTGTTATTGAAGATGATCGACGTGAAGGACGTCCAAAAAATGTAACAACACCAGAAATCATTGATCAAGTGCACTTTGTGGTAGTGGATGATCATCAAGTCAAATTGCGTGAAAATGCTGAGACAGTAGGTATATTTCAAGAGAACATGTACGATACATTTTGCATATAGAATTGCAAGTGAAAAAGCTTTGCACAAGATGGGTGCCGCACATGCTCCCAGCAGATCAAAAACGCACTCGCATTAAAATCTCTGAACAGTGCTTGGAGCGTATTAAGAAGAATAAAACTGATTTTATGCGCCGATTTATAACTATGATGAGAACTGGATTGACCATTACACACCAGAATCCAGACAGCAATCAAAATAGTGGACAGAAGACGGTTGTTCGGCGCCAAAGAAGACAAAGTCGTTTAAATTAACAGGAAAGGTCATGACAGCGCTGTTTTGGGATGCTAAAGGCATTTCATTTATTAATTATCTTTAAAACGGTAAAACAATAACCTTTTTAAATTATTCTGATCTTTTAACCAGACGAGAAGAAAAAAATCGTCAGAAAAGACTCGGTTTGCAGAAGAAAAAAATCATCTTTCATGAGGACAATGCAGCTGTCCACAAAGGAGTTTTTGCAATGGGAAAATTAAACGATCTGCACCATGAATTGTTGGAACATTCACCTTATTCCCCAAATTTGACGCCCTCTGACTTCTATGACACCACCCTCGTGTGTGTGTGTGTGTGTGTGTGTGTGTGTGTGTGTGTGTGTGTGTGTGTGTGTGTGTGTGTGTGTGTGTGTGTGTGTGTGTGTGTGTGTGTGTGTGTGTGTGTGTGTGTGTGTGTGTGTGTGTTGTACACACACACTCGTATATGCACACAGGTTTATAGATTGATGGTTTTTTTTGAAGAGTTGCAGGCTGCAGTTAAGTTATTTGGAAATACATAAGGAAGAGGTTACAAACATTGTAACTATACTCTAAAACACATTGCTTTAAATCTAAATGAATATATCTTAATACAAGAAAAAAGTTTTAAGAAGTGTTTCCCCATGAAAAAACCTTTTGTATAAAAAATCCATTAAGACTGAATATCAATATTTGTGTTTGGTACCCCTGAACAAGAGGTTTCTGTTGCAGCAGAGTCAACATTACATTGAGAGATGAGATCAAGAAAAATTAAGAAAGAACCGCAAAAGATTACCTTCTTTCATTTATATGAAAAGAAGATAACTGAAATAAATCTCCATGTCTATTCACATTGTCCGAGATATTGCTAAAATGAAAAAAAATTCTCCACCATTTTCCATCACAGCACACACTGGCCAAGAAAATTTCAGAAAAATTTAAAGTCCTGTTGCTTAGGAAAATGAATAACAATAAATCGAGGAAAGGGAGTAAAGTGTACAAAGTACTGTCCTTCATATTTATGAATTTAGGGACACAAAACACACGAAAACATGTTGTTTTGTATATTTAGGGTTTTTAATCTTTTGTACAATATACGCAATCATTTTTTTAAAACTGTCTATAATATGCCTGCAGAGTAATATGATTAGAAATATCTCATAAGAGGTAGATTTTGAATAGGTTGTAAACCGCATTGTTCACCGAGTGGTTAAGAATATTCTCCCACCAAGGGATTGTTTATTAGATGTCAGAAAAGAATAAAGAATTTCATTGTGAGAGTTTGAAGCTGCCGCTCTGCTTCTTTGAAGCTAGAATTGGCTTGAAAGAGCTGTCTGTTTGGTCTCTATGATAATGTATATTGATTATATACAAAAGCAATCAATAAATATTATAAAATGAAGTAAACATAATTAAGATCCTACTCATTGACCTTTCTAAGGTGGTATAGCTTTTTTTATCTTTTTTCTTATCGTGAATAGGAATGACGCAGCAAAGGGGAAAATATGAAAAAAAAATGAAATAAAATGTGATATCACAATGACTTAAGCGGACGTCGTGAAGAATGTCTTGATTCAGTCATAAAGGACATCGTGAAGTTATCTGAAGATATCAAGAAAAATCTCAGCAAAATGAAAGACTGTCTGCAGTCATTGTGAGATATCTATGGTATCAAAGAAGCATTCAATGACACGAAATTCGACCAAATGTTGTTGTTACTAAAATAAAGAGCCAAACACTTCATTTCGGGGATGAAAACTATATAAATCAAGAGGATACTAAATCCAGCATTATTTCAAAGCCGAATGTGGACACCATGAAAGTTTTGTAAGAAAGTTGACCAGAGAGAGAGATTACTGGGATGTACTCTGGTCAGAATTCTTAGGAAACTTTCATAGTTTCCACATTCGGCTTTGAAATAATGCTGGATTTAATATCCACTTGATTTATCTATTATTGTTACTGTTTCTGATGTTGAAAAGATAAAAGAGTCCTTTCTGACAGGAAAATTTTCGCCGCAGGAACGAGATTGGGATTGACGAACTGGGAACTAAAAATGTTAAATTTCTAATTGGCATCTTATTGAAATTCATCCTCAAGAAAATGTACAATATATGAAATGTCACTTGCAAACAAACGTTTGCCAACATGATTATCTCGCATTGATTTAGACACAAATAAGCGACGACTTTAAACAAATATTTAAATTTCTTGCTGGCTGAAAAACTTAGTGCAACTGTCCAGTAAATTTTAAATATATATATATATTTATATATATATATATATATATATTAAAGTCAATAAACTATTCTTGTTTTTTGGATATCTTAAGAAGTCTATTTTTTTCTTTTTTTAAAGAGTGCATATATCACAATATTTGCTACTCTATCACATACGCAGTTTTCACTATTAAAAAGCAATATATGTGATATCGAACTTTGAAATTAAAATATTCAAATATTGGCTAATGCTCAAATTATTTTGAAATCATTGTTGCGAATATTCATTCACTTAGTGAATTCCATCTCATTAATTATGGCATATATTTATGCCCATTGTGGAATAATAATAATGTCAGTGTCTGATGTCCTCGAGACATGAGACATCGGTGCGTGCGAGTGTCCAGATGAAATGGTTCAACACATATATTTGTTTATTCCTTATATCTGATAAGATATATGTCTTTGTTTTTTCTTTATTCTAGGCTATATTTGAATTAAAAAAGAGAAAAGATTAACATTATGGATGGAAAAAATAAATAAATATTTTACTTGATTAGAGACAGGTCGGATTATACGATTTCTAGCATTTTGTATTGTCGACGAATTTAAAATTTCAAACCTTCTTGAATTGCTTATAAAACAAAAGAGAGGATATTGCTATCCACTTTCTAAAACCGGAGAGATTTATTATTTATTCTATTCTAGAGTATAACAACTAAATTACTTCAACCAAGCAAATACTTTAACAAATATTTCTATATTTCTACTCATGATACAACATACTTTCAAATTTTATGTTTCTTCAACGAAGTTGGGGGAGAAAATATACTTTAATTAAGGGAACAGTTGCTGCACATATGAAGCACGAAAGATACTCCACTTCGTAATAGCAATTTCATAAATTATATTAGACTATAAGTTACAAATCTATGTTAAACAAGAAATGGTGTATCAAAATAATCAAAAGTTTTAGATATGATATAAGGAAAGAGTAAAAATTAAGCAAAATTTAGATCAAATATAATACTTGCAGTATATATTGTCAAGAATAATTTGTTTTGTTAAAAATAACGATTTGTAAACGAAATTTTATTGCAGAGAATTCTCTATAATTCCATACTAATAATATCGAATTTTCAATTATTATTTTTTCCCCTAAAACCGGAGAGATTTAAAAGCTACCAGTAACCTGTGGAGTGTCACAGGGAGCTGTACTCTCCCCAACTCTATTCAACATTTACACGCACGATGTTAATCAGCTACCTCTCAAAGGTAATATATTCCAATACGCAGATAATACAGCAATAATATCCATCCATAATAACGCAAGGATAGCCCTAACAAATATGCAACATGACATAAATCTGATCACAGACTGGCTCACAAAACATTCCATACACCTAAACTCAGTAAAGGTTAAAAGACATAGTTCCCACACGCCTAAAAACACTCATATACAAAGCACTATGCCAAAATATAATAAGATACGCTGTAACATTATGGATATTACGTATGCTTTCTGTGCACCCTACAAACTAAACAGATTAATGTCGTTACAGTACAAAATGATAAAACTGATCTTTTGGGAACAAAACGAAAATAACGACCTTATATACATACATTGCAATGTCAGAACATAAAATCCTGACAGCAAAACATTTATGTCACTATGCAGCTTTGCTAAAACATTATTTCGATGCCAACTACAGGGCAGTTAGAAATACATACCGTATAACAAGACCTCAGACTACTAATTATATCACATATAAATACAATAATCACTACGGAAAGGCCACGCGAAACTTCTACATCCCAGACATGATTAACAAGTTACCTTTTGAATACAGAAACCTTAGAGACTACAATAGCCTGAAAAGAGCTCTAAGGACATATTACGAACAAGAAACACGCACCCAAAATACCATACAAACTAAATGAAACACAATATATTCGTTCAGGCTTCCAGTTCAGCGACGCACATCAATACATTCCAAGTTATTGTGTGTGTGTGTGTGTGTGTGTGTGTGTGTGTGTGTGTGTGTGTGTGTGTGTGTGTGTGTGTGTGTGTGTGTGTGTGTGTGTGTGTGTGTGTGTGTGTGTGTGTGTGTGTGTGTGTGTGTGTGTGTGTGTGTGTGTGTGTGTGTGTGTGTGTGTGTGTGTGTGTGTTCCTCCCAATACTAACCCTACCAGGAGGTAATTTATTCCTACATGCTCCATTGCATTACAATGCTTATATTACATGTAGCTTATAAGTACTGATTAATATTTCTATTTATATTTTTGTACCAATTTTCATATTTACATTTAGATTTTTATATATACATATATTAACACTATACAGTATAATTCACATAATAACAGTATTTATGTTAGATCACACAAGGAATGGAAATTGATTTAATTAGCAAATTTAGTTAACTCTATGTAATAGTTCTCAAGTCTCTGGCCACTTGTCTCCGGAAGTGATGACGTGTTGTATTAGGGGCATCCGGATGGAGATCAGATCCCCCGTATACCACTTTTTGATATCTGTCAGTCAGCCATCCTCTTATCCATGCTAATATTGTATAACCCAAACCCATTTTTTCCAATTTATTCAGCAGTCGGACATGTTGTACTCTGTCAAAAGCCTTAGCAAAATATAAACGTATCATGGTGTGTATCCATTCCCCTTGTCTAATTCGATGGTAACATTATTATAGAATGTGAGCAAGTTGCTAAAACATGACCTTCCCTTAGTAAACCCATGTTACTCATTACAAAGGAGAGATTCACTGTCAACCCATTTCTGAATGAGAACCGTAACCAGTTTTTCCAAAATCTTCATCACCACTCCTGAGATACTAATTGGTCGATAGTTGGATACATCGATCTTGGCACCACCCTTGTGCAATGGAATTACCATGCATTCCTTCCATTCCTGCGAAATCTTATCTTCCCTGTTCTAAGACTCATACTAAACACCGTGGTCAAAGGAAGCGCAAGTTCAATTGAACACTCTTTTAGCACACGTGCTGATATTGCATCAGTCCCTATTGCTGAATTCTTATTCAGTTTGTGCAACAGCTCTAATACCTCGGTCTCACACACCCGGGTTTCTTCCTCTAGTGAAGAGGTAACAGTGAGCTCAATGTTGCGTTCACCAGGTCGATAGCTTTTAACGAAATAATCACTCATTAACTGAACAATCTCTTTTGCATCTGTAATCTCACGCCATCTGGATTTAGAAGAGTTATTCTTTCATATTCATTCTTTCTTTTACTTGCAGCATATCGATAGAATTCTTGTGGGTTGTCTTAAGTACACAGAGCCAGTTTCTTTTCATAATCAGAGTTTGCTTTCCATACAACAGTTGCGACTATTCTAGCCTACTGCCTATAACGTTCATAACGGACGTCATCCTTATGCAAACGGTATTCCTTCCACATCGTCATTTTCTTACGAATCTCTTGCTTAATAAGATTACATCCATTTGAACTCCTACTCCATTTATTCTTCGAACTCTCGCGATATATTCTGATAACGCATCTTTTAAGTATTGTTTAAATGCTTCCCATGCACTGTCGATATTCTTCCCATCCATCAACCAATCCCATTCCACTGAATTCAGTGTACTCCTCAGTTGGTCATAATTTCCTGCTTTGTAGTTCAGCATGTAATCTTTTCTGGATGGAACATTCATCCAAGTGGAGGCAGAATAGTTATGTCTTAAAAGCCCGAAAAACGAATTATGGGACGACAAATTCGCATCCATATCACCGTGATCAAACCATCTGGAAGTTGTTGAGAAATATCAAAAACAAAAATAAATCTCTTCCTCCTCTCGAATCTGATCTAGGCATTGTTCACACGGATGCAGAAAAAGCCGCAACTATATTAAAAATTTAGAAAAACAGTGCAGGCTTTCATACGATAACCTAAACTTGAATCATATTTATAAAATTCACCGCCAGGTCAGATACGTGCTAAAACGGTCTGATACCTGTACCAGCCAATTCGCACCTACTTCTCCCGCTGAAAATTTTGACATTATACAGAATTTAAAGAATAAAAAAGCTCCTGGGCTATTAGGCCCAGGAGCTATCCTAATTCCTAATTTCAGGTCATCCTAATTCCTAACGAGGATCTATAACTCGCACCCACTCGAGCAGAGCACTTAGCTCATAAACTTTCTCCTACGCAGTAACCTTATCAGATCGCAGGGATTATAAAAGCATTTTGCTTCACCCTTATGGACAGTAACGTTTTGCGTGTTTGCATGTACTTTAAGTGCAATGGATGGTTTCGCTTTCAGGATTTATCTCGTTTATAATTAGATTCATTGTGGTTTTCTGTTACCATCTATTACCACCATCCAATACTGGAGTTACTTTACTTGGAAATATCTCACCTGTTTTTGTGTTCCTTCTCTCAGTGATGCCAATTATGTCCACGTGGTCCTCTTCCAATTCTTCTCCAAGTTCGACTTATTTTCCATCAATATTTTTTTTTTGATGGTTCCTATCTTCAGTTCTTCTGATGTCGGGTTTATTCTTCTTCTTCTTCTGTGTGTGTGTGTGTGTGTGTGTGCGCGTGCGTGCGTGCGTGTGTGTGTGTGTGTGTGTGTGTGTGTGTGTGTGTGTGTGTGTGTGTGTGTGTGTGTGTGTGTGTGTGTGTGTGTGTGTGTGTGTGTGTGTGTGTGTGTGTGCGTGTGTGTGGACACCGACCAATGAAAAGCATCCAGAGAATAGTTATTCCTATAAATGTTTCCCATTAAAATGAAATTTTGGTTCACTTCGTAGGTTTTTATTGTCCCCTCGCTATTTATACATGTGAGGCACTGGTGAAGCAGAAACTTACTGACGTTTGAGTTTTATTCAACAGACCAATATTTAGTTTTAAATGTTCAGAAGTATTCATAAAAATAAGTGATATTATAAATCCCTCCATATGTCATAGACGAATGTGTTGAAACTTAGAACGTTTCTAAAAAAACTATACTCAGAAAACTATATTCAGTCGAAATCTGTTTAGAAATAGAATAGTTACATATAAATGAAAACAGGAAAAAATTATAGAAATAAAAATAACTGAATTATATTTATCTATCCGTTTTTTCCGTTACGTTTTAGGCTTAATGGCAGGTCAGGGCTACTTAACAACTTACATCTCAGCCACCTGTTCAATGCTCCGATAGGGTGATCAATCTCCTGTCTGCCCAGTGGATATTACTTGCTTAAGTATGTTTCTCTGTATGCTTTCGCGATGAGAAATCCGAATTTACGGAAGAAAAAAAACAAAAAAAAAAACATTCCTCCTACATAATGGGTATGCTAACTTATCTATAGGTGAAAAGTCCTAGATTGGATTCAAACGCACGTCTCTCTCTCTCTCTCTCTCTCTCTCTCTCTCTTAGTAAAGTGTAACGTCTTTATCGATTATCTGTAGATGTTTCCGTTGTTTCTGTCAGCTTTTAAACATATAAAAGCTACTGTAAATAATCGATACATATGTTTGCATATAAAATTTGAGGTTTACAAACTATTTTATATAAATACAAAATCATTAATACACCGTAATCTTAAAAGAATAATGATAATTAAAGTATATTTAGTGGAGAAAAGTGATTTTAGAGAATCAATCACACACGGTGATTGATTCATTCAATCACCTTGGAGGGTAATGGATTGCAATGCTGTAGCCAATGAAGTTCTAACTGAGGCTCAGCTATTGCTGTTACCCTCCTGCCATGATCAGAGCTTTAATAGCTCAATAATCCCTTATCCCAACACTGTCCTCTACAGATAACGGGGAGGATGAAAAGCATTCTGCTTCGCCCCTTTAAGCTAGTCCTTATAAGGACTTATATATAAGTGATTTTAGAGGCGGAACGAAGGAAGAATCGACCGTGAGATACAGTGATTAATACCCTTGGAGGGTAATGGATTGCAATGCTGTAGCCAATGAAGTTCTAACTGAGGCTTGGTTATTGTTGTTACCCCCCCTGCCATGATCAGAGCTTTAATAGCTCAATAACACCTTATCCCTACACTATCCTCTACAGATAACGGGGAAGATGAAAAGCATCTTGCTTTTCCCCTTTAAGCCAGTCCTTATAAGGATAAGTGATTTTAGATTGATCGACCGTGAGATGCGGTGATTAATACCCTTGGAGGGTAATGGATTGCAATGCTGTAGCCAATGAAGTTCTAACTGAGGCTCAGCTATTGCTGTTACCCTCCTACCATGATCAGAGCTTTAATAGCTCAATAGCACTTTATCCCTACACAGTCCTTTACAAATAAGGGGTAAGATGAAAAGCATTTTTGCTTCGCCCCTTTAAGCCAGTCCTTATTATAAGGACTATAAGAGTGATTTTATCGATTTGATTTGTCAGTATGAATATTTCGTTTATTGTCTACGTCGCTTTGATTTTTCCTTTATTTTCTTTATGGGTGTAAATTGTTTAAATAGGCTTATTTCTTTGTTTCTGTATTAATCATTAATTCTGAGGATTAATGATTTAATCCTCATTTTTTTTTTGTGGATTCAGATTGATTTCTAAGCCAGCGGTGAAAGGGATAGGAGAAGTAAGGTGAACTCTGACTTACTTTCTGTTTTGATGCCGTCCCTCTGACTGACACCAGAATCAGGTTTCGGACGGAACATGGCGCTGACATCCGTCATGCGGGTTTTTCTATTGGCTGTATACATTCTTAGAAACGCTTATTTGGTAACTACAGTGTATCGGAAGGACTAGAATGTCCGTGTGAATTTTAAGGGTGGAAAGAGTGTGTTAGTCAGCTGACTGTCTGATCCTGCTGGACTGCGTGGAGTCATGGCATCGTGACAGGAATTGAGGAGTATAGGACACACAAAATCGACCAGAATTCTTTTACACAAAGTTGAAAAGCCAATGTATTTATTCTTAGCATTGTTATCGTCAGCCCAAGATAATAACTGATGCAATCAAAGCCTAAAAAAAAGAGTACCTGTATGGCGAGAAATCTTGAAATAAAACGAGTAAAAATATTCCTATTTATAGCAAAGACTTCATCATCACGTACCAGTTATGTGGAGAATAGGTCACAAAAGTCTGCCTATAAATGAAATTTCCATTCGATTATTTTAAATCCAAAAAGTCTCTGTTTGTTGCTTAACATTATTTGCGTTGTAATGCTTGTCGATAATTTAGAAACCTTTCTTTTATTGTTTTCTTTTATTATAAATAACTATTTAAATTTCCAGACGTTTCGACCTTCATATAAGGTCATCATCTGGAATATATACAAGGAGAAGCTGAGTTACATTTCACACAGTATGCTAAAGAGACAATGATTTGAGCAACGGTTATTCTACTTGCATTCCTCCTGTTCCCCACTGCACTATAGATCCTTGTAAAATTATCTTTGCAACACTTTATTCGCTATGTGACCAGTGTAAAAGGAAGATTTCCTTCGCTTAAGATCTTAGCAGAGTATTGGCAAAGAATCTTACCCCCCACCCTTTCTCAGCATAATATATTTCCGCTTCCCAATTTTGAAAACAAATTGCACTATTCACTGTTTACTTATATTCCATATTCGAGTAATTGAACACATCTTTCAGCAAATAATACACAAGTTATAAAGTCCATAATTTCTAAAATGAATGTATAATTTAGTATCATTCGGCAACTTGCTGTGCTTGCTATATTTATAATGATATGATAGGACTAGTTTCATTAAAATCTGTCTGATCTTTTCTTAAAATAAAAAAGAATTCGAACGGGTCATAAATAATGTATATATATTTTTTTTTAATGTTTATATATACAAACAAATCAGGAGCCTGTGTAGCTCAGTGGTTGTGGCGTTTGCACACCACGATGCTTGACCGCACGAAGGAAGATTTGGTGTTTCCAATCTAGTCAGCGACTGGAGGAAATTTTTTCTAACCCTTTTCTCAACCGGTTCCCGGTAGTCGATTTCTGGCACGGGAAAGCGAGTTTTTTCTCCCGTAAACTCAAGAAAATCGACCGTAGAACTGACACTATTTCGGACATTAAATATAGTGTGTTATGGTTAGGGACCACGAGATGGCGACACTTGTTGGGCCGCCTCTTCACTGTGTGCCTTTTAATTAATGATAGCCTTGGGCCAGCTATCTCTGATTGGGTACCAGTGGAGATTGAACTGTCCACTCAGTCTCCAAAAGTTAGATAGGACTAAAACGGCCTCTCCTACTACCCTATATACGGGAATAAAAAGGCGTTAGCTGATTTTATGACAAACAAATTATTTTTATTATTCTACTAAGAACATTTCAGACCACCCTTACTAAGAAATGATTTGAGGAAAATGATGTAAAAAAAAAATTCACATTCGGACAGTTCAATCTTTTCAGACCACTCAAACCTGATGCGCACTTCGAAAGGGGGAAACTGCTGTCCAACAAAACACACGCTTGATTAAAATGCAATATCTTTAATGATTTTAGTATATGCATATAATAGAAAACTAAATAAAAATGTAATAAGTGAAATAATAATGAAATGTAAATAAAGTGATAGCCATGTATGACATCATTAATGGAAACTTTGCTAAGGTGAGAATTGTATTGATAGGCAAATTATAGCTGGCACTTAACAGTATTTCTAGGATTTTAAACACATGCCTTTAGAACATTTTAGTGATGCTAAAATATCAAATACCTCTAAGCAACTTTCTTAGGCTGTCTCGCTCGGTATGAACTGAAACTCTTCGCTAACTCCTGTACGGCACAACGCAGCTCCTTCTTTGCCAATGCAGACTATTTTGCAATATTTGGCATTTATTGTAACATTTAGATCTAAGTTTGAATATCGTCCAGTAGAGTTTATAAAACCCTTATTCTTCGGAAATGTCTGCGTAAATGTGAGGATTCCTCAGGATATACAGACCTTTGTAGCTTGTATTAGATGTAGTGTCTGAAAGAAAAAAAAAGAAGGATTTGCTTGCACAAACCCAGGTTATTCCTCCTGCAAAACATGCAAACCGGTTCAGAAGAACACACGCCATTAACACACACAATCTCCTGAGGAACACTCGCATGGATATGAAAACTCAATTCAAAATTCGTTACCAAATGCACACCGTTTATCTTTCTTCATTAAATGTATAACAAGTTGTATAAATGAGTGGAAAGGACCAACTCATTCCTTCTGAATAACCTACGTATTGATTCATTAGCTGTCACCTCCCTCCTCCTCAATTCTCCTCTCTCTCATGGCGCGGTGGATGGCTTACAAACTTCATCTCCTCGTTTTTCATTTTTGATTCGTCCAACAACTCCTTCCCATCGTCCATCACAGAATACTTCTCGCTTCTCAAATCATTAGTGCCAACCAAGACAATAAGCCTCTTCTATGCTGATCAGATGACTAATATCATTAAGCGAAAGTTTGACAAAATTACGATTTTGTCAAACGTTCGCCTAATTTTGTCAAACTCTCTAGGTGACGTGTAAATAATTCTTTTTTTTCAAATGAAGTTTTTTATTGGATGAAATTAATTGTCATTTGAAATGTATTGCGTCACAACAACCGTCTATTGTCATGAGGATATCTTTAGCATTTATGAGAGAAAGACATTCTAATTAGAAAAATCGTCATGAATTAGATGCCGAATGGATTTTGAAATGCACAGTGGTCGTCTTACCGGCATGCTTTATACAATCCCGCTCTCCCATAATTGAATCTGACATGTTGCACGAAATACCTGCTTCCTCTCTGTATGAAGTCACAAAAAAAAAAAAAGAAAACTAAGATATTTCAGACCGCATTACACTCCAGTAGTTGCCATAACTATTGTAACTAAAGCAACGCAGAAATAGTATTTTTCAGCAGATTCTCACAGTCACTGAACCACCAGTTGCAATAAAATAAATTAAACAACGAATCGATCTGTTGCGTTCATATTTTCAGTAAATAATAGGAAATGTGGATGTTGGTGGAGAGAGAGAGAGAGAGATCCAATTTCCCTTACGTACAATGACAGGAAATATGCTCGTATAACCACTTTTATTTTTTGGAAAGAGATTTGCATACTTTTTCTTTCTTTCTTTCTTTCCATATTCAATACTCAACTTTGCTCTTTCATTCTTTCTTAATATTCTATAAAATACTTTTCTTACTTCCCTTTTACGTTTTGCAAAAAGAAATTCTTCAGTCTAGGCACAACGTTTATTATTCTCTCTTCCCACTTCCTCATCCCTTTATCCACTCATCTAATATGTGTGCATAAAATTACAACGGAACGTCTATTATTAGTGGTTAGACAGATAAAGTCCTGAAAACTTCTAGAAGGCATAATTATAAGAGTGGTAAAGAGGCATCTGAGGATGTTTGCGTCTGTCTTTCAGTGGAACATACAACGCTTATTGGAGACCTGAAATAGCTTAAAATGTCGATATTTGGTCTCTAGGAGAGGGTTTCCTGATAAAGCGATAATAAAAAGTATTAAGAAAAAAATAAAAATATAAAATATTTCTTAGCTCACTCGCTGTTCATAAATAACATTACTAAGAGGTATCTAGAATCAATGTAGTGTCTATAAGGTAGGGGTCCCTATAAAAGCAGGAGTTTTCGTTCCAAGATTCCTACTTATTCCTGACCACTTGAGACAATCTTTTTCATGTATAGACCCCTCTTTTATTGTCAAAAGAATTTGAAATGATACTACGTATCATTTGTTTTTGAAAATTGGACCACGTAAATGAATAAATGAAGTTACATTAGTACCATGCAGAAAACAGCTGCGGGTTCGATATGATACAACAATGCATTTGCAAAATGAGAATCATATTGATTGCCCACTATATATCCATGCATCTATCTATCTATAGGAATTTAATCTAAAAAAAATTTTAAAAAATAAATAAATAAATAAAATATGTAATTCACCTTATAAGTTACTTCGATGTAACATACCTCAACAAGAGCATAAGCATGTAACCTCTTTGCCTGACTGCAGATAACCAAAAACCGGTTAATCCTGTATATAAGATTGTTATGTTCACAATAATATATATATGTAATTATATGCTTCAACTCGGTTGTTGTGATACATTTTTAAAAATAGATTTAATGACTTAAAAGATCATTAATGACTCAAAAGATATTACTTATAAAGATTTATTAAGATTAATACAACTAGTTTCGGCTTATAATAGCCTTCATCAGGTATTCTTAAAGGAAGAGAATAGTAATAAACATTGAAGTATCTAAAATCTTGAAAATACAGGTAAAAAATCGCCACACATAATTGATACATAAAAAACGTTGAAAAAATGTTAAAAAAAAAAAATATATATATATATATATATATCTGCAAGAAGGTGGCGAAGGTGTTGCACGTGCGTTCATACTGCTCCTGCCTTCTCCCACCTTTTATACGTTTATCCGCAAGGAAGGACTTAATTTTTTATATAGATATATTCTCCAATCTGAGAGCTATCCGCACATACTAGTCGTGTACGCGTAAGTGTAGTGATAAGTGATTTAGGACAGTTTTCTTCTCCTGGTGTATGAGTTCCGAAATATCCTCAACTTTGCCACCATAATTCCTTCTTTGCCACCTGCACTAGCTGCATTCCTCATCTGCGGCTAATGCCAGCGAAGGATTACCTGCCATGGCAACCGCACATTCCTGTACCACTACTAACACAGAAATGCAAGGACTCCCCACGACTTCCGACCCGGAAGGAAGAGCAAAGTTCATGGGAGCTACGGACATCTCTGCTATCAGACTTCAAGATGGCAGCATCACAGAAGATCCAAGTAAACTCACTTCTGAAATCCTAAAATACTACAAGAATGCATACAGCTCCATATGAACATCCCATCATGCCATTCACGAAATACTGAAAGAAACAAAAAAAAAATCTCTGCAACAGATCGGAACCACTTAGAAAACAAAATCACGCTAGATGAACTGAAAACTGCATGCACATCCTTGCCAAAGAACAAATCTCTCGGCCTTGATGGTCTCACCTCAGAGTTTTTCCAAGTCTTCTGGAATCAGCTCGGACCACTTCTCCTCAAAACACTGCAAGAAGCCAACCTTAACGGGCTCCCACAATCCGTCACGACCTCAGTAGCGCGATTGATGCCCAAGAAGGAAAAGCACACAGATATCCGAAACTGGCGTCCAATCTCCCTAATTAATACCGGTTGCAAAATCATTCCAAAGTTATAGCAAACCGAATAAAGCCAACACTGCCTGAAGTTATTGGCCAACATCAAACGTACTCTGTCCCAGGAAGATCAATACATGAAAACCTCCATTTAATGAGATCTCATCCACATCGCGAACAGCCAACATGAAAACCTAGCACTCGTCAGCCTTGATCAGGAGAAGGCTTTCGACAGGGTAGAGCACGAGTACCTTTATGAAGTTCTAAAGGCATTTGGCTATGGTCCTCTCATCATTGAAACAGTGCAATTGCTTTACTGTTTAAAACACTTCTGTTTTTAACAGTAAAGCATAACCAGAAACACTTCTGTTTCTGGTTATGCACACTTCTGTTTAAAAATCAACAACAGGCTCACTCGCTCTTTGTCATACTCTCGAGGGATCAAGCAAGGATGTCCCCTCTTTGGTCAATTATACACACTGGCCATAGAACCCTTCTTAAAAAGAGTACACGACACCATCATCTCCAAACGAACTAGCATAACAGATCCACATCAAAAAATAACCCTATCAGCATATGCCGATGACGCCACTGTAATAATCCGAAATGAAGAAGAAATGACAGTAACCGAGGAAGCACACAGACTATATGCACAAGCGTCAGGGGCCAAATTAAATTCTTCAAAACTACTGCCTTGCGGTCAGGCAGATGGAAGGATAGAAATGATTCTCCGATCGAATGTACATGGTCAAGTGAAGGACAAAGATACTCAGGTGTGTACCTTGGCAACACCAAAATATATAACACACTGAACTGGACACAGCTTCACAACCGTTTTAAACAAGTGCTAGGTAAATGGAACAGCATTCGTTCCATGTCTTCACTTAGAGGAAGAGTACTAATAGTTAACCAGAGGGCTGCGAGTGTGTTATGGCATACCTTCAAAGTACCCATATCCCCTGGAGAATTTATCCATCACATTCAAAAGTTTCATCTGGAACAAAACTCACTGGACAATATACTCTGAACTCTGCAAGCCACTCAATAAGGGAGGTCAAGGCCTGATTTCCCTTGAAAACAAGATTACATCCTTCAGGATAATCCTTCTCCTAAAGACACTTCAGTCCAGTCATGCTTACGAAACCACCTTCGATTACATCATTAAATCACCCACCCGAGTACTTACACTTTTCATCCTCCCAATGGCCATTTCTGCACCATCTCCTCTTAAACTACCTCATTTTTACAAAGATGCTCTACAGAGGTGGAAAAAGACCGAACTTCATCACACCCTTATAGGATCAACAGAGTCAGCTGTACTATCAGAACCACTGTTTTCAAACAGAAACATAGCAAGTCTCACAACTGGCCAGCCTTTTCTTTATCCTACATGGAACTGGGAAGGAATAAGAATCATAGGGGACCTCCTGACCCAGACCCTCAAGGGGAAAACATTCACAAGTCTACCAATGAAGAGCCCAAATACTGAAAAGCAATATCAACAGATGCAAGCTGCTATTAGAAAAGCCTATCTAGATATCGCTACACCTCAGGGAATCCGTATTTCTTCTAGAAACTGGGAGGACCCTACTTTTCATCTTACATCATATGAAGCATCACTTCCAATTCTTTCCTGCAACTACAAGAAAATATACCACTTCCTTATATCAGTGCCTCCAACGTCGCCCTGCTTATATTCATCCTTAACCCTCTCATCTACAATGCTGCACATGCCGCTCAGTTTTCAGTGGGATCAGCTATATAAATCGAGGTGTGCCAAACCAGATTCCAACATACAGTGGAGGCTATGGCATAACATCTTGCCAACTCTTACTAAGCTCCACAAATTTCGGCTAAGACAATCGGATCAGTGTCTATTCTGCGAAGTTTCAGGAACCTTGCAACACACATATCTAACCTGTCCTGCAAACAAAGCGATGATCACCTACACCCTGAATACAGCCTCTAGAACTTGCAACTACGTAAACAGCCAAGAAGACTACTGGAATTTAGTCCACACAGAAGAAAACAGACACAAAATATGCAATTTCCTCTTCATATGCGCCAAGGCCGTCATTTACAGTTTCTACCTTAAGCACAGAAGAAATAACCAGAACCCATCCATCTCAGAATCGGAACAAACCCTCATGTGTAGCCTACGGCGAAAACTACAAAACAGGCTTTCACTAGAATTTGAAAACAAAGAAAGAAACAAAGAACAAAGAAACAGGAACTGTTACAAAATCCATAGAGGAGTGGAATCCAACTGGATTCCACTCCTCTATGGATTTTCTGTACCCTGTTCTGGATTACCGACGACAATACACTTCAGCTGAAGAATAACTAAAAGTGATGCTGAACTGTAACATTGATTCTTACTGGAAAGACACATCCTGCCTTCCAGGAATGTACCTTTTTTCCCTTCATTTCTATTGTATATCTAAAAATATAATCCCTTTTTCCTGCAATATACATTCTTATAATATGTAAATAGTCCGTTTTTGTTATCTATCTTCCAATGTATCTTTTATCAAGTTCAATAAAAAATAAACATGTCTACATCTCTCTCTCTCTCTCTCTCTCTCTCTCTCTATATATATATATATATATATATATATATATATATATATATATATATAAAGTTTTTTACCTTGGGTATAATATATGTTAAAGATACCAAGCTATTTTAAATATAAACCTGGTTTTTTACTCCATTTCCCAAGTAAGCAAACAGACAAGTCAGTCAACTTTGCGCGTGCAAGTGTTGCAAGTCTAGCTGACCCTGCACGTAGTGCAAGACCAAGGCAACTCATGGTAAAAGTAGAATAAGCTCTGATCACTAATCTTAAGATTTACCCTTAATGTAAAGCACATCTCCTGGAAGAGATGTATGATGCTATGTATTAAAGGCAAGGGGCAACTACCCAGACCGGTTTCGACATTTATTGAGGTCTCGTCAGTGAGAGCCAGGCTATACTTCCTTTACCACGAGTTGCCTTGACTTGTACTATGTGCAGGGTCAGCTAGACTTGCAGGCACAAACTTGACTGACTTGTCTGTTTGCTTACTTGGGAAATGGAGTAAAAAACCAGGTTTATATTTAAAATAGCTTGGTATATATATATATATATATATATATATATATATATATATATATATATATACCAAGCTATTGGGACTATTTGTCGGTTTTCGGGAAAAAAAAAAAAAAAAACAGATCCGACTCCAATGTGAGACCGGATAACTCACAGTTCAAAATTCCTTATAGAATGTTCCCTTGCATGCTAGATGGGATTCGAATCCAACCGAATCGTGTAGTTTCGAAATCAGTCTTCTCGGCTGAAGGGCAGTTTTGCGTTATGTTTCCGACAGCGCTACTGAGGACAATAATAAAATATTATTGTAGTTCTGAGTCTTCCTTCTACATCTCACAGGTACAACGATTATTATTTTTATTACGCGATGACTCTTTTGCACTTGAATAGTTCTGCTTCCAAATGTATCGTTATCCACAAAACAAAGCCAGAATTCCTTATTTCTTCTTCTAATTCTTTAATGGGGGAACTTGTTTAATACCTTCGAATTGTTCCAAACACAACTACTCGATTTGATTTTCTTCTTTGATTTTACGGAAGAGAAATATCGAGATTGAAGAGAGAAGAAATTACGATTTGGAAAGCTTTGAGATGTGGATTTGGAGAAGGATGGAAAAAATCAAATGGACAGATAAAATAACTAATGAAGAGGTCTTAAAAAAAGTAGAAGTCTGTTAAGGAGGATAAAAAGAAGCAAGGAAAACTGGATCGGACATATTTTGAGAGGAAATGGAATCATCAGAGATGCCATCGAAGGAAAAATAGACGGAAAAAGACCCAGAGGAAGAGTAAGGTAAACAATGCTAGATGACATGCGCAATGGAGACACAACCTTGAAAGAGAATGCTCAGAACAGAAGAGAGTGGAAGGAAAGTTTCTGCTACTAAAATAAGAACCTGCTCAATTGCAGAATACTCAGAAGAAGATGTGTATTTGTAAATATTTCACTGTAGCTTTATAATTTCGTTATAACTTATTAAATACTACCTGTTTAGATAACTGAACAATATGAAAGGAAATGCAACAAGTCGCATAATTAATAAAAGTAGAAGGATAATACTAAAAACCCGGAACACTTCGTTAGTTATAGTAGCTTTTCTAGCAGTAAAAATATAAGATAAGAAGGGGACGACTTGTAAACGTAGGTAGTAGTAGTTTGAGGGATGTTATGATACAGCAAAATCACCCCTGAAATTTGAATATGGTAAAGTACGGGGATACCTCTCTAAAGATCTCTCATTACTGAAAGATCCCAACTAAACATTCGCCGCTTCTGTAGTTGATGGAAGGCGAAATCATTATCATTAAGAAAACTACAAAAATTTCCTCATTCAATTCTCAATTGACAATTGACATTTATGTCTTTAGGGGTGAAACAAGATGCTTTTCATATTCCCCGCTATCTGTTGTGGTTGCAGTGAAGGTAAAATTTATGAGCAGAATGCTCGCCCTGATTGGGCATGGAGATTATGCATCACTAAAGGAGGCCAATATAGCTTTTGGTCTTCTATATTTGAATATGTCCGTTGGATCGTATGCTGTAGCTTGTTGAACCAAATCGTTGGGATATGTGGACGTCTTTAGGAAAAACTTGGTGGCTAAGGATCGTAGAAAAGAGAAAATATAGGGAATATTTGTGTCTCTGTGGAGTTGAGTGTCTCTAACATACCACGGGGCGTTCAAAATCATTCTCAGGCACTTGTTCTGCACTCGCTGTATTTTGATGATGTTGCCATTAGAGGTGTGGCTCTAGGCCGGAGAGGCATAGGTGATTATAGGACGAATCGTCAACTGGTATAGCTGCAATTTGATTCTGTTGCTGAGCTTGCTATTTCTATTAATTAGCGGATAAATCTGTGCTATGGCTTTAGATGCCTTTGTGCATGCAGACTTGGTGTGTTGATTGAAAGATAGCTTTTTGTCGAGAATTACACGCAGGTAATTTGTTTCTGACTGCCAGGGAATTTTAGTATTGAATAGTAACAAATCTCCTACAGGAGACATTGGCCTTTTTGAGAAAAGAACGGCTGAGCTTTTCTGGGGGTTGACTTCCAATCTCCATTTAGAGAACCAACCCTCCAGCTTTAGAATGTTTTCTTGAAGCTTTCTGGTAATGAAAAGGGGTCTGAGAGATCTGGTTAGTATTGCCGTATCGTTCCGCATACAGGGCCAAAATGGAAGTCATCGGATTGTGTGTGATGTCTGACATGTATACAGAGAACAGCAATGGAGCCTGTAGAGATCCCTGCGGCACTCCAGCAAAGATGTGGCGCTGGGAGGATGCAGAACCGTTGATTTTTACTTGCATTGATCTATTTTGAAGATATGAGTGGATTAAATGAACCATTTTAGATTCAATTCTCCTTATCCTTATAAGGACTGGCTTAAAGGGGCGAAGCAAGAATGCTTTTCATATTCCCCGTTATCTGTAGAGGACAGTGTAGGGATAAGGTGTTATTGAGCTATTAAAGCTCTGATCATGGCAGGAGGGTAACAGCAATAGCCGAGCCTCAGTTAGAACTTCATTGGCTACAGCATTGTCATCCATTACCCTCCAAGGGTATTGGATTGAATGAATCAATCACCGCATCTCACGGTCGATTGATTCAATCGATTCAATTCTCCTTATAGTCCTTATAAGGACTGGCTTAAAGGGGCGAAGCAAGAATGCTTTTCATCTTCCCCGTTATCTGTAGAGGACAGTGTAGGGATATAAGGTGTTATTGAGCTATTAAAGCTCTGATCATGGCAGGAGGGTAACAGCAATAGCCGAGCCTCAGTTAGAACTTCATTAGCTACAGCATTGCCATCCATTACCCTCCAAGGGTATTGGATTGAACCGTTTCTTTTGACCATTCAATTCTCATACCAGGAATATTCATTATATGACACTCGTATATGAGTTACGTTATGGTGTGATAAATTAAATTAAAATTACAATATTTCTAGCGAAACGTTTTACTTAAATATTTACTGACTTTTTAGTATTAATGAATAAAATAAATTCTTTAATTATAAATATAATCTTAATAAATCGAATAAGAACAGTAAGTATTAACTATAATATAGCATCCCTTGTTTATTCCTTAGTCTGATATCTAAAACGAATATATGAATTATAGCGCTAAGCTTTATGCAGATAATGTTGCGCCAAACGAATTTCGGTTCATATTTCCAGAATTCTTTAACCATATTGAATAGCCGTTGTAGCAAATCTGGCATAAAAATTGGTAATAAAAAGACCAAAGCTATGAAAATGGAAAGTAATAAACAGCTGCATTCCGAATGGAAGAACCAATATAACAATTAAAAGATTTCAGTTATTTGGACAGAATGGTTATTAAAGATGGCAAATTAAATATGGAAGAAGAGAACGTAATAAGCACATCTGGTGTGGTGAGAGCCAGTTGAATAAATTTACATGGAATAAAAGAGAATTAAGACAAAACTAATCTAGCAGTATTCCACCCAAATTTAACTTCTGGAATTGGGAGCTAGGGTAGAAATAAATACTTGAAAGATTCGAGACCAGAGATTGAGAGTTCTGAGAACAAATTAGGAAAGTAAACAGAAAAAAAATTCAATGGCAGAATTATATTAAAAGAAGACATTACGAAGGAAGTTGACATTGTCTGCATTCAGAAAATATGCGAAAAGGATCAATCTCTGGTAGTAAGCTAACTTAAACAAAAAAGGAAGAGAGAAAAGATTAGCAAAATACGGATCTGGTGTGAACATGGAAGGAAAAAGGCTCAGAAAAAGACCGAAATCAAGGTGGATTGATGTGGTTGGAAGTAATCTAGAAGACAGAAATGTAAGAGCTGATAAGCTATTGGAGTGCTGACAGACAGAATCATTTGAAGTAAAATTTGTTAACGGGACATTAGCGTTCTATTGTTTTCACAATACATCTCTCTAATATCCAAGTGCTGGTTTGAATAAAATAATGATTCCTAATTATTACGCGGAATATTATAAAATGGACTGTTAACATAATGCACATAGATGAAGTTATTTTGTTAAGAGTCTTCTTAAGATTTATTTTATAATGCTTCATTAGAATCATTATAAGATTCAATAAAAATATACCGATGTTGTGATATAATTAAGATTTAAGGCTATTAAATATATTTATTATTAAACTAATAATTAATAAGTTTATACATTTATAATTAATAAATAAAATATAATTAAAATTTTATAATTTATTCGGAAATATTTGAATTCTGAAAGAATATTTTAAATTTTAATTTATATATATATATATATATATATATATATATATATATATATATATATATATATATATATATATATATATATATATATATATATATGTATAAAGACTCCTGCAATCTTATTATTATTATATGATTAAATATATATATATAATAGCTGAGGCTCGGCTATTGCTGTTACCCTCCTGCCATGATCAGAGCTAAGGACTATATATAGTTTTATGAAAAAAATAAATTGAATGACTAGAACCGAAATTTAATTAAAAAGGTTTTAATATAAACACACTACTAGTTTCGGCTTTTATACATAATTAGCATGAAAACGTTGTAGTTGTATTTGAAGCTGTTCTTTCATTTGTTGCATTGTTGGGAGAGTGCGTGCTTGCTGCATCACGTGAACGCCAAATATTTCAAATATTTCTGAGTAGTGTGTTTATATTAAAACCTTTTTCATTAAATCTCGGTTCTAGTCATTCAATTTTTTTCATAAAACTATGTATGTTAACCGAGTCAATGATCATTCTGTCATATATATATATAGGACTTCTAGGGTAACAAATGGCAATGCTGTAGCCAATGAAGTTTTAACTGAGGCTGGGCTATTTGCCGTTACCCAGCCATGATTAGAGCTTTTTAGCTCAATAACACTCCATCCACACAGATTTTCTTCATTCACATGACGGGATAAAGAGTCAAGGACTCAGTCCATCGCCCAGTTCTTTTAAGAACTTTAAGATATATATATATATATATATATACAGTATATATATATATATATATATATATGTGTGTGTGTGTGATGATCATGGTGAAGAAGTAAGATGGCGGCTCGCGTGTTAGTGTTTCGTGTCGTGTATTATTGATGGTGAATTGTGAATTTGACTGATATGCTTTTAGAGATTTATGCTTATTCATTAGTAATAGTAGTTAATTGCTTGCTGCCATAAACAGGCACTTTATTTTCCATACTGGTTTATCCAGGTAAATCAGTTGAATTTACAAGGGCGATACGCTAGGCCTACTGCCGCTAGTATCGCCATTGTTTTATTTTATATCGTGACATCTTATTGCTGGTAGACACCTTAGTGTGTCTACGGGATTTGCTAGTGGACCCTCAAAAGTCCACAGGATTATCTTTAACCTGCTCGGGACACCTGAGCAATCTCTACTCTTTCTCCATCCGTGACTTAACACATTTCCAAATATTGTCATGGCAAAACTTCTGAATAAGGCCAAATTCGAGGAAGTTTACTTCGAATTCCTCAGACTGGGAAAGCCGCTGAGTGATAATTGGCTAGGAAAAGTCAAGCTCTTTGACACATCCCCCCCCCACAGCAGTCACAGAGGATAATATGGTTGACATGAGTGAAGAGCCCATAACTCAGACGCAATCAGATTTAGCACACTCCCCAAGTATGGAAGATGCTACATCCCAAGACAGCAGTTATCATACCTTGGTAACTGATACCGAGTTCCAATTGGTGAAAAAGAAAAGGAAAATCTCCACCAATGTGGAAGAACCCAAAACAACAGGGATAGAAGCACTCAATGGTCCTAAAGAAAAGCTACCACTAGTCATATTAAGGGATAAAGAAAAATGGATCCCTATCTCATCAGCCCTAAGAGAACAAAACATCTCGTTCTCATGGGCTAAAAACACAGATGAGGGAGTTAAAATACAACCCTCTACTGTCTCGAATTACAGACAGATGACCTGATTTATGGACAAAGCTAGCGTCCCATACCACACCTTCACTTTACCCAGCGAAAAGAACCTGAAGGTTGTTCTACGTGGGATAGCTGAAGGTATCACTCCTGAAGATGTGTCCACTGATCTCTCTAGACAGGGCCTGTCCCCAGTTAAAGTGAGCAGAATGCTCAGAGCAGATAAAACACCAATGCCTTTGGTGCTGGTGGAAATAAATAACACACAAAAGCAGATCTATGAACTGACTGTAGTCTCAAAATTACAACTGAGCCTCTAAGGAAAAGAGCATCTGCAGGTCAGTGTCATAGATGCCAAAGATTTGGACATGCCCAAAAATTATGTAAGGCAGCCTACAGGTGCTTGAAGTGCGGCGAGGGACACCAGACCATCTCTTGCACCAAATCTCGCACAACTCCAGCATGCTGTGCAAAGTGCAGAGGACCTCACCCCGCCAACTACAAGGGATGCCTTTCCAATCCAAAAAACCGACGATCAACAAAAGTCAATCTTGCTCTGCCATGTAACAACGTTTTAAGCAACCAAACAAATCGTCTTCCAGTCCGAAACACCTTGCCTTCTACCTCACAAGAAGGAACAACCATGACCAAAACATATGCTTAGGCTGCAAGAACTAAGCCTCCTACATCTCTCGAGCTAGAAAGCTCCAACATAACATCCGTTTTAACAGCCTCATTGCCACTACACCCCCCCCCCCCCCCACCCCCCCCCCCCCCCACCCCCCCCCCCCCCCACCCCCCCCCCCCCCCACCCCCCCCCCCCCCCACCCCCCCCCCCCCCCACCCCCCCCCCCCCCCACCCCCCCCCCCCCCCACCCCCCCCCCCCCCCACCCCCCCCCCCCCCCACCCCCCCCCCCCCCCACCCCCCCCCCCCCCCACCCCCCCCCCCCCCCACCCCCCCCCCCCCCCACCCCCCCCCCCCCCCACCCCCCCCCCCCCCCACCCCCCCCCCCCCCCACCCCCCCCCCCCCCCACCCCCCCCCCCCCCCACCCCCCCCCCCCCCCACCCCCCCCCCCCCCCACCCCCCCCCCCCCCCACCCCCCCCCCCCCCCACCCCCCCCCCCCCCCACCCCCCCCCCCCCCCACCCCCCCCCCCCCCCACCCCCCCCCCCCCCCACCCCCCCCCCCCCCCACCCCCCCCCCCCCCCACCCCCCCCCCCCCCCACCCCCCCCCCCCCCCAGGGGTGCTTGAACGGGGCGGCCGACACTGAGTGGAACCAACGCTGAGCGGTTCTGCTTAAACGGGGAGCCCGTCGGGGTGCTTGGACGGGGCGGCCGTCAATGAGTGGAACCAACGCTGAGACATGGACGGTCTTTCGCCCACTATGGAGTGGCCTAGAGATCATCCGATTTTTTGAGATTTTACCCTTTACTTACTAATCAGGGTAACGAATGGCAATGCTGTAGCCAATGAAGTTTTAACTGAGGCTCGGCTATTGCCGTTACCCAGCCATGACTAGAGCTTTTTAGCTCGATAACACTCCATCCATACAGATATTCTTCATTCAGATGACGGGATAAAGAATCAAGGTCTCATTCCATCGCCCAGTTCTTTTAAGAACTTAAGAAGTAAAATGGCGGCTCGCGTGTTAGTGTTTCGTGTCGTGTATTATCGATGGTGAATTGTGAATATGACTGATATGTTTTTAGAGATTTATGCTTATTCATTAGTAATATCAGTTAATTACTTGCTGCCATAAACAGGCTTTATTTTCCATACTGGTTTATCCAGGTAAATCAGTTGAATTTACAAGGGCGATACACTAGGTCTACTGCCGCTAGTATCGCCATTGTTTTATTTTATATCGTGACATCTTATTGCTGGAAGACACCTTAGTGTGTCTACGGGATTTGCTAGTGGACCCTCAAAAGTCAACAGGATTATCTTTACCTGCTCGGAACACCTGAGCAATCTCTACTCTTTCTCCATCCGTGACTTAACACATTTCCAAATATTGTCATGGCAAAACTTCTGAATGAGGCCAAATTCGAGGAAGTTTACTTTGAATTCCTCAGAGTGGGAAAGCTGCTGAGTGATAATTGGCCAGGAAAAGTCAAGCTCTTTGACACATTCCCCCCCACAGCAGTCACAGAGGATAATATGGTTGACATGAGTGAAGAGCCCATAACTCAGACGCAATCAGATTTAGCACACTCCCCGAGTATGGAAGATGCTACATCCCAAGACAGCAGTTATCATACCTTGGTAACTGATACCGAGTTCCAATTGGTGAAAAAGAAAAGGAAAATCTCCACCAATGTGGAAGAACCCAAAACAAGAGGGACAGAATCACTCAATGGTCCTAAAGAAAATATACCACTAGTCATATTAAGGGAGAAAGAAAAATGGATCCCTATCTCATCAGCCCTAAGAGAACAAAACATCTCATTCTCATGGGCTAAAAACACAGATGATGGAGTTAAAATACAACCCTCTACTGTCTCGAATTACAGACAGATGACCAGATTTATGGACAAAGCTAGCGTCCATACCACACCTTCACTTTACTAAGCGAAAAGAACCTGAAAGTTGTTCTGCGTGGGATAGCTGAAGGTATCACTCCTGAAGATGTGTCCACTGATCTCTCCATACAGGGCCTGTCCCCAGTTAAAGTGAGCAGAATGCTCAGAGCAGATAAAAGACCAATGCCTTTGGTGCTGGTGGAAATAAACAACACACAAAAGCAGATCTATGAACTGACTGTAGTATGCGGTCTCAAAATTACAACTGAGCCTCTAAGGAAAAGAGCATCTGCAGGTCAGTGTCATAGAGATTCCAAAGATTTGGACATGCCCAAAAATTATGTAAGGCAGCCTACAGGTGCTTGAAGTGCGGCGATGGACACCAGACCATCTCTTGCACCAAACCTCGCACAACTCCAGCATGCTGTGCAAACTGCAGAGGACCTCACCCCGCCAACTACAAGGGATGCCTTTCCAATTCAAAAAACCGAGGACCAACAAAAGTCAATCTTGCTCTGCCACGTAACAACGTTTTAAGCAACCAAACAAATCGTCTTCCAGTCCCAAACACCTTGTCTTCTACCTCACAAGAAGGAACAACCATGACCAAAACATATGCTGAGGCTGCAAGAACTAAGCCTTCTACATCTCTCGAGCTAGAATGCTCCAACATAACATCCGTTTTAACAGCCTCACTTGCCACTGTGCTGCAAGAATTCAGCAAGACATGCCCCTCAACATCTTCCAGAAAGAGATTCCTGCAAAGCACTCAAAACATTATAACAGCCATCTGTCATGAACAATAATCTTGCTCTGCCACGTAACAACGTTTTAAGCAACCAAACAAATCGTCTTCCAGTCCCAAACACCTTGTCTTCTACCTCACAAGAAGGAACAACCATGACCAAAACATATGCTGAGGCTGCAAGAACTAAGCCTTCTACATCTCTCGAGCTAGAATGCTCCAACATAACATCCGTTTTAACAGCCTCACTTGCCACTGTGCTGCAAGAATTCAGCAAGACATGCCCCTCAACATCTTCCAGAAAGAGATTCCTGCAAAGCACTCAAAACATTATAACAGCCATCTGTCATGAACAATAAATTCAAACCAAAAGCTCTTAAGATAATAGCATGGAATGCAAATGGATTGATGAACAAGATTTTGAAACTACAAGAATTTTCAACTCGTCTCAGTGCTGATATCATCTTGATTGGTGAAACACACCTAAGACCAGATAATAACCCAAAAATCGGTGGATACACTATGTACAGAAACGATAGAATTGGCACAAGAGGTGGAGGCACAGCCATATATATAAAGAGTTATTTGAATCATAACACAATAGACAAGCCCAAAACAGTAAACCTGGAGGTGACCGATGTGGAGGTACATACCTTCAATGCCGGGAGTCTCAAGATCTATGCTGCATATAACCCTCCAAGCATTCCTCTGCTGACAACAGATCTAGACTCCATACTTGGTCCAAATGACTCCATAATAATAGAAGGAGATTTCAACTCAAAACACACATCTTGGTACAGCTCATCTACTAACACCAAAGGCCACACACTTTTCAACTATGCAATGCTCAACTCTGTTGTAGTGGCCGGCCCTACTGAGCCCACCCATTTCAGTCCTGCGGGTGGCTCGAATGTGCTGGACATTGTCATCTTTAAAAATTTAAGATACCAATTCAAATTGGAATCAGTCAACGAATTATCTTCTGACCACAGTCCCATAGTGCTTAATCTAGGTTCATCAGATCAATTCTCTCCTCTGCACACATTCATACCATGGGACAAGTTAGTCAAGGTTCTTCCCGATCATATTGGTCTGGTGCCCAATATCAGTAAAAAGGAAGAGATTGACACAGCAATAAATAACTTAACCATACAAATGCAGAAAGCAATTGAATCAGTCAGACAATCTGTCTTCAACCCAACTAACCGTATCCCTGAAGAAATCATGGACCTAATCAGAGCAAAAAATAAAGCCAGGAAGAGATACCACAATACCAGACCCCCCACAAGATAATAAAGTACTGAACAATCTAAACAGGCAGGTCTGAGAAGCTCTTCAAAAACACAGAAACAATTAATGGGAAACCAAATTGGCTAACATCAATACTGAAGATCATTCTGTATGGAAATTCTTAAGAGCAATCCGCACCAAAAAGCAACTCATACCCCCTATCCAAACCAAGAAAGGGACAGTTCACAAAGATGAAGAGAAAGCCGAAGCACTAGTAGATAACCTATAATCTCAGTGCAACCCATCGTATGCTAATTTAAATATCAACCTTATGTACAAGATTCATCGTCATGTTAGGTCAACCTTAAGAGAGAACACTGTCAACTCAGAACAAATCACTCCTACAAATCCAACAGAAATGATAAATATCATCTCCCATCTAAACAATAAAAAAGCTCCAAGACCGGATGGCATAACTAACAGAATAGTAAAACAACTTCCAAGAAAGGCCATAGTCCATCTCGTCAACATTACAAATGCCATCTTTAGATTCCAGCATTTCCCTTCTACATGGAAAACAGCCACAATCATACCACTGAAGAAGCCAGGAAAAAATGCTCACCTTCCTGAAAGCTACAGACCCATAAGCCTATTATCCGGCCTCGGAAAGGTACAGAGAAAGTGATCCTCTCAAGATTCCAAGCAGAAACAGATAAGTTAGGAATTTTGCCTAACAAACAGTTCGGCTTCCGTAGGGTCCATAGTACAGCCCAACAAGTACAACGGCTGGTAGAAATCATTACTAAAGGTTTCAACTGGAAACTCAATATAGCTGCCATCTTCATCTACGCAGAGAAAGCGTTTGATAAAGTATGGCATCAAGATCTTCTCTACAAACTGATACAATTTAATTTTCCAGTCAGGCTAATAAAGGTAATACATTCTTACCTGAAAGACAGATACATGCAGGTCAGGGTAGGCGAAACGGTTTCGACCAGACGCAGGATCTCGGCAGGCGTACCTCAAGGATCTCTTCTGGCACCTCTCCTGTTTTCAATCTATGTAGTAGACATCCCTCTGAACCCAAGAACAACATTCACTGCATTATATGCAGATGATACTGCACTGATGGCAAGATCAATGAGCCCAAAACTGGCAACTAAAAAGACTACAAAATAGCATACACACTTTAGAAAAGTGGATGGCAGACTGGAGGATCCAAGTTAACCCCCAGAAAAGCTCAGCCATACTGTTTACTAGAAAGAAAATCCATACCATGGAGGATATTTATTTATTGGGAGTAAAGATTCCATGGCAGACTGAAGTTAAATATCTTGGAGTGATTCTTAATAGTAAACTCCTATTCAGCAAACATATTAATTACATTATCTCAAAGACATCCAACGTCTTAGCACAGCTATTCCCTATGATCAACAGACAAAGTAAACTGGACATGCAAACAAAATTAACAATTTACAAGATGGTAATTAGACCGGTTATCACTTACGCATCCTCAGCTTGGAGCCACACCGCAAATTCAAACATTCTAAAACTTCAGAGATTACAGAATAAGTGCCTAAGGATGATTCTGGATGCCATCTGGTTCATAAGAAACACCCAGATCCATAGAGAAGTTAATATCCCTTATATCTCTTCCTTTCTCATAAATCTAGATGAGAAGTTCTTTACTATGACAAGTAACCATCCAAACCCGTTAATCAAGGAAGCCTCGGAATATAATGAAGAAGAAATCAACAAATATAAAAGACCAAAATCTATTTTAAGTTCAGCTGAACGCAACTAACTTCACTGCCCTCAATGGGCGAGCATATAGCTCACAAACACTCCATTCAAAATTCTTTCATTACAAGACAAAGGGGAATATGAAAAGCAATTTTGCTTCACCCATCTAGCCAGAAATGTTAATGTTAATAATGTTATATATATGTTATATAATAAGATTGCAGGAGTCTTTATATATATATATATATATATATATAATAAGATTGCAGGAGTCTTTATAAGGACTATATATATAAGAACTTGTTGAAGGAATGGTGGAGTTGGAACGGATTTGATCCTTGAATACCCTTGGAGGGTAATGGATGGCAATGCTGTAGCAAATGAAATTCTAACTGAGGCTCGGCTATTGCTCTTACCCTCCTGCCATGATCAGAGCTTTAATAGCTCAATAACACCTTATCCCTACACTGTCCTCAACAGAAAACGGGGAAGATGAAAAGCATTCTTGCTTCGCCCCTTTAAGCCAGTCCTTATAAGGACTTGTTGAAGAAATTGTGGAGTTTGGAACGGATTTGATCCTTGAATACCCCTGGAGGGTAATGGATGGCAATGCTGTAACCAATGAAGTTCTAACTGAGGCTCGGAATTGCTGTTACCTTCCTGCCATGATCAGAACTTTAATAGCTCAATAACACATTATCCCTTCACTGTCCTCTACAGATAACGGGGAAGATGAAATGAAAAGCATTCTAGCTTCTCCCCTTTAAGCCAGTCCTTATAAGGACTTGTTGAAGGC